>NC_047090.1:12397500-12700000 GCF_902459505.1 Geotrypetes seraphini | reverse complement strand
AAGTGCTTTCACGTTTTGCCAAATTGCGGGAAGGGTTTAAGCTAAGTGCTTTCACGTTTTGCCAAATTGCGGGAAGGGTTTAAGCTAAGTGCTTTCACATTTTGCCAAATTGCGGGAAGGGTTTAAGCTAAGTGCTTTCACGTTTTGCCAAATTGCGGGAAGGGTTTAAGCTAAGTGCTTTCACGTTTTGCCAAATTGCGGGAAGGGTTTAAGCTAAGTGCTTTCACGTTTTGCCAAATTGCGGGATGGGTTTAAGCTAAGTGCTTTCACGTTTTGCAAAATTGCACATGTACACACACTGGGTGTTTTCTGTATTGATATTGGCATAAAATTGTACAACAAAAAATAACAAGGTTTTTTTGGACCTATGATAGTATTCATGCCCTGATAATGATACAGGCTGGTTAGCCATGTCTGGGTATTTGAGGTCCTCTTTCCTTGTTTTTATTTAAACATACCTGGTTCAGAAGGTTGATTAATTCACTTTCAGTTTGTATTCGAGTTATTCATTTGAACTGAGTGAAATTTTTCCCCAGCGTTTTGTATTTGGAATTTTGCTTCTTATGCCCCTTCTTCAGTCAAACTAATGATGGGGAAATATATTTTCGGAAAAGTTGACCTCTCAAACCAAACATCCAACACAATGAAGAGCAGTCAGGAGTCACTGCTAAGTGTTTTGTCTACCTCCACCCAACCAATCTACGTATCTCACAAACGACACTTCCCACCATGAGATTGCAGGTATGGCAAAGAGGTGCTACAATGAAGGTTGAGTAGGGGCTTAAATGGCCACGATGAACTATCCTACACCAGTGCTGCTTCCTTTCCTCACGATTTCCTGGACGTGCAAAGGTCATTACATACTCTATATGCTGACTGTACTGCATATTCTTTTCTCATTCTAGGACCGCCTTCCTCATTGTCCTGTTCTCTCAGTATCTACGAAATGTGCCCGTCCCAGTTCCAACGTACAGCAAAGCAAAGAAGTGCCACTTCATCAAGATCTACCTCTTCCAGATCTTCCCTGTGAGTGGCTGCTGATTCAATGCTTGGGGCGTCCAACCTCGGCCCTCGCCAGGTCGGGTTATCGGGATTTCCCCAATGACTATGCATGAGATCTATTTGCATACAACGGAAGCAGTGCAGGCATGCAAACAGATCTCAAGCAAATTCATTGGGGAAATCCTGAAAACCCGACTGGATTGCAGCCCTCGAGGACCGACGCTGGACAATCCTGATCTATGCAATCTCAGAGCAAAGAGCTGAACCCATGAAATTCCAGCACTCCAGGCACGCTAGTGGTCCGGTGCTCCTGGGCAAGAAAAATAACATTATTTTTCCACAAATAATATAGTCTGCAGATTTCAACACAAGCTGCTACTTGACTTGCATAACAATGAGATGCTTTGCATACATTTGCATCTCATTATTATACTGCCAGCAGTTACAGTTGCTTATATTCTGCTAATCTAATATAATAAAATGCTAGGCCGCGCATGCGCACTCAAAAGTCGTGTTCCCTGATCCGTTGCGGACATGAGAGTGCGCATGCACGGCCCCGGCTGCGGCGGCGGCTTTCAAATTATAAAAAAAAAAGTACACAGCTGCGGTGGCCTTCCTCACCCCCGGCTCTCACTGTGCATGGTACCGGCTCCTCTCTCGAACTGCACCAGGATCGAGAGAGGAGCTGCGGTGGCGGCTTTCAAATTTAAAAAAAAAGTTACCGCAGCGGCACGAGTGCGCATACGCGCTAGACAAGCTTCCCTGCTCTCTACCTCACAATACGGAAGTTTCTTTAGACGCTGACGATCGCCTCCACAAGCCTGCTCCCAGCCAGCCGACGATCGCCTCCACAAGCCGGGACTGGGGCACAGAGAGCCTCCTTCCCCCCCCCCGGAGCGAACTGAAAAACTGACCCCGCCGCCCAGGACCCAAGTCCTTTGCCACCCCCCACTTCCCTTCCCGCGGGCCCGACTGGCGATTTAAGCAGCGTGTGCAGCAGTCTTCACACGCTGCTTCGGGCCCTTCTATTGCCCTGATTTGCTCTGCCGCGTCTCTGATGATGTCATTAGGGACGTGCCAGAGTAAATCAGGGCAGTAGAAGGACCCGAAGCAGCGTGTGAAGACTGCTGCACACGCTGCTGGAATCACCAGCTTTGTAGTCGGGACCGCGGGAAGGGAAAGGAGGGTAGAGGAAATGCTAATGCTGCTGCACAGGGCACCCGTTAATGTAATGGGCTTGCTTTCGGGAGGGGGTAGAGACAGAAGGGGGCCACGGAGAGACAGTCAGGCATGGAACAACAGATAAATACAGGTAGGCAGGGGGCCAGGGAGAAAGACAGAGAGACATACAGAAAGAAAGACAGGGGGCCAGGGATAGAGACAGACATAAAGAAAGACAAACAGACAGGGGGCCAGAGAGACAACAGATAAATACAGGTAGGCAGGGGGGTCAGGGAGAAAGACAGAGACATACAGAAAGAAAGACAGGGGGCCAGGAAGACAGATAGAATAAACACAGACAGCAGAGAAAGAGAGAAAGAAACCTCCTCCTCCCCAGACAAACACTAGCCAAGGATAGAGAGAGAGAAAGAAAGAATGACAGACAGGAGGCCAGAGAGACAGACAGAAAGAAAGACAGACAGACAGACATCTATTCTAGCACCCGTTAATTTAACGGGCTTAAAGACTAGTTCCATAAAAGTTCTAAGCAGATCATATTAAGAGTAACTAGACCAGTGGTTCCCAGCCCTGTCCTGGAGGACCACCAGGCCAGTCGTGTTTTTGGGATAGCCCTAATGAATATGAATGAGAGATTTGCATATAATGGAGGTGACAGGCATGCAAATCTGCTCCATGCATATTCATTAGGGCTATCCCAAAAACCCAACTGGCCTGGTGGTCCTCCAGGACAGGGTTGGGAACCACTGAACTACATCATACGTAGTGGTGTAGCGAGGGAGCATGGCGCCCCGCCCCTGCCGTCTTATCCACCCCCCAATCTTTCCCGACCCCCGCTGCCACATACGCACCCCCTTCTCTTCCCCCATAACTCTTTAATTTTCCTTGCGGAAGCAGCATCATGAACTTGCTGCCTGTGTCGAGTCTTCTCTCCCTATGACATCACTTCCTAGGTAGAGACGAAAGGGCTGCTTCAAGTGCGACTTTATTGCTCTAAAAACAAACGTCAAGACTCAACACAGCTTGTGTTTTGGCACAACAGAATATATCAGCAGTTTGACTCCTGAGGAACTTGCCGAAACGCAGGCTGTGTTGAGTCTGTTGTTTGTTTTAGAGCAATAAAGTCCCAGTTGGAGCATCTCTTTCATCTCTACTTTTGTTGGTTGAGACAATTAATACAAACATGGAGGAGATTCGGCAGTATCTATTATTATCTCCCTCAGCGATAAACTGAAAGAAGCCATTGGTTTCCCAATCCTACAGAAGGGTTAGACAGAGTTGGCAGACTTGTGACTTACGCTACTCTCTCATTTGCCTTTTAGAGGCAGATTGATTAAGAAGGCAGTGGTGATTCAATTTGAGGAGGATTTAGAAAGTAATCGCTTAGCTAAAAGGTTTGATTCCATACAGTCTGCATCAGAACCAGCTGGCTATACCTCATCCTGCTACGGCACCTTTGGAATTCACGCAACATTCTGCAATTTTCTTCTTGGCACTATTTGGAACAACTCTTCCTCATGATCTCAGATTGGAGTCTAATTATAAGGGGTTTAAACCAGTACTAAAAACATGCTTTTTGAACAAGATAGGGATGTTTTTCCTGAATACAAAATGGGCTGTGTTTATTCTCCCTGGTTGCAATGTACATGACTAGGGGGTAACAGTGTCCGTGGAAGGCATGAAGCTGCATTGAAAGTCACAGTCAGGAGAGAGCCAGTTTGGGTTTCTAGAGTCAAATGAAAGCCAGAGTTGAGTTTGTAGCTTTGACAGAGGGTGAAGAAGGTGCCTATGAGCTCACAAGGCTTTCTTTGTACAACCGCACAGGTACTTTTTGGGATCTCCATCTCCTGGATCCTTTGCTATGCACTGACCGTTTATGACGTTTTCCCCACTGATCCCCAGAGATATGGATATGGAGCTCGTACTGATGTGAAAGGAGAGGTTGTATACCAAGCCCCCTGGTTCCGTTTCCCCTACCCAGGTACAGCACACTAACTGGTTCTGCTCTGTTGTAACAACTGTGGAAGGAAGTCTCTGCAAGAAATGTTTGCTACCTTCAAGTTTCAAGATTAAAATGTCTTGATATACCGCTTTTACATACCAAAGCGTTTACATCTTTACTGTATTAAAAATTTAATTAAAAATCGGGGAAACAGACAAACCAAACTAAAAGTAACTATTGAGACAAAAATTGAAACGAAAAGAGAAAGGGTAAGGATACTTATAAGTACCTATTTACAAGTGCGTACTTATAAGTACCTATTTATAAGAGCGTACTTATAAGAGCGTACTTATAAGAGCGTACTTATAAGAGCGTACTTATAAGAGCGTACTTACAGGGTGCTTATGATTTATGGGCCCATGATCTGTCCTCGCCTAAAGCAGGAGTCCACAATCTGCTTCCCTTCCCACTGCCCTCCCCGAAGCCACCGGAATAGGGGAACAGGCCAGCGCCCGAGGTCTTAGCTCTCCCTACATATTTTCCCCAGCTCGCTGCCTGGTTGGCCTGGAAGTTCCTCCCCAACGTTAGAACTGATGTCGGGTGGCGTGAATTGGTCGGCCCCGCGCTGGGGAAGATAAGCAGGGAGAGTTAAGACCTCGGTGCTGGCCTGTTCCCCGATTGCGGCGGCAGCAGCCTGTTCCCCGATTGCGGCGGTGGCAGCCTGTTACCTGATTGCGGCGGTGGCAGCCTATTCCCCAATGGTGGTGGCTTGGGGGAGGGCAGAGAGAAGTAAAGAAAGAAAGGGGGGGACAGGGAGACAGAAAGAAAGAAGGGAAACGGGACACAGACCGAAAGGGGCATGGAGAGAGAAAGACAAAGAAAGGGCAGGCATGGAGAAAGAAAAAAAGGGCACGGAGAGAGAGAGAGAAAGACAGACATATAGAAAGAATGGGGGCATGGATAGAGAGAGAAAAAGAAGGGGGCAGGGTGAAAGAAATAAAAAGTTGGGGGAGGGAAGGAGATAGATGCCAGACCAGGGGAAAGGAAGGAAGGAGGGAGGGAGAGAAAGGAAAGTAAGAGATGTCAGACCATGGAAATAGGGACAGAAGAGAGAGATAGAAGGGAAGGTAAGACATGGAAACGTAGATTTTGAAAAGAAAGCATAAAAATTGAATATTAAGTTAATGCCAAAGAGGATAGTGATTGAAATGTGTCAGTTTTGAGAAAGGAAAGATATTAAACTTTAAATGTGAGGGCTGCAGAAAAAATAGGGTACTTGGAGGGCCGCAGAAAAAATAGTTAATGGCAATTTTGCATAAGGTAAAACTCTTTATAGTTTATAAATCTTTCCTTTAACTGTTAAAGGAAAGATTTATAAACTATAAAGAGTTTGACCTCATGCAAAGTTGCCATTTCTTTAATAAGACATTAACTATTTTTTTCTGCGGCCCTCCAAGTACCCCCAGATCCAAAATGTGGCCCTGCAAAGGGTTGGAGTTGGAGTCCACTGCCTTAACTGTATCCATGACATCCTGTTTGTCTTTGGGAAGCAGAACCGAGATTGTGATGTCATAATGCCTCATTCCACCAATAAGAACCAACCTCATCAGTGATGTCACAGTAGCTTGATTGTCCTGTTCTCCCCTCTGCCCTCCAACCCAGCCAGCTGATTAACTGTTCCCCTTAACTCATTGGTCTGAAACTTGCAGCCCGGGGCCACATGCGGCCCACCAGGTCCTATTTTGAGGCCCTCGATATGTTTATCCTAATCACAAAAGTAAAATAAGAGTTTCTTGATTTTATGTCTCTTTAGCTATAAATAACAATATTATTATTAAGACTTAGCCAAAAGGAAAGATTTATAAACTATAAAGAGTTCTATTGTCATTTCTTTAATAAGACATTAACTATTTTTTCTGCGGCCCTCCAAGTACCTACAAATCCAAAATGTGGCCCTGCAAAGGGTTGGAGTTGGCGACCACTGCCTTAACTGTATCCATGATATCCTGTTTCTCTTTGGGAAGCAGAGCCGAGATTGTGATGTCATAATGCCTCATTCCACCAATAAGAGCCAACCTCATCAGTGATGTCACAATGGCTTGATTGTCCTGTTCTCCCCTCTGCCCTCCAACCCAGCCAGCTGATTAACTGTTTCCCTTTAACTCAGTGGTCTCACACTCACGGCCCACCAAGTCCTATTTTGATGCCCTCGGTATGTTTATCCTAATCACAAAAGTAAAATAAAACAGTTTCTTGATCTTATGTCTCTTTAGCTATAAAATTACAATATTATTATTAAGACTTAGCCAAAAGGAAAGATTTATAAACTATAAAGAGTTTTATCTCATGCAAAGTTGTCATTTCTTTAATAAGACATTAGCTATTTTTTTTCTGCGGCCTTCCAAGGACCTACAAATCCAACATGTGGTCCTGCAAAGGGTTTGAGTTTGAGACCACTGACTTAGAGCAAGTATAGTATAAGTACTTATAAGTACGCACCTTGCATAGGCACCTTACATAGGCTTCAATCTAAGCTCTACTTCCACATAATAGACTTATTAAGAAATGGCCTTTGCGATATCAAGACTCAAGAGCAGGTTTTTTGATTGTAATCTGTAATTTCTAACCTGTGAAAAAATTTTTTTGAGGCTCATTGAATTTTGGGTTATAATTGTATCATATAAAAGTTTGATTTGATTTTTAATGACCATGTTTAACCTGTTTATGCTGATTTTAGAACAGAGGAGTTTGGTGGGGCGATTCCCCACACCTAATGTGACCATTTATTTTTTTCATCAAAAGAGGACATCTATTAATTGTCAGTCCCGCCCCAATCCCACCCTAGCTCCGCCCCCCCATCCCCCCCCAATTTCTTCCATTCATTTTCATGTACACATAATATCTTATTAATTCATTATGGTAACCATAAAAATTTAAAAAAACTACAAAGCAGACTATACACATAGAAAATGTTAATTATTTATATTTGGGGGGTTTCAAAGATGTCAAGGCAAATGACTTTAAAATACGCAATGTCACCTCAGTAACTAAAGAAAAATAGACAAATATATTGCAAAATATAGACAGCAGATATAAATTCTCAAAACTGACACATTTTGATCACTAAATTGAAAATAAAATCATTTTTCCTACCTTTGCTATCTGGTGATTTCATGAATCTCTGGTTGCATTTCCTTCTGACTGTGCATCCTTTCTTTCATTTCTTTCTTTCTGCACTCAGGCCCAACAATTGTCCCTTTCTATTCCCTCCCTCTTTCCTTCCTATGTCCTTAGTGCCCTCAGTGCCTCCTTCCTATGCCCTTAGGTCCTCTTCCCATTTCCTTAGTGCCCCTTCCTATGTCCTTAGTGCCCTCAGTGCCTCCTTCCTATGTCCTTAGGTCCTCTTCCCATGTCCTTAGTGCCCTCTGTGCCTCCTTCCCATGTCCTTAGTGTCCCCAGTGCCTCCTTTCCATGTCCTTAGTGCCCCCAGTGCCTCCTTTCTATGCCCTCAGTGCTCCTTCCTATGTTCTTAGGTCCTCTTCCCATGTCCTTAGTGCCCTCAGTGCCTCCTTCCTATGTCCTTAGTGCCCCTTCCTGTGTCCTTAGTGCCACCAGTGCCTCCTTCCCATGTCCCCCTCACTGCCTTCCAGACTTTGTCCCACCTCCACCCCTGAAGCCAGCCTGCTTGGCTGGCCCGGAATGTCCGCTCCGACGTCAGAATTGATGTCAGGAAGAAGGCTTCTGGGCGGTGATTACCAGCAGCGGCAGCAGGGAGGTAAGAAGGAGAGCAGGAGGCGGGTTTAAATCGGGTGCTGAAGGGAGGCTTTTTTTTACACGGCAGGGAGGGACAGGAAGCGATCGCCTGTCCCGTTGTCCGCGTGCACAGCTTCGGGACGCTGTCCCTGAAAACGGGACATTTCGGTGTCCCAAAACTGTGTGTGAGGACAACGAGACAGGGGATCCCAAAATGGGACGGTCCCGTTCAAAATGGGACATATGGTTACCCTATGTATGCACTTACAAAAAAAACAGAGAAAATGAAGGCAGATAAAGACCATGGGCTAGATTCACTAAACTTACCGATCCTGTAACGATGGTTGCAAAACCGGTTTTACTAGTTTTGCGATCATTTGTGTTCCCCGATCCAATTCACTAAACTGCTGTCCGATGAATCTCCTATCCGATCCGATCCACCCAGGCAAATGAATAAATCCCCATGCAAAATAGCCAAGCGATTGATTCACTAACATCGGGTTTTACGATGGCAGGAGGGAGTTGGCATCCCAACTGCCATATTTTTGAGCGCGGTGGGGAGAGCGTCAATGGCAGGAGGGAGTCGTCATCCCTCCTGCCAGTTTTTGGGGTTCGGGGAGGGGAGAAGGGAGGGAGCGCTATGTCAGGGGGAGGGGGAGGCTTTCTTTTTTCTTTCTTTTTTATTGGACAGATATTTTGCATGTATAATGCATGCAAAATATCTGGCCAATTTAAAAAAAAAAAAGAAAAAAAGCCAGCAGAAGTCCTGACAGCAGTGACAGGAAGCTGCTTCTCCTTTCACTACTGTTAGGGTTCTGTCCCGACTCAGATAGTGAATCAATCGATGTTTAAAAATCGGCCAGAGAATTGGCCAACAGCAATTGAGTCACTATCTTTAGTGAATCTGGGTCCATATGGGCTATCTAATCTGTCTATCCATGACACCTACTCTCCCTACCATTGACCTAGCCAGACAGACAATATTGGGTGGGCCTGAGCCCAAATGGGCGGGCCTCTCTCTTTCCCTTTCTTGCCACTCCCCTAGCCCCTGCAACCTATCTTTTCTTCTTCAGGCACTGATTTGTTTCACCACTTAGAAGAGCATAGCAATCAGAATGATGAGTAGCATTTAATCAGATTGAAGCAGAAAAAGGCAGTGGGCTTTGATTAATTAATATATTGACTGATAAGGGACCAACAAGTTTGCTAAATGGGCAGGAATGGCAGAAAATACAACCTTATGACTCAGAGAAAGTACCTTCAAATGAATACAAAGAGTAACTGGAAATCAATGTAGTTGGAATAATATGGTCTTATCTCTCAACTCCTGGCATTAACCTAGCAAGAGAGCAAAAGGAAACCGAAAACAGCAAAATAAGTAAATAAAAGAGAAACTAACATGCCAGGGCATGTACCTCACAAATAAACCATGATTAAAGCTATGTTGCATACCTTAATATAGATTTATTGTACAATACATGGATTGAAAAGTGTCCTTTCACAAAGACTCATGCAGACATCACTATCTGAAAGTCCATATCAGTCTCACTTCCTCAAAACTGTTGGGCAGAGTGGATGGACTACACAGGTCTTTCTTTGCCATCATCTACTAAGGGTCAGGTTTCCATTCACAACACCCTGCCTAAGTCAGTTAAGATTCCAATGCAGGGCGGTCAGCAAGTGCAGTGGGCCAATGTTATTGGGTCTGATGGTCATCCTAACCTGTGGATTTTAACATCTTCTCTTTGCAGGCCAGTGGGGAGTTCCAACCATCAGCCTGGCAGGGGTGTTTGGCATTCTAGCTGGTGTAATTTCATCCATGGTGGAATCTGTAGGAGACTACTATGCTTGTGCCAGGCTCTCTGGAGCCCCACCCCCTCCAAAGCACGCAATCAACCGTGGTATTGGAGTTGAGGGTATTGGCTGTCTCTTGGCCGGAGCCTGGGGTACTGGGAATGGCACAACCTCCTACAGCGAGAATGTGGGAGCACTGGGAATCACTAAGGTAATTATGTCATTAGTGAATGGCTGAAAGACAAGATATGACTCCAAGAAAAATGTTCTATAGTAGCATTTCTAGCATTGTCTACTTCAAGACTTTCTTCTCTTTTGCATTTGAAATGTGTTGAAATAGCACGTGGTTCAGTGTTTCAAAAGCGTATAAAAAAAGGTGACTTGAATCCTCTTAAGAACATAAGAACATAAGCAATGCCTCTGCTGGGTCAGACCTGAGGTCCATCTTGCCCAGCAGTCCGCTCACGCGGCGGCCCAACAGGTCCAGGACCTGAGCAGTAATCCTCTATTTATACCCTTCTATTCCCTTTTCCAGCAGGAAAATGTCCAATCCTCTCTTAAATCCCAGTACCGTACTCTGCCCTATAACGTCCTCCGGAAGCGCATTCCAAGTGTCCACCACACGTTGGGTAAAGAAGAACTTCCTGGCATTCGTATTGAATCTGTCCCCTTTCAACTTTTCCGAATGCCCTCTTGTTCTTTTATTTTTTGAAAGTTTGAAGAATCTGTCCCTCTCTACTCTCTCTATGCCCTTCATGATCTTGTAAGTCTCTATCATATCCCCTCTAAGTCTCCTCTTCTCCAGGGAAAAGAGACCCAGTTTCTCCAATCTCTCAGCGTATGAAAGGTTTTCCATCCCTTTTATCAGACGTGTCGCTCTTCTCTGAACTCTCTCGAGTAACGCCATTATTGACACTGTGCCATCTTGTCATGCCATGAAGTATCAATTTAAGTAGGGTTACTAGATTTTGCATCTGGAAAAAAAGAAGTCCGAGAAAAATCTCGATAAATTTAAGGACGGTCTTAAAAGCTTCTTATTTAAAGATGCTTCCGATTGCTCAATGATTTCAGGGTCCTTCCATGTCAAATTTTATTTTACGTATACTCAACATAGATATGAGCCCTCTCATTTCCCTCTTGTTTTTAACCTTAATTGTTCTCTTTTCTTTTAAAATTGTATTTCTCCCTGCCATCCTGTTTAATGTAAGTACTATCATGTCACTAATAAGTTTGTTAATTAAGAACAAAAGCATTGCCCCTACCGGGTCAGACCAGGGGTCCATCGTGCCTAGCAGTCCGCTCCCGTGGCGGCCCACCAGGTCCATGACCTGAAAGTGCTCCTTAACTAGGATGTTTATATCCCATTTACTTAATGTCCCGTAAGTAACCCTCTATCTGTATCCTGCTATCCTCTTTTCTTTCAGGAAGTCATCCAGTCCCTTTTTGAACCCCAATAATGTACTCTGTCCTATCACCTCTCCTGGAAGTGCATTCCAGGTGTCCACCACCCTCTGAGTGAAGAAGAACTTCCTAACATTCGTCTTGAATCTGTCTCCTCTCAATTTTTCTGAATGACCTCGTGTTTTTGTTGTCCCCGCTAGTCTGAAGAATCTGTCCCTCTCCACCTTCTCTATGCCTTTCATGATTTTATAGGTCTCTATCATGTCCCCTCTAAGTCTCCGCTTTTCGAGGGTAAAGAGCCCCAGCTTGTCCAACCTTTCGGCATATGAAAGGTTCTCAATGCCCCTTATCATCCTTGTTGCTCTCCTTTGGACCCTCTCGAGTATCGCCATATCCTTTTTAAGGTACGGCGACCAGTATTGGACGCAGTACTCCAGATGCGGGCGCACCATTGCTCAATACAGCGGCAGGATAACTTCCCTCGTTCTGGTAGTAATACCTTTTTTGATAATGCCCAGCATTCTGTTCGCTTTCTTCGAGGCTGCTGCACATTGTGCCGCCGGTTTCATTGATTTATCCACCAATACCCCCAGGTCTTTTTCCCCCAGTACCCTCCCTCCCATCGTATAGCTATACATGGGGTTCCTTTTCCCTATGTGCAAGACCTTACATTTCGCTACATTGAAGCTCATCTGCCATCTATTTGCCCATTTTAATTTTTAATCGTCAAACACTTAGAATGTATGATTAGCGTTTTATCAAATTTTAATAAAACTTGAAACTTGATGCATGGCCCCGCACTGTTCTTCCCCTGGCCCCGCCCCGCCCCTCCAAACCAAGCCCCAGGCAAACTTCATCGCTTCGGGCCAAGTCTGGAGTGCACCTGTGCATGCATAGATGCAATGTGGTCATGTCGTAATAGGGTCCTTTTACTAAGGGGGTTAAATTTTGCATTTATTTTGCTTTACTGCAAGAATTTTGTGTTTAATGCAACGCCTTTTAGGGGACCTGTCCAGCATTTCATTTGCAGGTCACACATTAAAATGTCCACTTCCCTGCAACATGGATGAACTTAGCGCACACACACACATCCCTAGTTGGGAAGCGCTAAATGGATCCATGCTAACTGCAAAATTGCTGTGCAGTTCATGGTAATTACTACACAAAAACTGCTATATGATCCCTACTCCAACTCTGCCCATGCTTTGCTTAGTTACATCCCTAACACAAAATAGTCTTAGGGCCAGATTCTGTATAGGACACCTACATTAGGAGCTTTTTAGGCCAATTAGCAACGCCTAATTTCAGAATCTGTGCATTGTTTTTTAATTGGCACGGTAATTGACCATGCCAGTTTTCAGCCAATCAAAAAAATATTAAATTAACAATTATGAGTCTGGTGCCAAACTCTTAGGATACTAGCGACGCCTACCTAAGTGCCTTTATGAAGAGAGATCTTATGGTCCCTATATGTAGAACCAAATGGAAGCACTTTTGCTCCACCTAATGGTGACATTTCATACTGCATCTAGCTTAAAGGTCCACTCACTACAAGCATCGTCCATACTAGAAGTGTGAACGATATAGCTTGGCCGGCCCTTGAGGCTTGCGGTAACCGGCCCACGCTTACAATATTCTCTCAGCGTGCTTCCCCAAGAGGGAGGAAGACCCTGTTGTGAATAAACTATCCTTTGTGAAAAAAAAAACAGAATGGCCTCACACAGGTAAGTTATCAAATAAGGAAATCTAATTTATTGTGTATCCGAACAAGTCCAAACAAAAAAGGCATGAAGGATAACAGTCTCAAAAAGGTAATGGCAAAAAAAATAGTGCAAGCAAAATCATACTGTGTTTTCCAGCCTGGTCTGGTTAATTCTTCCAAAGTTCTTTTACTAATGTCCCAGGTCTAGCAGAGTCTCTGGCAGTCTTTAACTCTCAAAAGTCTTCCTTGCAAATTGAAAAACAAACTATGGCACGTGGCAATGTGCAGCACTGACTTTTCAAATGCAGTGGCAGAAGGCTGGCGGATTTGCCAAAAACGGCTCCTTGTTGTAAAGAGCAAATAACCCGCAAACCCTCCGCTAAGGTGTTGGGCAAATCCTGCCCCAGCCTTCAGGTTATTCCCATCTTATGGGAGATACTGCTAAAGCTGTTTCACTACAGTCCAGTTATGGCTTGCAGCAGCCATCTTAAACCAAACCCTTCCAAGCACACAAAATACTGGGCTGGTATGTTCAGGACAAGTCTTAACTGACCCGCAGAAAATAACATTTCAACAATGAACTCAAAAAAGAAAAGTTCCCCCTCCAAGCCAGGAATGCCAAACATAAATTCAAACTTGACTCACTTCCATTTCCTCAATCAAATCCACCTCCGGTAAGGCAGTCCAATCCATAGCTTCTGGCTCAGCATTTACCAGCGTGGTTTCTTCTGGCTCTGAGTTCAGCATTTCTACCTCATTTGGTTCAGGAGGAATTGGAGGCTCCTTCTGCCTCCCTCCTTCTCCTCGACAGCCAGCTTTCCAAATGCTGCAAAGCTGCTGTACCACGCCTAGTCCTACTCGGGGGCCGGACTTCTTTCAGCTGAGGCTGCCTTCTACCCTGTTTAGCCAGCTTCTCACAAAATGGAGGATTTAAAGGGGCCCTATCAGTTTTCATCAGGCTATGTTCTGCAGCAGGTCTGAACACAGCCTGTGCTTCCTGGTCCTGTTCCTGCCTATCAGGGACACAATGATTAGCCAGGACTAGTTTCAGTGGACGTTTTCTCCGGGGTTTAACTGGCACAAGGCCGGCATTGGGCTCGGGTTTGTGATAACGGGAACGGGGATCGCGGGAATCCCCCCCTAACCCACGGGACTCCCACGGGGATCCCCCTCTGGCCCACAGGACTCCCATGGGGACCCCCCTCTAGCCAACGTGACTCCCACAGGGATGGAAGGCTTTGGAAGCAGGGTTCGTTCATATAATATAATGGACATGTCAGCCTTAGTAAAAGAGGGGGTTTATAAGTTAATTACCTGAACAGAAAACAAAAAAAGGGTTCCACCAAAGAGATTCCACAAGGAAAACAGCAGCGCAAACACAAAAGAAACTGTGGAATTGATGATCCTGTCAGAAGTAATTGCTGCTTTTTATGGAGACGGGAGGGGAGAGAGGTAATTCCTTGCGGGGATGGGTGGGGATGGAGAGGTTCCTGATGGGGACGGGTGGGGATGGAGAGGTTCCTGATGGGGACGGGTGGGGATGGAGAGGATCCTGGTGGGGATGAGTGGGGACGGAGAGGATCCTGATGGGGACGGGTTGGGATGGAGAGGATCCTGACGGGGATGGAGAGGATCCTGGTGGGGATGGGTGGGGATGGAGAGGATCCTGGTGGGGACGGAGAGGATCCTGGCGGGGACGGGTGGGGATGGAGAGGATCCTGGCAGGGACGGATGGGGACGGAGAGGATCCTGGCGGGGACGGGTGGGGATGGAGAGGATCCTGGCAGGGACGGAGAGGATCCTGACGGGGACAGGTGGGGACGGAGAGGATCCTGGCGAGGACGGGTGGGGACGGAGAGGATCCTGGCGGGGACGGGAGGGAACGGAGAGGATCCTGGCGGGGACGGGTGGGGATGGAGAGGATCCTGGCGGGGATGGGTGGGATTTCTGTCCCTGCGCATCTCTCTAGTCCACACACCACAGCTAAATGTTATGAGTGGGATTACTACACATTTCACCCAGAGAGCTCTGCCATCTGCTTCCCCTCCCTCTACCTTTTGCAGGTGGGAAGCCGGATGGTTATCATTGCTGCTGGAGTCCTGATGATCCTGTCCGGCATATTAAGCAAAATTGGTGCTGTTTTTGCCACAATCCCGACACCCGTGATTGGAGGAATGTTTCTAGTGATGTTTGGGATCATTGCCGCTGTCGGCATCTCCAACCTTCAGGTAATTTAGCTGTCCCCAGCGCTGCTTCACTTGATGCACTGAGCTGGATGAATTTACAGTGGAAGCAGAAGACCTAGTGCTCAAACCGGACAGCTCCCTCTACAACAAGGATCTCAAAGTCCCTCCTTGAGGGCCGCAATCCAGTTGGGTTTTCAGTATTTCCCCAATGAATATGCATTGAAAGCAGTGCATGCACATAGATCTCATGCATATTCATTGGGGGAAATCCTGAAAACCCGACTAGATTGCGGCCCTCAAGGAGGGACTTTGAGACCCCTGCTCTACAAGCAATAATGTGAACTAGCTGCATTCGAGCATCACTCTAAAACAGGGGTTCTGAACCTACTGGGGATGCACTAAAGTCAGTGATCATCTCTAAACCTGCTTTCATAGCTGTAGCGATGATTGCTGATAAATGACCCCCCTTGATTGACCATTTTATGATCCGGCCATGCAAATTAGCTAAAACCCCATGCAAAATAGCCAAGTGATTGATACACTAACATCGCTTGGCTATTTTGCATCGGGTTTTAGCAATCATAACAACTGATTGCTCTAGACCTGTTGGTAACTGTGTTACCGACAGATCTGCCTGGGTTTTTTTCTTTTTTTTTTTCAATGGCACAAATATTTTGTATGTATTACACACGCAAAATATCTGTCCCCATAAAAAAAATGAAAAAAGTCCCCCACCACTGCCAACAGATCTCCCCGACCCCCAACAAACGCGCTCCCCAAACCTAAATAAATGCAGGAGGGATGCCCACTCCCTCCTGTCATCCTGATTCACTCCCCCCCCCGTGCAAAATGGCAGGAGCGATGCCCATTCCTTCCTGCCACCAGAGACTCCCTCCCTCTCTCCCCTGTCCTTTTTTAAGATGGGAGCAGGAGGGGTGCTCAGTCCCTCTTACTCCTCCATGGTTGCTGTCTACAATGCTGGGCCTAAGGCCCTGATAGGCTCAGATGCCTCAGGTCCCTCCCCTTGGGAGGGGTCTTAGGCATCTGAGCAAATCAGGGACTTTCTTAGGCTCCCTCTGCATCCCAGATACAAGGGGGAGGAGAATCGGCCAACAGCAATCGAGTCACTATCTTTGGTGCATCTAACCTCAGACACATCAGGCCAATTTGTTCTTCAAGACACCCACACTAAAACATGCACGGAATAAATTTGCATACATTGCCTCCAATGTATGCAGATCTATCTCATGCATATTCGTTGGGGGTATCTTGAAAACCTAACCAGCTGGATGTGTTCTGTGGACTGGGTTGAGAACTCCTGCTCTAAAAGTTTTAGTCTATTCACTTGTTTGAGAGGAAACTTTGCCCAGGTACTTTCTTAGTGCTGTGTGTTATCTCATATATAGGCCGCGTGTGTCATTGTGTAGTTACTGCAAATGATGGTGAAAGGTTTCTAGTGTTGCATAATGTTTCCCATTAGTTTGCAGATATGAACTCTTCCAGGAACATATTCATCATTGGATTTTCTATATTTTCGGGTCTTGTCATTCCTAGCTGGGTAAACAAGAATTCCAAACTTCTGGAAACAGGTAGGGGAAAACAGCAAGATGCTAGATTTGATCATCAGACTTTGGTGGCAGCTTAATATATTTTTTGGTACCATCTCACTTATCCTGTGAGAGGTTCCAAGACTCTACCTGGTGTGGTTGCTTCTTGAAATAGCTCTCCATGAGATAACAGTTAAAGTCTAGGTGATGGTGCTCTCCATGAGATAACAGTCAAGGTCTAGGTGATGGTGCTCTCCATGAGATAACAGTCAAGGTCTAGGTGATGGTGCTCTCCATGAGATAACAGTCAAGGTCTAGGTGATGGTGCTCTCCATGAGATAACAGTCAAGGTCTAGGTAATGGTGCTCTCCATGAGATAACAGTCAAGGTCTAGGTGATGGTGCTCTCCATGAGTTAACAGTCAAGGTCTAGGTGATGGTGCTCTCCGTGAGATAACAGTCAAGGTCTAGGTGATGGTGCTCTTTGTGAGATAACAGTCAAGTGCCAGTAGTCTTTGATGTAAATATATCCAATCAGCTCAATGGATTTTCATGCTGAAATAATAACCACTCATGGGACAGGAATCCAGTAGCAGCAGGGACTTAATATTCTATTTTAAAAGTCAACTATACAGTATGTATACAATGTGATCCTTATAAATGTACAAAACAGATGCCTCCCTGCCTAGCCAACAAAATGTAGCTCACAGTCTGTAATTCTCTTGTGATTTTATTTTTATTTAGGAATTATGCAGCTTGATCAAGTGATTCTAGTGCTTTTATCCACTGGCATGTTTGTGGGTGGTTTCTTTGGATTTCTGCTGGATAACACTATTCCAGGTACGTTTCCCCTCTACATTAGCAGTGATCCAGAAGTCTGTACCAAAGCTGAACCCAGTGAACTGCTATATAAGGATATTGCATGGCAGTTCAATAGCAATGACAGTACCAGGGTGGAGTAATTATTTAATATAGTATACTTGACACGACACAGCTGAAGCATGATGTAAGTGTTGCAGATTTGTTCAGTAAATTCCAAGAAAATGACCTTTACTTTCTGTCTTACACTAGGAACTAAGGAAGAGCGAGGAATCCTGGCCTGGAGGAAGGTCTGTGGGGATGAGTTTGATGATATTTTGGATGCTGGAGAAGTCTACAGTTTTCCATTTGGTATTGGCAGCAAATGTACTAATTCCTGGCTCCGTTATCTACCATTCTGCCCAACATCCACATCCCGAGGCCCTCAGACACAGGAACCAAGCACTGCTTTGTAGAACTTCAACACAAAGTCGGACAATAACCCATTGTTGGCCGCCAGCTGAAATGTAGTAATCAAAGTGATGCCTATTCTGGAGAACTCTTAAGTACCAAGATTTGATACTATTATTTATAAAGTGGCTGAAATAAAATTGTGATTTTTTTTGACAAGCATGGCCATGCTTGAAATCTGCTCCTTACACAGAAGAGGGCAGTCTCTTGAAGCCGATGGATGAAGAGATCCGAGGCTGCATGGTTTAACCTGAGGTAAGTCTCATCAATCAAATCTGATTAATCTCTTCAATTGGGCAACCAGAGAGCTGGATTGGTGGAGAGTCCTAGCCATAGCATACTTAGATTTCAGTATGGCCTTTGACACCTTTCCACATTGGCAACTTATAATTAAACTGAGCACCTCTGGTATGGGCCCAAAAACAACTAACTGGCTTAGAAGCTGGTAGAGGGAAAGGCAACCAGGGGCAGTGGTAAATGGAGTTCGCTCCAATGAATAGGGGGGTGTCCCACAGGGGTCAGTCCTTGGTTCAGTTCTTTTCTCCATCATAAGCTTTTACAAAATTGGTAAGTGGTCTTTGTCATAAATCATATGGGGAAAGACTTAGAGAACTTAATATGTATACTCTGAAAGACAACAGGAGGGGGAATATGAAAGAGATGCTCAAATATCTCTGTAGCATTAATGTACAGGAGCTGAATGAAATGAAATGAAATGAAAGAAAAATGCAGAAGGAGGGCATAGGATGAAGAGGTGATAGGCTCAGGAGTAATGCAAGAAAATACATCTTTACAGAAAGGGTGGTATATGCGTGGAATAGCCTCCTGGTGGAGGAGAGCAAGAATTCAAGGTAGCATAAATTGGGCATGTGGGATCTCTTAGGGAGAGGGGCAGATTGGATAGGCCATTTGGACTTTATCTGCCTTCATGTTTCTACATATCACAGCAAAATCTGCAAGAAGGTGGACACATGGAAAGTGTGGATAATGAGGAAGGGATCTGGTGAAGCTTTAAGACTGGTATAGAGCAGAAGTCTTGAAACTTATCAAGAGAAAGGCCACATGGGGCATGGGGATTGGGAGGGGAAGCATATTGGAGTTTGCTAAGTGGGCTTTAGAATCTCTCCTTGAACTCTGCAAAGCTTGCTGTCATAATTTACCATCATCTTCTTCTTCAGTGAGCTGAGTCTGGGAACCCTGACATCTGCTGCCTTTGCCACGGTTGCATTTGAAAAGGCCAAGCTTCCTGCCTGGGCTGGATTCAGTTAATAGCAGGAAAATTAAGACAGGCTGTGAAAATGAGTTCTGGGGGGCTCCCGTTTAGAAACCAATGGGTGAGGGCAGTGTATGGTAAAATGTGATTCCAGGTGTGCCACGAGATGCCAGGTAGGCAGTCAGCCGGTACCATCGCCTCTCCTCGCGTCTTCCCTTCCAGCACCTCCCACTGGCAGCTTAGGGTCCCATCTGGAGAGCCTTCGCACATGTGCGTGGCATCATCGTGTCGATGTCCGCGCACTCCTGGATGCCTCGAGCTGCAGCCACCATGTTTAGTGTGCCGAGGCTTGGCAGTTTGCGAGACACTGGGTTAGGGTTTGACTATTCATATTTAAGCTATAACATTCAAGGTCACACATTTGCGTTGCAAAATCTCAAGACAGCGGTACGGGGGGGGGGGGGGGTTGAAGTTCTTCTGTGCATAGAGAGCAGGATTTGTGGGTGATAGTATCTGATGATTTTGAAGTGGCCAAATAGGTAATTAAGGCAAAAAAAAAAAAAAAAAATGGAAACATACTTGGGTGCATAGATTAGTGCATACTAAGGGCCTAATTCTGGAAACGGTGTCTACCACATCAGTCTCAGGTTGGTGCCACGTCCAGAATTGTGTCCATTTTTTGTACAGATAACTTAAATGTAAGCCAGCGTTTCACAGGCCTATATTTTAAGCCATCGGACACGTGCCTACGGACGCCTAAGGCCACTTCCAGCATAAGCCATGCCTACGCTGGCCTTAGACATCTGTAGACATGCCTAGGCGCTTTTGTATTTTCACAATAGCACAACAATAACTTTGCCTAGGCGCTTTTGTAGGCACAAGTCGGATGCCTACGTTATAAATGTCATTCGCCTCATTGATTTAAAATAAAAGTGCGGCCTGATTAGTCGTTACACGGTGGTAGGATGCCATTTTGAGAATCAGGCCCTAAGTGCTAAGACATTCATTATATTCCTATGGGTGTCTTAGCATTTAGCGTGTGCTAAATCGGTTAGTACCCCTTGATGAATTCCTCACTTAAATGCACAGGAGGTGAACCTCTTTCAAGGAAATGAAGCTGTAGAATGGTCATGTGATGAAGATGAGAGACTCAAGGGTAATCAAAGGAAATATTTCTTTTCAAAAAGGGTGTTAGATGCATGGTACAATCTCTAAGTGTAGGTGGTGGGGAATAGAGAATGACACATGAACAAATTTTTCCCCGTCCCCAGAGGAACTTGGAATACTGCTACAAAGCTGATTTTTGGAAAAAATAAATTTGACCATGTGACCCCTTTGCTCCTGAGTCTTCATTGGCTCCCGGTTGATCTTAGAATTCAATTCAAATGGGCCTGCATCTCTTTCAAAATTTGATATGGCATTTTTGTTCTCCTCGTTCCCTTATTATGGAATGCTTACAGATTTTCCTTTGCAAGAGGCAGCCAACAATTCAAACTCTCCCTTCCTTCCAGAAAAGGAATTAAAGGAGTTAAGATCTCTTAAACTTTCTCAACTATGGGATGTGCCTGCTTCTCTTTCAAAATTTGATATGGCATTTTTGTTCCTCTCGTTCCCTTATTATGGAACGTTTACGGATTTTCCTTTGCAAGAGGCAGCCAACAATTCAAACTCTCCCTTCCTTCCAGAAAAGGAATTAAAGGAGTTAAGATCTTTTTAACTTTCTCAATTATAGAATGAACTATGGAACTATGGGATGTGCCTGCTTCTCTTTCAAAATTTCATATGGCATTTTTATTCCTCTCGTTCCCTTATTATGGAATGCTTACAGATTTTCCTTTGTAAGAGATATCCAACAATTCAAACTCTCCCTTCCTTCCAGTAAAGGAATTAAAAGAGTTAAGATCTCTTAAACTTTCTCAACTATGGGATGTGCCTGCTTCTCTTTCAAAATTTGATATGGCATTTTTGTTCCTCTCGTTCCCTTATTATGGAACGTTTACGGATTTTCCTTTGCAAGAGGCAGCCAACAATTCAAACTCTCCCTTCCTTCCAGAAAAGGAATTAAAGGAGTTAAGATCTTTTTAACTTTCTCAATTATAGAATGAACTATGGAACTATTGGATGTGCCTGCTTCTCTTTCAAAATTTGATATGGCATTTTTGTTCCTCTCGTTCCCTTATTATGGAATGCTTACAGATTTTCCTTTGCAAGAGGCATCCAACAATTCACTCTCCCTTCCTTCTAGAAAAGGAATCAAAGGAGTTAAGATCTTCAGTCAATCCTTGGCTTTTAAACTTTCTCAACTATGGAATGAACTATGGGATGTGCCTGCTTCTCTTTCAAAATTTGATATGGCATTTTTATTCCCCTCGTTCCCTTATTATGGAACGTTTACAGATTTTCCTTTGCAAGAGGCAGCCAACAATTCAAACTCTCCCTTCCTTCCAGAAAAGGAATTAAAGGAGTTAAGATCTCTTAAACTTTCTCAACTATGGAATGAACTATGGGGTGTGCCTGCTTCTCTTTCAAAATTTGATATGGCATTTTTGTTCCTCTCGTTCCCTTATTATGGAACGTTTACGGATTTTCCTTTGCAAGAGGCAGCCAACAATTCAAACTCTCCCTTCCTTCCAGAAAAGGAGTTAAGATCTTTTTAACTTTCTCAATTATAGAATGAACTATGGAACTATGGGATGTGCCTGCTTCTCTTTCAAAATTTCATATGGCATTTTTATTCCTCTCGTTCCCTTATTATGGAATGCTTACAGATTTTCCTTTGTAAGAGATATCCAACAATTCAAACTCTCCCTTCCTTCCAGAAAAGGAATTAAAAGAGTTAAGATCTCTTAAACTTTCTCAACTATGGGATGTGCCTGCTTCTCTTTCAAAATTTGATATGGCATTTTTGTTCCTCTCGTTCCCTTATTATGGAATGCTTACAGATTTTCCTTTGCAAGAGGCATCCAACAATTCACTCTCCCTTCCTTCTAGAAAAGGAATCAAAGGAGTTAAGATCTTCAGTCAATCCTTGGCTTTTAAACTTTCTCAACTATGGAATGAACTATGGGATGTGCCTGCTTCTCTTTCAAAATTTGATATGGCATTTTTATTCCCCTCGTTCCCTTATTATGGAACGTTTACAGATTTTCCTTTGCAAGAGGCATCCAACAATTCACTCTCCCTTCCTTCTAGAAAAGGAATCAAAGGAGTTAAGATCTTCAGTCAATCCTTGGCTTTTAAACTTTCTCAACTATGGAATGAACTATGGGATGTGCCTGCTTCTCTTTCAAAATTTGATATGGCATTTTTATTCCCCTCGTTCCCTTATTATGGAACGTTTACAGATTTTCCTTTGCAAGAGGCAGCCAACAATTCAAACTCTCCCTTCCTTCCAGAAAAGGAATTAAAGGAGTTAAACTTTCTCAACTATGGAATGAACTCCCCTTAATTCTGAGGAGCCCCAGTTTTTTCCAATCTTTCCATAAATTTCTAAAAACTTTTCTATTTGCCAAACATTTTGAAATTAATTTCTTTTTAAACCTTTGTTTTTACTTTCTTTAGTTTTTATTTAATCGTTGTAAACTTTTAATGTTTATTTAATTGTTGTAAAACGAGTTGAGCTTCCTTAGGTATATAAAGGTGAGCTTTAGTTTAGTTTCCCTGTGTCTGCCCCATTTCTGTAAGCACAAGCCTCGGACACACAATTTTAAAGTGAGGCTTGTGCAGATGAGGAAATCTTGCAGGGATTTACAATGTATTTGTTCAGTTTGCTATTTTATACTTATGACATTCAGAGCTTTTAAACAGTTTCTCTTCAGTGTCTTTATACTTATAACATTCAGAACATTTAAAAGATTTCTCTGCAGTATATATCTTTATACTTATGACATGCAGAACATTTAAATGGTATTTCTTCAGTATGTGTCTTTATATAATATTGTAAAGACAAACCATGTCTAAAATACACATCACATTCAGAACATTTAAAAGATTTCTCTTCAGTAAATGTCTTTATACTTATGACATGAAGAACATTTAAATTATATTTCTTTAGTATGTGTCTTTCTACTTATAACATTCAGAACATTTAAAAGGTTTCTCTTCAGTGTCTTTATACTTATAACATTCAGAACATTTAAAAGGTTTCTCTTCAGTGTCTTTATACTTATGACATACAGAACATTTAAATGGTATTTCTTCAGTATGTGTCTTTATATGATATTGCAGAGATAAGGCATGCCTATAATATATATCACATTCAGAACATTTAAAGGATTTCTCTTCAGTATCGTATACTTATGATATTCTGAACATTTAAAGGGTTTCTCTTCAGTGTCTTTATACTTATCACATCCAGAACATTTAAAAGATTGCGCTTCAGTATATGTCTTTATACTTGTGACATGCAGAACATTTAAATGGCATTTCTTCAGTATGTGTCTTTATATGATATTGCAGAGAAAAAGCATACCTAACATAATATATATCACATTCAGAACTTTTAAAAGGTTTCTCTTCAGTGTCTTTATATTTATCACATTTAGAACATTTAAAAGATATCTCTTCAGTATGTATCTATTGTGACAAACCCAGGTCCATTTCGGGTTTTGGCCAAAACAAACCCGAATCCGTCCTGAGTTTTGCCCCAGTGATCAGGAGAAAACACAGTGTACCTAGATGCAGGAGAGCTGATCAGGTGACTAACCAATTAACTGAGCAAGCTGACTTCTGCTCTGAGAATGATATGGAGGTAGGAGAGGCAGGGCAGGAAAAGATTAGGAGGAAAAACTACACTCCATGCAGACTTGCTCCTGCCGCTGTCAGAAATCTGAGTCAATTTGAACAGCCAGTTAAAACCAGGACTAGGGAGAAACCTGCCTGTAATAGCAGGAAACAGGCTAGTGTGTGGAAAACCCTTCCCCCATCTTCTCAGAGGGGGAGTGGCTCTCCACAGGATATAATGTGGCTCCTGAGAATAGGAAAGAGTACACAGGAGAGAGGCATTCCGGAGAGTGGAAAGTTGGGGAGAGTGAGTCTCTCTCAGACTGGCCTATGGTAGAGGCAGAGGAGTTGTCTCCTACCGGGAATCCTAGGGAGCAGCCGGAGGAAGAAGCTATGGAGGTACAGGCAAGCCATGCAAGCACTGAGACCCAGCCATTAGCCATGGAAACACAGTAAGCATGAGAGTTGGGTTTTTCCTACTGCTTATACCTCCGTGCTGCCAACTAAACTATAGTTTGTGTGAAGTAAATTTAGAAACTCTCTTGGAAAGCCAAACTTGGGGGCTTTCTCTGAAGCAGTAAAGTGTGAGGTTCTAGCAAACATATGAGTGTTTGTTTTCCCTGGATTGTTGCCAAGCTGAGCAAGTGCGTTGCCTTCCCTCACAGCTGTGCCTGATCACTGCAGCAACGTTTCAGAGAGAGAAACGTAGGCAGGATGCTGAGTTTTGAGCAGAACATATGATTTTGTTTGATATGGACTATTTGATAAAACATACTTGTCTAAAGCATTACTGCTCTGGTGAAGAGGACTGTGTTACTCACCTAATTAAAGTCCAGAAGCAGGGGTCTGTACTCAATGCAGTGCTGGCCAAACTTTAACTTCTTGAGTGCATTATTTGAACCTTTTGTCATATTTTCATGCAATATAAGTTTACACTGAACTGCAAGGCTGAAGCCTGTATTTTTGATTTATTTAACCAGTGCTGGAATAAAGCTATTTTTGTTTTGCCATTTCTGACTTGAACTCTTTTTACCTTGCTTAGTCCTGAGGCAGATATTGTGCTTATAGTAAGACTTGAAGGATTTCCTTGGTATTTAGGGACACGCTGAATCAGAATTTTGGTCACATACCCGTGTGCTCGCTGCGCCTACAGGAGCACGGGTGTGACACTATATGATATTGAAGAAAAAAAGCATGTCCATAATACACATCATATTCAGAACATTTAAAAGATTTCTCTTCAGTATATATCTTTATGCTTATGACATGCAGAACATTTAAATCGTATTTCTTCAGTATGTGTCTATATAATATTGTAAATACATTTCACATTCAGAACATTTAAAAGGTTTTTCTTCAGTGTCTTTATACTTATCACAGTTAGAACATTTATACAAGAGGGGCGCTACCTTAATACTTGCTAGCAATTAATGCCTGTCTGTTTTCCAGCACATGAGTTATTATTTGTTGTATTATGTCATATGTCAATTTCAGAGTTTCTGGAAATACGAGTGGATTTCCATTTATGAGCGCTCTCTATAATTATCAGTATAAAGAAAGAAGATTTATTTTTTCACTACTCACCACAACGATTTCAAACCTTATTCTTTGTCTGTGATCAAAGTTTAAGAAATGAGCTATGCTTCCTCTTTTTTTTTTTTTCCGTTCCACAAACATACATAGCTACTTCCTGGTTGATGTGTCTGTGTTTAGGGACACTGGAAAATGTAGTGCTCTATTTCTTTAACTTGAAATTATCAGCAGCTATTTTCTCTTTGTTTTTTTCATTATTCATGTCTCTACAATAACTGGAACATATTGCATAGGGTTCTTATGATCCACTCCTATCCCAAATGGTAATATTAATTAATGTTGTGCTAACATACCGAAGTGAGAATAACTTCTGCTTTTTATTTCTTAAGTCCCAAGCCAAGTTTTCGAGTGTTTCAACAGAGAAACATAGTCTATAATGTTAACCCATTAAAGATTGTTCACTTCTCGTTAGAAAAATTATTTGTCTAACTTTAAGCAATGTGTATTGTTCTGTTTGTTGTTTTTTTTTTCCTTAAAGAAATATATTATGAGCTAAACAACCATTTATGCCTATGCCTTTTATTTTACTTTTTAGTTTTATCATTCTCACTTTAATATGATTCAATATAACTTATGTGGTAATATGTTTAAATTTATAGCAGTGCCATTCTTTTTATTTAGGTCAGATTCCTTGCTATATTTTAATATATTTTTACATCATATGCCACTGTGGCTATGGTTCCTTTGGGTTGTCAGATATACTTCAGATATACTTATTTGATTTGAAGCACATAAATTTTAATTTCTGTTTTTTTAGTGATACTACTTAGGCATAGCTGGAAACAAACTAAACAATATATAAATATATTTCATATATTTATTTCTTGTTGATTGTGATTTGCTTCAGTAAGACGACTACCATATCAGATGACGCTGTTTGTTACATGAGAATCTTTTGAATGAAATGTTTCTGATATTACAGTTGCAATTTTGCTATTAGTGACTTATTTGCACACCTATGGACTAAGATATTTGAGATATCTTTGCTGAGGATTTTCCACTCGTATGAGATCCAGATGATGGATGAGCCCCACTGGAAGGACCTTGTTACCAGAGAAGGAATATGATGAGTGCCTAGAAACCCTAAAGACTTACCAGCAAAGACTTATTGACTGTTGCTACTAATGACCGGATGATCTTTATGGCTTTGAATTTCTACAGGAGACCCTGGCAAGCAAGTTATGAGAAGACAACCAGAGCCTGGGACCAACAAGATTTGAATAATGACCAGACAACAAAAGGTAGAAAAACTAATTCTGTTTTCTGTTTTGTGATTACAATATGTCAGATTTGAAACGTGTATCCTGCCAGAGCTGGTGTTACACCGCAAACGTGAGCTAGGATTTAACAGAGAGAGGAAAAGTCTTTTTTGTTTGTTTTTGTTTACACCACAGCGTCAGTGTGGTTAGAAGAAGGCAAAGGGGGTGAAGAGGCTATAAAATAAACCCACCAGGATGTTTTGGAAAAAAAAACACCCAATTGGGCAGGAAAATCGAATCGAAAAACCAATTCAATAGGCTGAATCGAATCAAATTTTTTTTTTCCTGAATTGGGCAGCACTAGTGTGAACATCTAACTCTGTGCATAGCAAGTATTTCCCAGTATTTCTTTCATACCCAGAACCTCTGCTATGTCTCTTGGAATTACTCTCACCCCCGATACCTTCACCTGCTGCTTCTCTCATCATTCACCATTCTTTTACTGCTTCTCCCACAATTCAATCTCTCCATTGTCCAATTTTCTGATCTCATCACAAAGATCTGTAATGTGTTTCTTCATCTTTGTCCTGACCTTTTGCATCTGCTGACAAGAGTAAAACAAGAAAATTACATCTCTACTGAGACTCTCTTCTATGGCATGGCTTCTTTGCACTCTGAACCCATTCTAATGTAGAGACAGCTAAGGTTCTGCCTGTTGAATCAGGATCCTTTAGTTGTTCTAGCACAGTAAAACAATTCTAACCTGTAAATAGAAGAAGAGATGCAGAAAAATAAATGGAGGAAAACTGAAAAGAAAAGGCTAGTCAGAGATGAATGTAGGAGAGGAAGTGAATAAGAGAAGAGGCAGATAGACTGAAGACCCTGGAAAGAAAATTAAGAAAAGACAGACGAAAGCAGGAACTGGAAACTAGGATAAACATGAATAAAATAGCCAGACAAAGGTAAAAAAAATAATTTTATTTTTAATTTCAATAACACAAAATGCAGTTTTACAGTAAATTTACACTGCTTTCTTTTTCTTTTCAAAAGAGTAAAATGCAGTTTCTCTTTCTCTGGTGTTGAACTGCATACAGCATATGGCTTCTTGCTTGATTTTTGTCTACATTTATTTGTTTGTGGTTGCGTTTTCCTATGTAGGGGCCTTGTTGTGAATGTTAGCTTTGGGATATATGCATGACAGATATTTGTATTATGTTTAGTGACTTACAAGATAGCTGATGGAGAGGGAGGGTGAGCAGTCTTTATAGATCGGCTCACCATGATAACCCTAATTTCCAACCTCGGTTTATATTCCAGTCAACGCTTTTCCCCCTTTTTGGAGAGAATAAAGGATACCTCGGTTTATATTCGGATCAGTTAACATTCAAGTATATACGGTAAGTAGCTGCCCAACAGATCTCAGTGGAACTGCCTGAGACTTCACCCAGAAAGAGATGATGCTCCTGGTCGAGTGGCCTTGAGAGAGACCGGTGGCTGCTTTTCGCAGGCAATGTACACTGAAGAGATGGCTATGTGAATCTGTCTAGCAATAGAGGCCTTAGATCAGGGGGGCCCACACTTTTTGGGCTTGCGAGTTACTTTTAAAATGACAAGTCAAAATGATCTACCAAATAAAATAAAAAAAAAAACAAAAAACACAAAGAAATGTGGGACGGGGGACACAAACTTTGGGGCATACCTTTTTGGTCCTGCCCCATTATCCAGCGCTTCTGGAGGCGCATCATTTCTTACATGTCAGGGTTAATTGGTAGAGCCTTGCGCAGTACCCTGGCCCACTTTGTATTGGACTTGCCAGAGGCTTTTGGCCATTTGCCAAGGGGGCACCGAGCTCTCTGTAGGAAGATGAGCGTACTGGCCAGGAAATGTATTCTTCAGTGCTGGACGGTCACAGGCCCTCTGGCGTTTTGGCATTGGTGGAACCAGTTGCATCAGTTGGCCTGGGAGGCAAGAGATACCGGAGGGGCTTGGAAGCAGATGATGATGTTCTTGAATATCTGGGAGCCATATCTGCAGTCCTTGCATCCAAAAGGACGCAGTGAGGTCTTAAGATGGGTGTCCTAATCTGGGTGCTCAGTTTGTTGGAGAGAACACTGAAGAGTAATAGTGGGGTGGGGTGGAGAGTACCGCTGGGGGGAGGGGAGGTTGGGGGATCTTGGGGTGGGGGGATGGGAGGTGTTCTGAACGGTTTGGTCTTTTGGCCACAGGCATGTTCTTTGAGGATAGGAGGGGGAAGGGGGTGGTGTGGCTTCTATGGGGCTCATAAGAGTCCAGGGCCTCGGAGTGCCTTTCCGTTCACTTTGGCCTCGCTAGGCATATGTGAATTAGAGAAGGGGGGGGGGGGGTTCATTGCTGTTTCCCCTTTTTCTCTATATCCTTTGATTTACTGTTATTTATGATGCATCATTGTTTGTACTGAGTACCTTGTGTGCCTTTGCTGTTGTTTGCCTCAATAAAAATTGTTTGAACCTAAAAACACAAAGCACATTGTACGCAGAGAAAATGTTAATTATCATTAATATTCCGGGGGTTTTTCAAAGAGGTCAAGGCAGATGACTCTATGCACTGTCACCTCAGTAACAACTATACAAAAATAGACAAATATACCCCCTCCCTTTTTACTAAACCACGAAAGACCGATTTCAAATAAAAACTGTTGGCTGAGCCCCAGTTGTGACCTGTACTGAGTGCTGTTGGAGAGTAGAGATTGAGGATTGTTTTGTCCCCCCCCCTCCCCCGCCAACAGGCAGACTTTTACAGCACACCTTTGTAAAAATAATCCATTAGTATATTCATAGTAAAGAAAGCCTCCAGGGACTGAACTGTGCAAGAAGGGGGTACACATGTGGTATATGATATAGCCTGGGTGAAATTCTGCCCGAATATACTATATGTGTAGCTGAATATTTACAAAAAGACAAACAGGAGAAACTGCCTTCACAACAGTGAGTGGCACGAAAACAACAACGAAGGAGACCAGATGGTGTTTGCTGCAATTGTTGCTGGCCATTCCTTTGGTCTTTTTAAGTGTTTTTATTGCAATACTTGGGACATTTGGATTAACATATCGTTGGTTTTATCATTCAACGCCAAGACTCCTGATGCAGGCCTTCTTGGGCCGAAACACGATCGTGTCGCATCTGTTTTATAATAAAAAGGATTGAGCACTATCTGGTCTCCTTCGTTGTTGTTTTCGTGCCACTAGCTCAGGGGTAGGCAATTCCGGTCCTCGAGAGCCGGAGCCAGGTCAGGTTTTCAGGATCTCCACCATGAATATGTATGAGATGGATTTGCATGCACTGCCTCCTTGAGATGCAAATCTATCTCGTGCATATTTATTGTGGATATCCTGAAAACTTGACCTGGCTCTGGCTCTCGAGGACCAGAATTACCTACCCCTGCACTAGCTGAATATTTACCTCATTGTGTCTGTCACCACCTAATAACTTTGGAACCACTATACATCACGAAATGTTCACCCATCTCCTTCCTATTCCAGTCAGCGCATTTAGGGGTCAACTGTCAACGCGCCTTCTTTGCTGCAAAATCCATGGATGCTTTTTGACTGATATCTTTGAAAATCAATGTAACCAGAAAGTATAGCAATGGGAACAAAGTATTTGCAAACATTGGCCCCAGCTTTTTTTCTGCCAAACACCTCTATCTAATATGACACAAAACAATATCTCGTGGCTTTTTTAGCAGGGAAAAAGGTGGACAATTTTCTGAAAACCTTTTCCACAGTAGACGGCTATTGAAAACTGCCCCCCTTCTGACTCTAAAGACCCCTGCTATTCAATAGTCTATCGGTTGAAGTTTTTACAAAAAAAACCACCTTTTAATTATCATTAGAAATAAACAACTGATAGAAATATTCAGGCCAATATTTAAAGCAGTTTAAACAGGCCAGGAGCGTCTGCTGCCCACTTAAATCGTTTCCTACCACCTCAGTGAGGATATTCAGTGGCATTTAACCAGAGAGTGCTACGGAATATACCCATAGACATCCCAACCAAAGTGGGCAGCTCAGGTGCGGCACTGGGGTGGAGCCTAGGGATATGTAGGTGCTGGCAATATTCAAAAGCGGCACCTGCATAGCTAAGTGGTTTAATTTAGGACAGTCAAAAGCGTAGTAATGGAGGTACCAGAACTGAATAGCGGGTGGCACATGTAGAACTTATTTTTCCTTTTAAAAACCCTCCTTATCCCCCACTGGCACTGATAGTGGAGGTTAATTTAGCCTGCAACAGCATTAAAAACCACTGACCATTGGGAGGGTGGGGGGGGGGGGAGTCTAGACACAATTCAGCCACTGCAACAGATGGATCTCTGATGCCAGGAGTCCTACCGAGTTAGACTGCTGGAAAGATTCCCATCCATTTTTTCACACTGTTACCGGTAGCTTGAGCTTTATTCATTCTCATTTTTTTTATACCATTGCCAGTAGTTTGGGTTTTATTTGGGGTGCAGTGTTTTTTTCCCTACACTCTTGTTGCTGTTTTTCTTTACACTCTTGGCAATAATTTGGATCTTATTCATGCTGTAGTTTTTTTTTTTTTTAACATTGCTTAAGGTAGCTTGACTAGCGTACTTTTTATTATGTTCATCCTCTCAAACCACCATTTAGGCACTCGCCTGCCAATCAGTCAGATAAAGTGGATCCAGCTTTGCTCACTGTCCTTCGGCATGCTCAGGGCATGGCTCCTGGACATCAAGCTATAGTCCTTGCCATCATTGTTGTCCCAGTACTCCTTGCCCCCAACCCGGTACTTGACAGCAAAGCGAAGCACAGAGCCCGACTGGAGCAGGAAGGGTGGCACAGGCAGGCAGAAGGCAAAGAGGTCAGTAGCGCCACTACCGCTTTGCCATACGGCGAGCACTTCTTGCTGCTTCCGCCACTCACTCACGGTGTAGCGCACTGCCACTGTCTTCTGGAAGGCCATGTTCAGCACACGCACAGTGCCTGCCACACCCAGCTCCTGCGAGCTCAGCACACGCTCCAGGCACACGCACTGCCGCTGCAGTCTGGCCTCAAAGTCAGCGCAGTCGGCAGGTTGCAGGAAGTTGGGTTCCATGTAGCAAAAGGGCAGCTGCAGGTCACCACCGTAGCACAGGGCTGAGTTGATGGCTAGCCGGGTTAGGACGTGCAGAGGAATGGAGGGGTCTTCGGCAGTGCTGAATACCTTCACCTTGGCCAGCTCCAACCCTAGGGAATCGGCGAAGCGCACCTGCGGGCAGTGAGGAAGGCACCGGGTGGCACGGCGCCTCTCTGGGGAGGTGGGCAGGGAACGGGCTCGGCGCCGCTGCCCTATGATGGGTCGCATGTGTGGATCACAGCTGGTGGCAGAACCACGGCCCAAGCCTCGAGGCAGCTCCAGCCTTGACATTGCTCAAACTGCCTGCTGTACGAGAGTCCCTGTAACACCTAGGCTACCGCCTGAAAGTGAACTTGAGCAGGATAAGTTTCAAGCAAGGTTCACAGTAAGCTGGCATGGACCAGAGATAGGACAGGATTCCTTTGGTATTCCAGGTCTATGAAAACAGTTTTAGAGACAAAATCCACCAGGGTAAAAGGATGGCTGCGTTTCATTCCAGTCAGTCATTATAATTTCCTTGTACACTGTAAATAATATTTTCTGACTCCTTGAGACCCTGCAATGATTCTCAATTTACTTCCACAAAATATAGCCTGGCTCTGCCTGATATAACCTGCTGCATAAAGTAGAAAACCTTTACAGAACTGACCCGACACTTCTGTTTCAGCAAACCTGGTCCAGACCCTTATGGTCAATCGTCCTCCGACAGCTGCAGCCTCTAGTAAACCTCTCTGTCCAACGAATGCTTTACTTGCAGGTCCCCTCCTCACGATCTCTTGGCAGCAACAAACAAAAGCCAAGCTCAGCAAGCCCCGACCCCACAATCCAGCACCGCTGTTCCAAGTTCTTGATCTCTTTACACCACGATGTCTGGTGCAAAGAGTTCAATCCAGTCCAGGTTTTACCTAGCTGCTGCCTTCACGTAAGAGTTCAGAAGTGTCACTGCCCGTCGCATCAGGATTGCATCAGAAAGCTTCCTGCTGCTCACTGGTCCCCTCCCCCTTTCTGCTCTGCCCGGGAGGGGGGGGGGCGGATTTCCTTAGGGACTCGGGGGAAAGGGGGTTTATATGCTACTCCCCCTTGAGGGATGACATCATCCTTGGCTGCTGTCCATTTGATTTGCCAGTGATAGTACAAATAAGAGCTACGGCCCAGATACTTGGAACATGTAGCAACTGTTTCATTTCTAAAAGTAATGCAAAGTTGGAAATATCTCAAACGGAAGAAAAACATAACCTAACATAGTAGATGACGGCAGATAAAGACCCGAATGGTCCATCCCGTCTGCCCAACCTGATTCAATTTAAATTTTTAAATTTTTTCTTCTTAGCTATTTCTGGGCAAGAATCCAAAGCTTTACCCTGTACTGTGCTTGGGTTCCAGCTGCCGAAATCTCTGTTAAGACTTACTCCAGCCCATCTACACCCTCCCAGCCATTGAAGCCCTCCCCTGCCCATCCTCCACCAAACAGCCATATACAGACACAGACCGTGCAAGTCTGCCCAGTACTGACCTTAGTTCAATATTATTTTCTGCTTCTAGATCCTCTGTGTTCATCCCACGCTTCTTTGAACTCAGTCACAGTTTTACTCTCCACCACTTCTCTCGGGAGCGTATTCCAGGCATCCACCACCCTCTCCGTAAAGTAGAATTTCCTAACATTGCCTTTGAATCTACCACCTCTCAACCTCAAATTATGTCCTCTGGTTTTACCATTTTCCTTTCTCTGAAAACCGAGAATGAATTTTAACATCCTACTCCCCAATTCTGAAATAAATATGCTGTAGTCTTCACTTGCCCTGAGGGGCCATGTAGAAAGCCACACAGTAGAGCCAGATCAACATCCTGTTTTGTTTTGGGTTTTTGCCATGAAATTACTGACCCCTCTATACTGCAGTATGCTGTAGGCCAGGGGTGTCCAATGTCAGTCCTCGAGGGCCACAATCCAGTCAGGTTTTCAGGATTTCCCCAATGAATATGCATGAGATCTATTAGCATACAATGAAAGCAGTTCATGCAAATAGACCTCATGTATATTCATTGGGGAAATCCTGAAAATCCGACTGGACTGCGGCCCTCAAGGACCGACATTGGACACCCCTGCTGTAGGCAATAAGCCATACAAAGCATTGCTCCCTTAAAAACAAGGCAATAATCGTCATCCCCTAGAAGTCTTTCGACTATGGTGGTATAGAAGAATAAAGTTATTATTATTATTATCCTTCTTGTCAGTGCCTGAGGGGCTCATGCAGAAAAAGCCTTGCAGTAGAGCACAGCTTCTTCCAAGGGCTTTCCGCTCAAAGCTGGCTTGGGGATGCAGTATTCACGATACATTAACCCTTTCAGGACCATAAGGATCGTAGGCCAATTTTTGTGGTTTTGACGACATTTTTATGGTAAAAAGGGCTTGCAGATGCCAAAAAATTGATTTTTTTTGTGAAATATCATTATTTTTATTTAAAAAAATCATACTTCTGGCTTATGGACAGTGTGGCAAGTGAATCTTCTCGTCAATCTAGCAACGACGCTAATGAATGAATGTCGGAACCAGTTTGTTTACATAAAGGTAGTATCATATGGAATCCGTACATATCAAATTTAGAACTGTAGACTATCCCAATCAAAATTTATAGGATTTTAAAGTTATGGGACAAATATGTCCCTTGGTCCTGAAAGGGTTAACACTATGCGCACTAGCATCTCTTCTGTTACGGCCCCTACCATCTGGAATTCAGCACCAAATTATAGAAGAGAAATTACATCCCTTGATAAATTTAAAAGTTACTTGAAGGCCTTTCTTTTTAAAGACACATTCGGTGTATAATAGTCCTTCTAAGGACAGTAATGGAATCTGTTCCTTGCCATTTTTTAATCATTTTAGCTTATTTTATATTATTCTAGACTATTTATATTTTGTTCCCCTCTTTCTCTTTAAACAAATTGTATTTCTGCCCTTCTCCATCTTGTATCGGTAAGTTAATGTTTGTCCCTGCGTTTGATTGTTTGTAGCATTGTTTGTAATTTGTTTTTAATGTTCGTTCTTATTATACTTTGTTTTTATAGTATGTAAAACCGCTTTAACCTGAAACATGTAAATTACTGCCACAGCTTATTTGCTAAATGTCACCCTTCTGGTCAAAAACAACATACTGGCATCTCCTTCCTTCCCGGAACCTCCAGTCCAGTCTAGAAGATGCCCTCCCTCTCTGACCCCTCTATCCCCACTTACAACATTTCTCTGGTAGCCTACTCACTGGCTCCTTCCCTCCCCTTGATCCAACCCGATTCCTCAAGTAAAAAAAAAATTAAGGCCTGGATGCACAAAAAATGTTAAAATCCTGTGGGTCGCTGTAGGGCCAATAAATTGTCCGATTTGAAAACGGTGATCGATGTACAAATGACTTTGCATACAAATTTGTTTTGCAGAAGTCTGCTATAATCCCATATGTGCAGAGCTGGCAGGGAAAGCTTGAACAGCTGAGCGGCAGGGGAAGCCCCAAAGCAGCCTCCTGCCGCTCAGCAGTTTGGAGCAGGAAGTCTTCTTTTCTTGAATGGGCACAGAGGCTGTGCATGTGTTACACACACACACACACACACACAAACACTATCTGTCTCTATTTTTTAAAAAGTCATGCAGCCCCTCCTGACAATAGCCCCCCAAAAAAAACAGATAGGCAAGAGGGATGTCCACACTCTCCTGCCTGGGCCACGCAGACCCTCTTGCAAACATTATCAGCAAAAGGGATACCAATTCCTGCTCACCTCGGCCACCCAATCCCCCCCACCCCGACACACATAGATTGTTGGCAGAAGGGATGCCCACTTTCTCCTGCCTTGGCCACCCGGACCTCCCCTCCTCCCCCAAGCCAATCTGAGCCTGCTCAGGGTATCCTGGGATGCACTGGGAGGGGCCTAAGGCCCTGATTGACTCAGGTGCCTATGGTTCTGCTCCTTTTTAACATTTATCAATGATCTAGAAAAGGGAATAACTAATGAGATCATAAGAACATAAGAGTTGCCTCTGCTGGGTCAGACCGGAGGTCCATTGCGCCCAGCAGCCCGCACCCGCGGCGGCCCATCAGGTCCATGACCTGTTAAGTGACCCTGTCTTTCCTGTACCTATCTCTATGTCTATCTGTCTCTGCCTTTCTTATACCTATCTCTGTTTATCTGTACCCCTCAATCCCCTTATCCTGTAGGTATTTATCCAAACCTTCTTTGAACCCCTGTAGCGTGCCCTGCCCTACCACAGCCTCCGGGAGCGCGTTCCACGTGTCCACCACCCTCTGAGTAAAGAAGAACTTCCTAGCATTTGTTCTAAACCTGTCCCCTTTCAATTTCTCCGAGTGCCCCCTTGTATTTGTGGCTCCCCTCAGTCTGAAGAATCTGTCCCTGTCTACCTTCTCTATGCCTTTCAGGATTTTAAAGATTTCTATCATGTCTCCTCTAAGTCTCCGCTTTTCCAGGGAGAAAAGCCCCAGCTTATCTAACCTATCGGTTTTTCATTACATTTTTTGATGACACAAAATTGTTCAAAGCTGTTAAATCACAAGAGGATTGTGAAAAATTGCAAGAGGACCTTGTGAGACTGGAGAACTGGGTGTCAAAATGGCAGACCACTAATGTGAGCAAGTGCAAAGTGATGCTTGTGGGAAAGAGGAACCTGAACTATAGTTATGTGATGCTGGGTTCTGTGTTAGGAGTCACTGCCAGGAAAAGGATCTAGGTGTCATTGTTGAGGATACGTTGAAACCCATAGCTCAATGTGCGGCGGCAAAGAAAGCAAATAGAATGTTAGGCATTATCAGGAAAGGAATGGAAAACAAAGATGAAAATGGTATAATGCCCTTGTATCGCTCTATGTATTGCACCTCGAATACTGTGTGCATTTCTGGTCACCATTTCTAAAAATAAGATATAGCGGAATTAGAAAAGGTACCGAGAAGGGCGACAACAATGATTAAAGGGATGGGATGACTAATAAAAGTAGAATGGGTATAGGTGGATCAATTTTTGTATTGCATCATGATTTACAAAGACTAGGGGAGACTTGATGAAATTACAGAGTAATACTTTTAAAACCAATAGGAGGAAATGTTTTCTCACACGGAGAATAGTTAAGCTCTGGAGCACATTGTCAGAGGATGGGGTAAGAGGAGTTAATGTAGCTGATATAAAAAAAAAAAAAAAAAGGTCTGGACTAGTTCCTGGAGGATAAGTCCATAGTCTGCTATTGAGACAGGCATGGGATGGTTACATGGAATGCTGCTACTATTTTTTTTATTGCCTGGTACTTGTGACTTGGATTGGCTTCCACAAAGATGGGATACTGGGCTAGATGGATCATTGGTCTTCCCCAGTAAGGCTATTCTTATGTTCTTATGTAAAGGCTAAAACAGCTAGGGCTCTTCAGCTTGGAGAAGAGATGGCTCAGGGATGATATGATAGAAGACTATAAAATAATGAGTGGAGTGGAAAGGGTAGATGTGAATCACTTGTTCACTCTTTCCAAAAATACTTGGACTAGGGGGCATGTGATGAAGCTACTAAGTAGTAGATTTAAAACAAATGGAGAAAATATTTCTTCACACAACTTGTAATTAAACTCTGGACTTCATTGCCAGAGAATGTACTGAAATCAGTTAGCCTAGCGGGGTTTAAAAAAGGTTTGGATAATTTCCTAAAATGCCCCTTCTGGTGATTAAGGCAGGTCATGACCTGTTGGGCCGCCGCGGGGGCGGACTGCTGGGCGGGATGGACCTCTGGCCTGACCCGGCAGAGGCACTGCTTATGTTCTTAAGATATCTTCTTCTTCAAGGGTCCAGCGGCAACAAGGGGGCATCCGTGGAAAATTAGGGGCGGAAAACTGCATGAGGACACCAGGAAATTCTTTTTCACTGAAAGGGTAGTTGATCGCTGGAATAGTCTTCCACTTCAGGTGATTGAGGCCAGCAGCGTGCCTGATTTTAAGGCCAAATGGGACAGGCACGTGGGATCTATTCACAAAGAAAGGTAGAGGAGGGTCTTTGGGGTGGGCAGACTGGATGGGCCGTGGCCCTTATCTGCCGTCTATTTCTATGTTTCTATCTTATGTCCCAAGTTCGTGCCCCCCTTGTACCCCAAGTTAGTGCTCCCTCCCTTCTTTCCAACCTGTCCCAAGTTTGTGCCCCACCTCTTGCTTCTGTGTCCTAACACATCCCCTCTCTCCATTCTGTGTCCCAAATTCATGCCCCCTCCCTCATTTGTCCCAAGTTCATGCTCCCTTCCTTCTTTGTCTCAATGGGTTCCAACATACCCCTCTCCCTCCGTCCCTCCTGTGATACAAATATGCCTCTCTTTCTCCCTCCTTTATGAGTCCCAAGTTCATGCCCCCTCCCAAGAGTGTGTACCTGTGTTCTGGCTGGCTCTAAAACAGTGGTTCTCAACCTTCCTAATGCCGCGACCCTTTAATACAGTTCTTCATGTTGTGGTGACCCCCAACCATAAAATGATTCTCATTGCTACTTTATAACTGTAATTTTGCTACTGTTATGAATCGTAATGTAAATATCTTCTATACAGGATGTATTTTCATTGTTACAAATTGAACATAATTAAAGCATAGTGATTAATCATAAAAACAATATGTAATTATATATTGTGAAATATTTATTTCTAATTACAAATAAATGTATGTGGGCGGACCCGCCTGGAGATAAGATAGAGGAGCAGTGTCTCGGTTCCTAAGACCAGTGTTCTTCAACCTTTTGACACCTATGGACCGGCGGAAATAAAATAATTATTTTGTAACCGGCAGTTGAAGAACACTGGTCTAAGTCGTGCCCATCTCCACTCAATCTCCGCCCCAGACCCCGCCCCCATTATAGTACTAATTGTAACACCATTTTTTTCATTCATTTTTCATATATATACACGATATAATTGTATTAACAACACATAATAGTTAACCACAAAATTAAAATACACAAAGCACATTATGCTTTTTAACATTCATTCCTACCAGAAAACAGATAACCCCATGCAAATGCAGGACCAAAAACTAAGATGCAAGACTCTGCAAGCAGTACAACCCCAGAGGAAACGAAACAAATGCATTTCTTCCTGAACAGACCAATCAATCACTAAATAAAAGAATGAAAGCATTTCCCCTATCGTTGTCTCTCTCCCTCCATGTGCCTTGCCTTCTGGCCTGCCCCCCGGTGTTATCTTTGGGCCGGTCCACTGTGCGATCAATGCAGCGTCTTTGGGCCGGCTCCCTGAGTACTGCATTGCACAAAGCTGTGGGCAGCAGCTCCTTGCATGCGTCCCGCGCCTCATCTGGAAGCCTTCCCTCTGTCGTTGCAATGTCAGAGAGGCTTCTGGTTCAGGCACAGGCCACGCATAGGAGCCTTTTCCTACAGCTTTGTGCACTGCAGCACTCAGGGAACTGGCCCGAAGATGCCGCGTTGATCGCACCATGGACTGGCAGTTGAAGAACACTGTCTTGGGCCCGATGAACGTGCCAGCCCTGTGGACTGGCAGTTGAAGAACACTGCCTAAGACCATCGGAAACATGTATTTTCTGATGGTCTTAGGTGACCCCTGTGAAAGGGTTGTTCGACCCCCAAAAGGGTCGCAACCCACAGGTTGAGAACCGCTGCTCTAAAACATCCAAGTAGGTCTCCTCTTCATTCTTTCCAGCTGCACTTCTTTTTTCATAAAGCCACAAGCAGTAGCAGAATAAGGCCAGAGGTCCAGGTGTGCTCCCAAGTATGACATCTCTCATGTCTCACAGTCCCCAGTCCATATTACCTCCGCCTTTTCCTAGCCATGCCTTCTCTTCCTTCTCTGCTTTCCCCGAGTTGTTCATCTCTCCCTTCCCCTTCTGTCCCCTCCCTGAATCTCTCTCCCCATCCATTTCTCCCTTTTCCCTCCTCTGCCTTCCCTCATGTCCATCTCTCCCTCTTACTTTCTCTGTCCATATCTTTCCCTCTCCCCATCTTGCCCCTCCACATCCATTTCTCCCTTCCCCCCTCTGCCTTCCCTCATGTCCATCTCTCCCTCTCTTACTTCCTCTGTCCATATCTCTCCCTTCCCCCAGTCCCTTCTACACCTAGCTATCAGCCAGCGTGCCTGCTGGTCGGCATCTACTTCTCCCCCTCCTATCTGCTCACCTGCCCGCCATGTTTAACTTTATAGAAAAACGCTGCAACGCACTGCCGCTGGCCTCGGCGTCTTCTCTCTACTGCGGCCCACCTGAGCGGAAACAGTAACTTGTCAGAGAGAGCGGGCCGCAGTGGAAAGAAGATACTGAAGCCTGCGGCTGCGCGGCGCAGCACTTTCCTATGAAGTTAAATGCAGTGGGTGGGTGAGCAGACGGGAGGGAGAGGTAGTAGATGCTGGCAGGGGCTTGTTAAGAGAGGCACGCTGGCCGGTAGCAAGCTCCCAGCCTTGCAAGAAGTGGAGGGGGGGTTCCCCCCCACTAGATCACCTACAGGAGGGGCAATTTGGGGGAGGTCATGGCCCCTGTGCCCTCCCCCCCCCGTTCCGACGCCTATGGTAGAAACAATTATAAAAAATAAAATTGTGGAACACGTAGACAAACGGAGTCAGCATGGGTTCAGCCAAGGGAAATCTTGCCTCACAAATTTGCTTGACTTCTTTGAAGGTGTGAATAAACATGAGGATAAAGGGTTGATATAATGTATCTAGATTTTCAGAAAGCTTTTTACAAAGTTCCTCATGAGAGGCTCCTGAAAAAGTTAAAGTGTCATGGGATAGGTGGCAAAGTTCAGTTGTGGATTAGGCATTGGTTATCGGATAGAAAACAGAGGGTAGGGTTAAATGGTCATTTTTCTCAATGGAGGAGAGTAAACAGTGGAGTGCTGCAGGGGTCTGTACTGGGACCAGTGCTATTTAACTTATTTATAAATGATCTGGAAATTGGAACGATGAGTGAGGTGATTAAATTTGCAGCTGACACTAAACTGGTCAAAGTTGTGAAAACGTATGTGTATTGTGAAAATTTGCAGGCAGACTTTAGAAAATTGGAAGATGAAATTTAATGTCGACAAATGCAAAGTGATGCATATTGAGAAGAACCTGCATCACAGTTACAGGATGCTAGGGTCCACATTGGGGATAAGCACCTGTCACACCTCTGGCCCTGCCTACCCAGAGGTAGACCGAGTGTCCTTCAACCGCCAACCTGAGGCTGTAAGCTGAGTATCTGTTCACTGCCTACCAGGGTATAGACCAAGTGTCCATTCACCACCTACCTAGCTAGCTAACTAGAGCTTAGAGAAGATTTCAGGCTTACCGAGAGTTAGGCACTAAGCCCACATTCCTCCCCAATAAAGTCACCTTGGAGCTCTTGTTTCCAAGACTCCATTCTGCTGGGAGTCCATTAATCAACCTCACCCTTTCAGTTCAGGGTGAGGTCCCTCTTAACCCCTCAAAATGTTCCCTAAGGGTTGAGGGTGGTCCAAGAAAAAGTTCCTCTCCCTATCAGCAGTCCAATTTAAGGCTTTAGGAGTCTCTTTTCTTTATAAATCACCCCTTTTTTCTGCAAATTAGTTATTCAAGTACAATGGCAAGGTCATTCAAGCAGCTGAGGGTGCATTCTTTTATCACATTACTTTGTTTGATCCTGCTCCTTTGTTATCTATTGAGTTTTGACATGGTGAATTCAACACACATTCCAATTCACTGGGGTTACAGCAGCAGAATCAAATTTAAGTTAGAGTTAGAGAATGACATGCGGACAAATTTGTCCTCGTCCCCGCAGGAACTCAATTTCTCCATCCCGTCCCCGTGAGTTTTGGCACTGTCCCAATCCTGTAAGCTCTGCTTTAACAACATAAGCCTCAAACACTTATGATTTTAAAGTGTTTGACGCTTGTGCAGCTGAGGACGGAGCTTGCAGAAATGGGGCTGGGACAGGAAAAGAACTTGCAGGGACAGGGCGGGAAAATTAATTCCCATGGGGAAAAATTTGCCCCCATGTCATTCTCTAGTAAGAGTTTTGCACACCCTCATACAGTACTAACTTCCCATTATTCCCCTACCCCCCAATAGTGATAAGGCTGCTGTTTGCTTGGGCCTTCTTAATGTTCAGCAAAAGGGGGACAGTGTTTAAAGATTTAATTCAGCTCCATAACCTTGATGTTTTGTATCCGAGACACGGCTCCAAGACGCTGAAGTGGCCAACCTGGTATAGGTGGCCCCATCTGACTACTCTTATTTACATATTTCTCAACATGTGTGGAGGGTTGGGTGTTTTATTATTATTTATTAAAAATTGTTATATATTGCTTAACTTTGTCAAAACAAAGCAGTTTACAATAAAAACAAGCAAAATATAAAACCAAACTACATAGAATTTAACAGGAGAAATCTAAAACAGTCATACAAGAGAATAACATATATATCTATAAAGCCTAACCAGATATATCTACATTAAGTGTTTGTCCCTCCCCTTCACATTAGGTATGAAATGTCTGCAACCCCCATACGATTTTAATAAAACCTTTAAGGGTTTAACACAAATAATTTTTGGAACTTAATTTATTTTATTTATATACCGCCTATCCAAGGAATGCTTTTTCTTAAGGAGTTTCCCAATGTTCTTAAAACGCATGAAGATTGTGAAAAATTGCAAGTGGACCTTAGGAAATTGGAAGACTGGGCGTCCAAATGGCAGATGAAATTTAATGTGGACAAATGCAAAATGATGCACATTGGGAAGAATAACCTGAATCACAGTTACTGGATACTAGGGTCCACCTTGGGGATTAGTGCCCATGAAAAGGATCTGGGTATCTTCGTAGACAAAACTCACGAGGACGGGATGGAGAAATCTGAGTTCCTGCGGGGACGAGGACAAATTTGTCCCCATGTCATTCTCTAACTCTAACTTAAATTTGATTCTGCTGCTGTAACCAGTCTGTAGCCCCAGTGAATTGGAATGTGTTCTTCTTGCAACTTTTTCTACTCTTGCTGATGATGCTGATACTGTGCGCATTTTCTTATGACATTTCTGCTCACTATAAATTGAACACCAGACAAACCCTTCCCTTCATGATTTGCTTTTCCATGTCCACTCATGTTTAAAATGGATCTTGCTTTAACCAAAATTCAGGCATATTTGCAATACATTCACTACCTAGTATTCTCCCAACTTTAGCTTGTTAAATATTTCTGTGGACTTGTGCTATGTGTGTTATTGCATAATACAACAACTCTCCCTACTGCTCATTTAAAGATTAATACCTGGAAGATTGAACTTCTCTCAGTGATTATGATGGGGTTATTGTTTGGGTTTTCTTGTGTAGCTATTTGACTATGGTGTTTTTGAACCATGCCCCCCTAAATTTTTATTTTTTTTTCTTTCTTTCTAGTCTCACCCCTCCATTGATATACTGGAAAAGCAAAATACCAATTCATGCCCTAAATGCATCGATTATGACAGATTATTTGAGGAAAGTTCAGCTTTCCAGCAAGCTGAGGCAGAGAATCTCCCTGTAAGCTGTTTCAGCTCTCTCTGCAGTGTTTTCCTGTCAGCACAAGTTACTGTGAGTACAAGATTACAGCTTGAATCAAAAATGGGAGGGGGGGAATCTTTAAAAGGGGTTTTTAGGTGGTGGACCCCTAAAATCTTTAAACCGCTGTTTTTGAGGGTTCTCTGTGGTTTTCCTGCCATCTTGGATTTTTCCAGATTTGATTTTAAGACTTTTTTTTTTTTTTTAAATACTTGCCAGCTTCATTTTTGAAAGAAAACCACATAAGTGACTTCCCCAGGGATTAATGCCTCATTTGTGGTGGATGGCTGTCGGATGTGTAGCCATGTTCCATGTGCACTATGGCCCACGATGGGTGTGAGGCTTGCCCAGATTCGCTGCCTTTAACCTCCAAGAAGGGTTTTCTAGTGCCTTCTGTCCTGACTCCCGCAAAAATAGCATTGGGGGCCCTGGGGAGTGCACAGGCAATGCTACGGCGAAAGATAAGCAGGCCGCTTCAGAGACTTTTCTATCTCTTAAATTTGTTTTATTTTATTTTTAATTTTTTATCTTCTTTCATTATTTCTATTTTCTATTCTTTGATTTTTGATCTTAGAAATGTATTATATGTTTGTTATTACATATTTTTAGTTTATCAGGTACTTTAGCTAGATTGTGAGCCTTCGGGACAGATAGGGTAGTTTTTCTCGAGTACCTAATTTCATTTTAGTTTGATACTTTGTAAACCGCTTAGGTCAGTAAAATGCAGGAGCGGTATATCAAATCTTAAATAAACATAAACAGAAGGCAAAGCTACAAATTGTAAATCATGCTCAAAAAGTCTAGATCCTTATACTGTTAGATTATTAAGGAGACTATGCAAAAGTGTCCTTGCAATGCCTTGAAAAAGGCAGTGGAAGATCCTTTGAATTGACACTGAGCAAAGGGTCAAACATTTCTATCAGAATGATGAATTTTCTCAGTTATGCCCTGGCAAGGTTATGTATCCGTTAGGATAAATGATGAACGAATGCAAAAGAAGAAGCACCTGTTATTGTGTAACTTAAAAGAACTTTGGGTAGCTTATCAGCAATGCCATGGGCCTGAAATTGGCTTCTCTAAATTTTGTGAGTTTCGTTCAAAATGGTGCATTAAAGTCAGGTCTCCTGGAACCCATTCTATGTGCATCTGCGCAATTCATCAAAATATAAAACTTATGTTGGCAGCTACTTCCTTAAATGGCTACAAATTTCTAATGGGCAAAATTGTATGCAGTTTAGATTTTAAAAACTGCATCGCTGTGAACTGTGTGGGAAGGAGGCACTTAAGGATTACTTGTCTGGGATGTTCAAGGATTCAGATCCCAATGACCCAATTACATTAAAGAAGTGGATCCATATCGCCCTTGATACTCTAGTTACCTGTAAGTTGAGCACTGAGGGACTTTGTAGTAGAACTTACAAAAAAAGATATTCCAACTTTCCAGTCACCACTTTATTTCCAAGCACCAAAGCTCCTACCTCAAAACCCTAAAAGAAAACTTAAGGGAAAATCAGATCATTATCTTAATATAGTCCAGGATGCCCTATCCAAGACTTGTTTCTTTCCCACGGTCTATGATCTCTCTCTCTGCCTTGTGCCCTGGGTCAAACCTCTATATTCCCCTCCATGCAGAATCTTTCCCTTCCTCCCCTCCATTATCATGTGCAACATTTCTTTCCCTCTTCCCATGCACCATCGCTCCCTGCCCTCTACCCTATGTCCAACATTTCTTCTCTCTCTTCTCCATGAATGTCTCCCTCTACCTCTTTCTACCTGTTTCATCTCTCCCTTCTTCTCCTCCACCCCAATTCTTCCTGGCTCCTCCCATGTGCAGCATCTTTCTTTCCCCCCACCCCCTGTGTAGTTTTCTATCCCCCTGTGCAGCAGCACCACACCAACCCTCCAACCATGAGACCTGACATACCGGTATCCCCAGGCCTCCCAAAGCAGCAGCAGCGTGGCTGTGGATAGCCTTGAAGAGGCAGTGCTTTGAACAGGCTGACTACAGGATGACCCGCCAGAGCTTCCCTTTGCTATGTCATCAGTGACACAACAGAGGGAAGGCTCCAGAGGGGCAGGTCACGAACAGCCTATTCAGAGCGCTGCCTCTGCTGACCAGTCACCGCTGCTGCTACTTAAGGAGGCCTAGAGGTATGTCAGGTCTCACTTGGAAGGGGGGGGGGGATGACACGGGTGTATTTCACCGATCCAGTGAGTCCAATTTTTTTTGATAACGAATCAATTTGAATCAGCAAATCAGGCATTCTGGAACTGCTAACTTATACATGGAGAAGCTTATTTCCATTTGCACATAATAAAACCACCACAATTCAAGGTCTAAACTTGGGCTATGCATTCATTTGAAGCAAAGTAGAAAATACCATCAGAAGCAGGAATTTGCATGATTGTTTTATACCATTTTAAAACTCAAATAGAAAAACCTAAAACATTTTTTTAAATCCTAACAGCCTTGATACATGCTACGGCTGACAGAGGAACTTGAAACACAAAATCATGAGATAAACAGGATCCTTTTGTAGACAAAAAAAAGTGGAATCAAGGTAAAGCAAAACTTAATGGACTTTCTTGAACTTTGACAATACCAGGCAGACTTCTGGAGTCTGGGGCTTGTAATTAACCAAGTCAGATCAGGAACAAGCCTGGAGTGTTTTCAGAGCAACTCCAATAGTGTAGAAATCCAGGCTGGGTGGTAGATGTCAAGGACTGGATTTGAGAACCCCTGCAGCCGACAGTCAAGTGGCATCAAAACGCCAAAAATAAACTTCTGCATTTCAAGTGACATTACATGGCCAGGGATTCTTTCACGGTTCATAGACAAAATCGCGCGAGACAACTGAGCGCAAGGTTGACGGCGCGCCAAAGAAAAGCACTATTTTAAAGGGTTCCGACGGGGGGTGTTGGTGGGGAACCCCCCCCCCTATTTTACTGAACAGACATTGTGCTGGCGTTGTGGGGGGTTTGGGGGGTTGTAACCCCCCTCATTATACTTCAAGTCGAACTTTTTGCCTGTTTTTTTAGGGAAAAAGTTCAGTTTTAAGTATAATGTGGGGGGTTCCACCCCCCCAACCCCCCACAACGCCAGCGCAATGTCTGTTAAATAAACGGAGCCCTTTAAAATAGTGCTTTTGTTCTCGCGCGATTTAGTCCCGTCACCTTCTTTCACGGCACCGCGGCTTTCCGCTCAGCTGGCCTCAGTCTGCGCTGCCGGCTCCGTGTCTTCAGACTCGGTGCCGCTCCCGCTGTCCTCCTCCCCCGCCGCCCGTCGCCCCCGCTTCTTCAGCACCTCGCGGCGCCGGTGCCTCTTTTTACGCTTCCGGGCCGTCCGGTCCTCGGCCTGGCGCTGGCGCTCGGCGACGAGCTGCTGGTCCCGCTCGCGCTGCCTCTGCTCCTGCGTCCGCTGCTCCAGCTCCTGCTGCCGCTGGTACTCGCGCCGCCGCAGGTGCCGGTAGACGTGGAACTCGCCGCTGCCGGCGCCCGCGCTCGAGCCCATCACGTCGCGCACAAACTCGGGGGGCGCGCGCGGCTTGGGCGCTCCCGGGCGCTCGGGAATCGGCGCCGGCCGCTCCGGGCTCCGCATCAGTTTCTCCAGCTTCAGCCGCTGCTCCTCCATCGCGCTGCGCGGAATCACCAGCGGCTGCGGCTCCTTGCCAGCAGGCGGCCGGCCCTTCGGACAGCTTGAGGCCTTCCCCGCGGCCATTTTCCGGCCGGAAACGCGTGATGACGTTCAGGAGTCTAGCACGTAGCAGAGCGAGTCGCGTTGCTTACGTATGAAAAGCGCGACGCGCACGCCGGTTCTGGATACTCGTGTCGCGTGATGACGTTTAGGAGTCTAGCTTACGTAGCAGAGCGAGTCGCGTTGCTTACGTATGAAAAGCGCGACGCGCACGCCGGGATACTCGTGTCGCGTGATGACGTTTAGGAGTCTAGGTTACGTAGCAGAGCGAGTCGCGTTGCTTACGTATGAAAAGCGCGACGCGCACGCCGGCTCTGGATACTCGTGTCAAGCGAGCGCTTCTTCGGAAGCTGAGCCATGCAGGCGGCGTTTGGAGAGGTTCCGTCTCAGCAGCAGCAGCAGCTCTCGGCTCCCGTGGATACGGTGCAGGTAAGGAAGTCGCCCAAATCACGGCCTCCTCCACCTGCTGCTTATGCTCATCTGTAAGAGCAACGTTTGGTTTTTTTTAATTTATGTTATAACATTTTATTGAAGGAATCAAACTAATATACAACAATATGATACAAAAAGACATTCTTTACAATCAAATTCACAATAAAACATTTGCATAAACATTTTATCATTTCTCCAAAATATATTTTAATATATCTAAACCACTTTTCCCCTATATCCCCCCTCACCACTCCATACATATATATTAAAATCATTCCAATTTCCCTCCCTACCCCAGAATGAAAGGCGACACAAAACACCAAATAAACAAAAATATTTAAATAAAAATAAATAAATAAATAATAATTAAAAAAAAAAAAACAACCCAGCGTTTGTTCTTTCTTCTCTCCTGTTCCCAGCCGCCGGGCAGTTTCTCTTGATTTGGTCTCGGTACTAGGAGAAATTATTATATCCTGGATTAAGATCGATAGGTACAGCTACTGCCTTGAGATGGCGGGTGTAGCACATTTGTATCTTCCAGAAATGATTGTCTTCAAAGCGATCTGCTCCAGAATCTTTGCAGGTATGCATAGACTAGAAACAGGTGTGTAGCTTTGTACTAAGGACACATCAAGCTTATGGCCCTTCAGAATAGGGCGAATAGGGAGAAACACACACCCAAAACTCATTTCCCCTCCAGTTAGAGGCTGCAAAATGAAAAATCACCACGAATACCTTCTCTCTCACCAAGCAGTCCTATGGGGCAAAGACCTAGACCAACTGCTTTCGCCCACTACATACGGGGAATTCAGGAAATGCCTAAAAACATACCTGTTCCAGAAATACCTAAACAATTGACCCGCTCTCCCTCTCCCTCCCCCTCCCTATTCCACCTGAACTTACAGCACTGTTATAAATATAATCTGTTATCTTCATCTTATCGTAACTTTACGTTGCTATTTATCCTCAACAGGTCCTGTCGGACATTACCTACTAAAATGTACATATTACATTTTCGCTCAGCAAATTGTATTTCTATACTATTGCCTCCTGAGGTCTCTGATCTCTGTATTTCCTCTGAATATCTACTTATTGTATTTCGTTGAATGTCCAGCACTCTTGATTGTAAACAGCCTAGAAGTCGCAAGATTGTGGCGGTATAGAAGAATAAAGTTATTATTATTAATAACAGATTCTTTTAATTTCAACAAAATGACTCCTAATGATAAACTTTGATTAATCATACGTAAAAACAATGGCTTCAGCACCCTGAGGTTGTGAGTCCAAGCAAACCCTGTGCTGCTGCTTGTGACCCTGGGTAAGTCACTTAATCATCTACTGCCCCAGGTATATTAGTTAGATCAGGGATGTCAAACTCAAACTCACAGGCCAAATTTGGCCCGTGAGAAAATACCCTTTCTGTTCCTTCCCTCCCATTGTCCACCATCTCTCTCCCGGCTTCCCAGTCTCACCTTCAAAGCAGCCTGCAGAGGATTGCTGATCGGCAGTAGCGATCCTAGCAGGCTGCCAACAGCCTCTGCAGCACGTTCCCTATGCTGTGATCCTGTATGTCAGAGGAGGGGCAGGACTGCAGCAGAAGGGACATGCTGCGGAAGCTGACGGCAGCCTGCTAGGATTGCTACAGCTGACCGGCAATCCTCTACAGGCTGCTTTGAAGGTGAGACTGAGAAGCCAGAGGATGCTAGAAAGAAGAGGGAAAACATCAAGGCCTTTGGGATGATGGGGGTGGGGGCTCTGGTGTAGAAGTACACAGAGGGAGGGAGGGAAGGGGGGTCTAAATAGACGTGTATATGCTGGACTGAAAGTGGGGGAGGGGAAGAAATAATGGGTCTAAAAACAGAGGAGAGAACATAGCAGTGCCTCTGCCGAGTCAGACCAGAGGTCCATCATGCCCATCAGGTCCAGGCCTGTATAGTAATCCTCTATCCATACCCTTCTAACCCCTTTTCCTTCAAGAAATTGTCTAATCCCTTCTTGAACCCCAATACCGTACTCTGTCCTATCACGCCCTCTGGGAGCGCATTCCAAGTGCCCACCACCCTTTGGGTGAAGAAGAACTTCCTAGCACTGGTTCTGAATCTGTCCCCTCTTAATTTTTCCGAATGGCCTCTCGTTCTTGAAGTTTTCAAAAATTTGAAGAATATGTCCCTCTCCACTTTGTCTATGCCCTTCATGATCTTGTAAGTCTCTATCATGTCCCCTCTTAAGTCTCCGCTTTTCTGGTTTCAACACAGCAGCAAAGAGGGGCCACTCTAACGCTATCCTCTAGTGCCAAGTCACTTGAGAAAAAGCACACCAGGCTCTGAGGGAACTATGTTTTCTTTCATCTCTCCTAACTGCTGCTCTTCCTGAGGATTCTATCGGCTGTTTTCAACACAGCAGCAAAGAGGGGCCACTCTAACGCTGTCCTCTGGTGCCGGGTCGCTTGAGAGGAGGCACACATGGCTCTGAGGGAACTGTGTTTTCTTTCATCTCTCCTGACTGCTGCTCTTCCTGGGGATTCAATCAGCTGGTTCAACACAGCTTTCCCTGTCCCTATATAACCTGTATAGCTTGTATAGCCTGCTTATTTAACTTGTACAAACTGCATGTCCAGCATGTCATAGATTGTTATAAACCGCACCTATAGCCTGTTAAAACATGCACAGACTGCATCTATAGCCTGTTACCACATGTATAGCCAATATACGCCTGACCCTGACCCTGTTCTAAGTTTTCCTATAGGACACTATTCAGTTGCTAAGTGCTTGTCCTGTTCAAAGTTTTTTATAGGACACTATTCAGTTGCTAAGTGCCTGACCTTGTTCAAAGTTTCTTATTTGACACTATCCAGTTGCTAAGTGCCTGTCCTTGTCCACAGCTTCTTATAGGACATCATCCAGTTGCTAAGTGCTTTCAATGTTAGGGACGAACGCAATATTTAAGCCCTCTCCTTTACCTCTATACTAGTTCCATCAAGGTATGCTAAGTCTGTCTAGTCCTCTCTCTACCTAGTCGTCTAGATCCTCTTCTTGCTTAGATACCAAGTTGCCTAGCTTTCCCCCCCCCCAAAAAAAAAATATTTATATCTAATATAATAAAAGGCTAAGCCGCGCATGCGCACTGACATCGCGTGTTCTGTTTTCCGTGCGCTGTAGGGCACCACAGATAGGAGTGCACATGCGCCCGAAACACTCGCTCTCCTTTCCCGAGGCGGATGTCGGACACGGCGGCTGTGGCCGTGCTGTTCTTCGGTCTGCCCTGCTCCTTGCCTGAAGTCCGATGCAGTCGGGGATCTTCAGAGGAGTTGCCGCCGCCGCATCTTTCAACTGAAAAATATAGTAAGGCAAGGAGCAGGGCAGACTGATCTTCAAAATGGCCGCAACTCCTGCACAGAACGCCGATCCAGGGGAGTAGGCCAGCCATTTGGCCAGGGGACAGCGACCTGCGGTACTACCTGTTGCGTCGAGGAGTGCAGACAGCAGCAGGAGAAACAGCAGGCAGAGGCGCAAAAGAGCCCGGTAGTCTTCCAGAGTATGGCTCTAAAAGACTACCGGGCTCTTTTGCGCCTCTGCCTGCTGTTTCTCCTGCTGGTGTCTGCACTTCTCGACGCAACAGGTAGGACCGCAGGTCACTGTCCCCTGGCCAAATGGCTGGCTGGCCTACTCCCCGAGCGCTGTCTGAGGGAAGTTGTCCCCCGCTGCCGCTGACAAACCCCTGCTGACACCCCCAGCTTGCAAGTGTTTCTCCTCCGAGCCCCCGGCGTTTTATTTCCTCTCTGCAGTAATAGGAAGGTGGATGGAATAGGCCGGCTGTATGCATGCTGGTTTCATTCTAAAACTGTGACTGGCTCTCTAGCAGTATCCACATACCTCTGCCAAGTCGGGGAGAGAATTATGGTGACAGTGGAGGAAAAGAGATGAACAGGAAGGAAGCTTTCCGTTCATGGGGTACCTTGTCGAAGGCTTTTTGGAAATCTAAGTATACGATGTCTTTGGTGTCCCCTTTGTCCATCCTTTTGTTAATTCCTTCGTAGAAGTGCAATAAGTTCGTTAGGCACGATCTTCCCTTGTAGAAGCCATGTTGACTTGTTATCATTTGTTTATTCCTTTCTAGATGCTCATCGATGCTGTCTTTTAACAGCACTTCTGCCATCTTCCCTGGAATTGAAGTCAAACTTACTGGTCTGTAGTTCCCAGGGTCGCCTCTTGATCCTTTTTTAAAGATGGGCATAACATTAGCTATCTTCCAATCCTCCGGATCACACCTGTTTTCAGGGATAGATTACAAACTTGCTGTAGTAGTTTCGCTATTTCCTCCTTTAGTTCTTTCAATACCCTAGGGTGGATCCGTCCGGGCCTGAAGATTTGTCCAATTTTAATCTTATCTATCTGCTTGTGTACGTCTTCAAGGCTTACCACCATGGATGTTAATTTTTCTGCTTGATCTCCTTTGAAGATTTTTTCAGGTTCTGGCACGTTGGATGTGTCCTCTTTTGTAAATACTGACGAAAAGAACATGTTTAGTCTTTCTGCCACTTCTTTTTCCTCCTTCACCACTCCTTTCCTATCTCTGTCATCCAGCGGTCCCACCTCCTCCCTTGCCGGCTGCTTCCCTTTAACATATTTGAAGAACAGTTTGAAATTTCATTCTTCCCTGGCTAGACTCTCTTCATATTCTCTTTTTGCTCTTCTAACCGCAAGGTGACATTCTTTTTGATGCTTCCTGTGCTCTTTCCAGTTCTCCCCGGTTTTGTCCTTTTCCATTTCTGGAATGAATTTTTCTTATCTCCTATCGCTTTCTTCACTTCTTTAGTTATCCACGCCGGGTCTTTTGTTCGGTTATTTTTGCATCCTTTTCTAACTCTGGGGATATATGGATTTTGCGCCTCACTCACTGTGTCCTTGAATAAAGACCAGGCTTACTCTACAGTCTGCGATTTCTTTGAACTGTTCCTAAGTTTCTTCCTTACCATTACCCTCATCGCTTTGTAGTTTCCTTTCTTGAAGTTAAAAGTTGTCGCTGTGGTTCTCTTTCCCTTCAGTATTCCTACTTCAACTTTGAACTTGATCATATTGTGATCGCTGTTTCCCAACGGTCCCACTACTTCCACTTCCTTTGCAGGTCCTCTTAGCCCATTAAGGATTAGATCCAGAGTGGCATTCCCTCTCGTTGGTTCTCTGACAAGCTGTTCCATGAAGCAGTCCTGTATAACCTCCGGGAATCCTGTCTCCCTAGCACATTTTGAGTTTCCAAGACTCCAGTCTATGCCAGGATAGTTGAAGTCTCCCATAACAATCGTGTTACCGCTTTTACATTCTTGCTTCATCTCGGCTTCCATTTCTTCTTTGTTAGCTTTGGATTGCCCAGGTGGCTTTGGTTTGCCCTTTCCTTCCCGGTATTTTAACCCATAGTGATTCCAATTTGTTGGTCGTCGCTGCTGTGTCCACTCTGGTCGAGTGCATGCTTTCTTTTATGTATAGGGCTATTCCTCCTCCTTTCTGACTTGACCTGTCTTCGCAATAGTTTGTACCCCGGCAGTGCTATATCCCATTTGTTTTCTTCATTCTACCATGTTTCAGAGACCCCAATGATATCTAGGTTCTCAGTTTTGGCCATGACTTATAATTCTCCCATTTTGTTCCTTAGGCTCCTTGCATTAGTATACATGCAATTTAAGTCCTGATATTTTTTTGTCTTCATTTCCTTTCCCTGTACTACGATCTTTATTTTCTTCTCCTGTGCTACGATCTTCTTATCCTCCTCTTCTGGATCCGTCAACGCTTGTGTTTTGTCCGTTGTGTCTTCCCAGCATTTTTCCCACTCAGTATCCTCACGGGATACCTTCTTCTGAATCGTCGACACTTTGTCGACTGTCGGCTTTCCCCTTCTTTTTAGTTTAAAGCCTGCTCTATTCCTCTCTTGACGTTGTTTGCTAGAAGTCTAGTTCCCGCCGCGCTCAGGTCCAGTCCATCTCTCCTGAAGAGCTTACTCTTGCCCCAAAATGTTGTCCAGTTCCTCACGAAGTGGAACCCTTCTTCCTCACACCATCTCCTCATCCATGCATTTATTGATTACAGTTCCGTCTGCCTCTTCACATCTGCCCTCGGTACTGGTAGGATCTCTGGATGGTTGTTTAGCACCGAGAAAGAAGAAAGCGACAAATGGGCAGGAGACCCTGGCAAGCGAGTTATCAGAAGACATCCAGAAATCAGAGCCTGGGCCAACATGATTTGAATAAAGACCAGACAACAAAAGGTAGAAAAAATAATTTTATTTCCTATTTTGTGATTCTACTATGTCAGATTTGAAATGTGTATCTTGTCAGAGCTGGTGTTAGATAGCAAATGTGAACTAGGATCTAAAAGAGAGGAAAAGTCTTATTTAATTTATTTTGTTTACACCACAGAGCCAGTGTGGGGTTGGAGAGATTGTAACCCTATCCTTCTACTAAGACTAAGTATCTTAATAAAAAAATTGGGCCCTTGACTTAGCCTGTGTTTTAGATTTCGGTCCCTTATGTGATTGAGTTTGACATCCCTGAGTTAGATTGTGAGCCCACCAGGAAAGATAGGGAAAATGCTTGAAGTACCAGTTCGAGTCTCCATAGAGTGGAGACAAAGTGGCCATCCAACTAGCCGGCAGTGCTAACGTGTAAGGCAAACCACTGTCAAAAGGGAAAGTAGAAGTGCGGGAGGGAGGGAATGAGGAGAAACCACAGGACACAATTTGGGGGGAGCCATGACCCTGGTGTCACCCCGTTCCGACAACACAGCCTGCAGCTGCCAGCCTCCCACTGCTGTACATATGCAGCTCTGCCCGGCCCGGAGAGCTGTGTTCTGGGGTGCAACTCAGTCACCTTCCTCAGATTGGTGGAGGACCAACTGCAGGAACTGATGATGAGCCTCTCAAAGTAGCTCTCTAGTAGGAGGAAGCTCTGCTCTTACATCTGCCTCCTCTGCACCGTCACTCTAATTACAGTCCTGTTGCTGCTGCGGGGGAGAAGAAGCCAAGATCTGACCACTGAATCAGTGAGGCCGATTAAAAAAAAACAAAACCCAAAAATCAATTTGATTCAGCTGGAGTGAATTGGTGAATCGATTCAAATCGAGCAGCTCTAGTGGCGTCTTTAGGCGTCTTTCTGGAGCTCCCTTAGCCTCAGCCTCTACCTTGGCTTCTGGTTTGTTTGCCTTGAGGTTTCTCCTTCCTTGATAGGATGAGGCTCTTTTGCTCAGTACTATTTAGTAGCGGTGATGCGAGAGCACAATGAGACTCAACTGCTGCCATGTCTGGTTTCCTTCACATGCGTGTGAGAGCATTCAGCAACTGTGCCACAGCCTGGATTCTTCCCGGCTTGTTTTTTCCTGTATCGGTGCTGCTCCATATCTGTTCTATGATATGAGATTGGACATGGGACAGGCATCCATGTGCTTTTTTTTTTTTTTAAAGGACTCCGTTTATGCTCTTGCCATTCAGGGCATGATGGATGCTATAGCCATAGGCACGTACAGGCTGTAAGGCATGGTAGGATCTCCTGTCTGCTCTGATCAGCACTTCTCTCTCCAGCCTAATAATGTTGCTCCTGACTTGGGCCCTTCTCCTTTCTTCTTCTCCTAACTAGGAGGCCTTGGTGCTGTCCAAGTTGGATGTATTGGCTGCATGAGTTTGATGGCAAACACATCATTTTTCATTGTGTTCACAGAGCCTATTTTAATATAACTGGTGTTCTCCTTCTCTCCAAAGTGTATTTTCTTGCTTTAAGCTCGTTCTGGGCTGCTTCTGCCCTTGAGCTTTCCAAGTTTATTCAGCATCTAGTTAGGTTGTCTGACTTTAACTCAGGTTCCTTGGTTTAATTGTAAATTTGGGAAGAGTGGTGATATTGGTCACAGTGAGTTGTCGCAACAGAATTGCCTGCTGTCATCTGTGGTAAGAGATAAGAGGGCTTTCTGAGTGTCATTTCAGCCACCACAGTGGGCTTGCACATTTGGGACTGATCTAACCATCTTCACGTTGTCCGCATATGGATAAATGTGACAGTTTCAGCCCCACAATCATGGTGGCTGGTTGGCTCCTATCAATATTCCTGCTAATTTTTGCATTTTGTGCTTAAGGTATTCCATCTCATCGCATTTGGTGCAGCATGGCCTATTTTCTCCAGCTGGTGAGCACAGCATCTCTTGTTTGGCATGGCCCCATCTCAGGAGGTGGCTTGCTGCCTTGCCAGATGTTTTAGCTTGACTCCTTTGCGGAATTAGAACAAAGCTTCTTCTAGCAGTTTGACTTGTTACCTTGGTCTCTGACTCTAACTGTAGAGTGTGGTCCCACCTAGCTCTGCCACATATCACCTTTTTGGTAGCCCCCTGGATATTCCCACTGGCTTCATCACTGGATATGGAACTTGAATCCATATGGTTCTTCCATATCTCTCTACTGCTGTGTATGAGGGCCATTTCTCTGATGGAACAACATGGCGCCTTCATTGATTATAGAGTGCTGCTGCTGCCCCTGTTAGACTCAGCACAGCCTTTTTGCCACGGCTCACTCTCTGGTTGTGGAGCATGGTGCCATGGCACCTCTTGCCTGTTCGCAGCTTCGTCCTTGCAGGCAGAGCACGGGGCCTCTTGCCTGTTTAGCGCAGCTCCAATACAGGGGATAAAATGGGGCACCTTTAGCTTTGCCACCAACAGAGTCTCTTCTCGGAGTATCCATGTATGGGTCAACATGGCTTCTTCTTGGGTGGTTGTGCATGGATCTGCTTGCAGGCTTAGCACGATTCTCATATGGTTGGCCGTACATGACTCCTTCAGTGGGCAAAGCTGAGTTGCTGGATGGCTTATGCAGCCTAGCATTTGGCACCCTACACTTATCTAATCTTGCATAGTGCGCTTCCCTTTTGTTAGGTGCAGCCTGTCTCTCGGATGCATTTCTTTTTTGACTGCCATCTAGGACTCTTTTCCTTACTGTCGAGCTTGGGTTCTTGGCCTTTATTTGCTTAGACACATTTTGTTATTTAAGTTTGCCACCTTGTCTTCTCTGGTACTCTGGCTGAGTGGCTCGGAGTGTTCAGCTCTACTGGTGATTTCATTGTTTGTGTAAAGTGGAGTAGATCTTGCTCTTTGTGAGCCGGGCATATTATTTCCAGTTCTTTCCTTCAGTGTGATGATGGTTCTATCTGGTGTATGGACCATTTTGTGGGCGATCCTTGTGTTTTATGGAGGTGGTGATTGTTCAGTGGCCCATTTGTAAGTTCCTCGGGGGGGATCGGCAGATGGCTTGGATGGGGTCTCATACTTTCTCCCTTCTGATCTGTCCCACCCAACTGAGGATTGCTTTGCTACATCTGCTGTTGATGACAAGAAAAGAAAAATTATGTTCTTACCTGATGATGATTTTCTTTTCTTTAGTCACAGCAGATGAATCCAGGATCCCACCCTTTATGTTCCTTTCTGTTTCTTCTTCGTTCCATAGGGATTGGCCCTGAGGGTGGCTTGGATTTGAACTTGGCAACTATGAGGAGGGAGTTCTATATCACCTTCCTTTTTATGCTGATCCTGCTGCTCTGTTCCGAGGAATACTGACTTACCAGTGAGCTTTCCATCCTGTATATGACAGAGCTCAGCTTAGTGTTCTCAATCTCCATCTGCTGTTGAATGGTCATAATCTATTTGTCCCTGGATTCATCGTTTGTTACTAAAGGAAAGAAAATTATCAGGTAAAAACATAATTTTTCCTTTTAGTTTAATGTAATCTTTGTCACTCGAAGCCCAAATGATAAAGTTACAACTGTCTTATTTTGGTCACACCATCAGAAGAGAAAGATCACTTTAGAAGGCCATCATGTTTGGGAAGATCGAAGGAACCAGGTGAAGACGGTGACCTATAATCAGATGGCTGGACAAGTTGAAAACAACCATGGGGATGATGCTGGAGGACCTTTCTGTTCTAGCACAAAACCAATTTCTTTTTATATCTGCAATTCATCAAGTCGCTAGGATTTGAGCAGGAGTCGATGGCACCTAACAACAACAAAAATCTTCATAAATTGCCTTTTCATAAAGGCATAGTGGTTTATGAATGCAAAGGTCAGAGAATTAAACAAACATTAACTCTAATAAGAATTACTACTGAAAATTAAAATAGAGACAAATTAATTGTATAAGTTAACATTTGATTACCAGAATGTAGATGTCGCTGTGATGTGGGAACATAGTGTTCAACAGGAGAGCAAAATTAGTTTATTTTATTCAAAGTATTTATGAGGGCAGTTTGAAAAATTCAGTAAAAATCAAATATAACCCCCCAAACAAACCCCCAAAACAAAACCCATTTATATTTCTCAGCTTCCATCGAGGGTTATACACATGGCCCAGCAAGTTTCCAGTTTTTCCATTCCACTGGAAAAATATGGTTTTGTCAAATTGTTTAAATTTGATTTTTTACCAAACTTTTCAAACCACATTTGATAACCCACCTAACCATAACCCTGCTAAGAAGTTGCCTTCCTGTGAATAATCTTATAGATCCATAAATATTATTTGAAACTTAGGGCTCCTTTTACAAATCTTCGGCAGATGCATTTGCTCTGAAGAATTACTACTGTGGCATTGTAAAAGGGGCCCTCTATGTGAAAAACTAGTTTTAACTGTGCTTTCTTTTGCAGGAAAAATGGAAGTTGCTTCCTGCTTTCTTAAAGGTGAGATTTACATGTCCAAACTAAGCATTGCAGCCTATATTAGATTTGTGCATCTAATTTATGTTTTCATAAACATTTGGTATTGATCACTGGAGGAGTTAAGATAAGGGGGGACCCTACCTGCCTCTGGGTGGGGGGCCCTGCCTACCTGCTTGCTCGGGGGGCCTAGTTGGGGTGGGGGGGGTCCTGCCTGTCTGCCTGTCTCACTAGGCCTGCCTGCCTGTCACTAGGCCGCTAGGCTTGCCTGCCTGCCTGTCACTAGGCCGGCCTGCCCTGTTCTGGTCTGCTCTATGCCCTGTCCCGGCCTACCACTAGACCACCAGAGGGGGCAGGGAGGAGCATCGGGTGCAGAGCCTGGCAGGGAAAATTCGGTTTAGAATGTTCATTTATTTATTTATTTATCTTGTTTTCCTCCTTTAAATCTTGGGTGTGTCTTATGGTCAGGTGCGTCTTATGGAGCGAAAAATATGGTACCACACAACAATTGAAGGAGAATACAAATATAAATTGCAAATATAGAACCTTCAATAGAGATTGCAACCAAAATGTTTGAGAGGAAAAAAATACCTCAGACACCTCTTGAAATATGGTGTCTCATAAACTAGATAACACTCAATGGGTACTTTTAATCATGGGTCAAGAAAAAAATAACCTCTCAAGAAAATAAATGTAGATTGTAAACAATTTTTATTGACATGAAAAAACCAGCAGAAATTAAGAAAACAACAAGTGCTCGAACAAGAAACAGCAGCAATATCTGCGTAACCAAGTAGAAATATAGAAATATAGAAAAAGATGGCAGAAAAGGGCTATAGCCCACCAAGTCTGCCCATTCCAAATACCCACCCTCTGATTTCACTCCCCTAGGGATCCCATGTGAATATCCCATCTTCTCTTAAAGTCCGACACACTGTTGGCCTCAATCACCTGCAGTGGGAGTTGTTCCAATGATCCACCACTCTTTCAGTGAAGAAGTATTTTCTGGAGTCGCTATGGAACTTCCCTCCCCTGATTTTCAGTTATAACCACCCTGAAGCCCCAACCTCCCCTAGTGCCCCCTTTCCCACAAGCCTTATCCCCCCCCTGCAAGGACAGGAAAAAGAAAATCCTCAGACCAAAGTCCCCCCAGGGTCTGGACTCTGATGACCCCAGGGCACCTAAATAAACAAGGCATCCCCACCAAGAACAGTCCCCCCCAAAAAAACCCCATACCCCCCAACTTCAAGAAAATAAATGTAATGTACAACATATATATATGATGGCAGGAGCAAAAAGGCACTTAATCTAGAACTTCCATGGTCATTTTAAAATACGCCTTAGTTAATCTATATTGGCTACAGAATGTTTATGTTCATGTAAATGTTTTTCATGGTTTGCTGTCAGAGCATGTATTTAAATGACATTCTTCTCATCAGTCCTTACGGATGAGGAAGAAGCTTGTAGTCAAGAACATAAGAATAGCCTTATTGGGTCAGACCAATGGTCCATCAAGCCCAGTAGCCCGTTCTCACGGTGGCCAATCCTGGTCACTAATAACTGGCCAAAACCCAAGGTGTAGCAATATTCCATGCTACCGATACTGGGCAAGCAGTGGCTTCCTCCATGTCTTTCTCAATAACAGACTATGAACTTTTCCTTCAGGAACTTGTCCAAACTTTCTTAAAACCAGCTTCGCTATCCACTCTTACCACATCCTCTGGCAACGCGTTCCAGAGCTTAACTATTCTCTGAGGGAAAAAAAACTTCCTCCTATTGGTTTTAAAAGAATTTCCCTGTAACTTCATTGAGTGTCCCCTAGTCTTTGTAATTTTTGACAGAGTGAAATCGCTCTTCTTTGAACCTTTTCTAGTACCACTATATCTTTCTTGAGATAAGGAGACCAGAATTGAACGCAATACTCCAAATGAGGTCGCACCATGGAGCAATACAGAGGCATTATAACATTCTTAGTCTTGTTAACCATCCCTTTTTTAATAATTCCTATCATCCTATTTGTTTTTTTGGCTGCTGCCGCAAATTGAGCGGAAGATTTAATCGTATTGTCTACGATGATACCCAGATCCTTTTCTTGGGCGCTAATTCCCAAGGTGGACCCTTAGCATCCGGTAACTGTGATTCAGATTATTCTTCCCAATGTGCATCACTTTGCATTTGTCCACATTAAATTTCATCTGCCATTAGGAAGCCCTGTCTTCCAATTTCCTAAGGTCTTCCTGCAATTTTTCACAATCCGCATGCGTTTTAACAACTTTGAACAGTTTAATGTCATCTGCAAATTTAATCACCTCGCTCATCTTTCCAATTTCCAGATCATTTATATATGTTAAATACCACCGGTCCTAGTACAGACCCCTGTGGCACTCCACTGTTTTCTCTCCTCCATTGAGAAAAATGACCATTTAACCCTACCCTGTGTTTTCTATCCGATTACCAATTCCTAATCCACAACTGAACTTTACCACCTATTCCATGACACTTAAATTTTCTCAAGAGCCTCTTGTGGTGAACTTTATCAAAAGCTTTCTGAAAATCTAGATATACTATATCAACCGGCTCTCCTTTAGCCACATATTTATTCACAACTTCAAAGAAGTCAAGCAAAATCTCCCTCGGCTGAACCCATGCTGACTCCGTCTCATTAAATCATGCTTGTCTACGTGTTCCACAATTTTACTTTTTATAATCGTTTCTACCATTTTGCCCGGTACCAAAGTGAGGCTTACCGGTCTGTAATTTCCTGGATCTCCCCTGGAGATGAAATGCAGTTATTAGGTAAGACTCCACATTTTCTGTGTTAATACTTGGTAAAAACAAACAGCTGTAATTGCTGTCAAAGGCATTGGGCTAGTTCTCCAATAATTTTGCAGACCCCAATTGGTTAATATTAGACTGTTTTCTTTGTGAAACTGTTCAAAGTGTTTGTCCTTGGGGAGCACAATAATCCATAGAGTTGCACTATGAATTTCTGATCTAGATAAGACCTTAGCGTTTCACGCAAGTAGACAACAGTCTTGGCTAGATAATTGTATTTATCAAGCTATGTCATCCTATAGTTAATAATAATAATAACAACAGTTTATATACCGCAGTACCGTGACGTTCTATGTGGTTTACAAAAGATTCAAAGGATACAAATTGATTGAACTTAAAAGAGGTGAAAGATGGTGGTTAATAGGTCAAGAGAACCATTATTGAGGAGGAGGAGATGTACGGGTCAGCTGTCTAAATACTTCAGGAACAGATGTGTTTTTAGACGCTTCCTGAATTCCTCATAAGTAGTGGACGAAAGCAATTGTTCTAGATCTTTACCCCATAATGCTGCCTGATGTGAGAGAAGGTGATCATGGTGTTTTTTCTAACTGGGGGGGGGACACGAAGTTCGAATGTGAGCTTCTCTTGTGTCTGTTGGCTGAGAAGGAGAAAAGGTCAGTTATGTATTTAGGGGCTAGTCCGTATAGTACTTTAAAGCAGAGGCAGGCAAGCTTGAACTTTACGCGTGCTTCCATCGGTAGCCAGTGCAACTGTCGGTAGTAAGGTGTCACGTGATCAAGTTTCTTTAGCCCAAAGATTAGTCTGACTGCTGTATTTTGCATCAATTGTAAATGTCGCATATTCTTTTGGGAAATTGCTAAGTAGGCGATGTTACAGTAATCAAGTTAACTTAGTACGAGGGATTGTACCAGGATTCTGAAAGCTGACGTATCAAAATATGATTTAGTGGATCTAAGTTTCCAGAGAGTGAAAAAACCCTTTCTGATTAAGGCGTCCACCTGGTCTTTCATGGTTAGGCATTGATCGGAAAATAATGAAGACAGTGCTGTTCGATAAATTTATTTCTTAACATGGTCTATTACTACTGAAATTGTATGTTTTAAAGTTTATAACCTGTACTTTTATTGAAATTTTGAATTTTATGCTACTTTTGTACTTTCGCTGATTGTCCAGCTTTTCTTTGTGTAAACTGCCTAGAACTTTTAGTTATGGGGGTATAAAAGAATAAAGTTATTATTATTATTATCAGATTGAGATTGGGACTCTGACCTCTCAAGGACATGTGCATTTGATTATGTTCCTTGGCCACTTCACTGTAGTTTTGGCTGTGTGTTTTGGATCATCTCATTTCTTGCAGAGGCAAGTAGATTTTCATAAAAATATAAGATTTTCCATACTGGGTCAGTCAAAAGGGCCATCACATTGTGTTTTGTTTCCAATAGTAAACCTATCCAGATCACAGGTACCTGGTGGAATCCAAAAAAAGTAGATAGCCCATGCTATTTAGTCCCAGGAATAAATAGTAGAACAATCAATTTGCATTTACCTTTTCCATTTCATGTTTGATTTTATAGATTTCTACTGTATCTCGCCTGATTTCTCATCTTCAAGCTGAAAAGACCTAATTTCTTTAGCCTTCCCTCTTAAGTCATTCCATCCACTTTATCATTTTGGTTACCTTTTTCTGGACCTATTCTATCTTATTATTTTAGTAACATAGTAACATAGTAGATGACGGCAGATAAAGACCCGAATGGTCCATCCAGTCTGCCCAACCTGATTCAATTTAAATTTTTTTTTTTTTTAATTTTTTCTTCTTAGCTATTTCTGGGCAAGAAACCAAAGCTTTACCCGGTACTGTGCTTGGGTTCCAACTGCCGAAATCTCTGTTAAGACTTACTCCAGCCCATCTACACCCTCCCAGCCATTGAAGCCCTCCCCAGCCCATCCTCCACCAAACGGCCATACACAGACACAGACCATGCAAGTCTGCCCAGTACTGGACTTAGTTCAATATTTAATATTATTTTCTGATTCTAAATCTTCTGTGTTCATCCCATGCTTCTTTGAACTCAGTCACAGTTTTACTCTCCACCACCTCTCTCGGGAGCGCATTCCAGGCATCCACTACCCTCTCCGTAAAGTAGAATTTCCTAACATTGCCCCTGAATCTACCACCCCTCAACCTCAAATTATGTCCTTTGGTTTTACCATTTTCCTTTCTCTGGAAAAGATTTTGTTCTACGTTAATACCCTTTAAGTATTTGAACGTCTGAATCATATCTCCCCTGTCTCTCCTTTCATCTAGGGTATACATATTCAGGGCTTCCAGTCTCTCCTCATACATCTTCTGGCGCAAGCCTCCTATCATTTTCGTCGCCCTCCTCTGGACCGCCTCAAGTCTTCTTACGTCTTTCGCCAGATACGGTCTTTTAAACTTACTAAGTAATTGTTCTTCTCTTATATTGATCGGGAGCGAGTTCCAATTTGAGGAGCTGTAACAGAAAAAATCGTATCCCTCCTTGAATAAATGAATTTTAGCAAAGGGACTACTAGTAAAGATTTTTCTTCAGATCTTAAAGATTTTGTGGGAGTATAAGGAATTAGAAATCTTTCTAAGAATGCAGGAGCTTTGTTTATTAGTATTTTATGTGTGAGTAACGCTATTTTATATGGAATTCTGTGGTTTACAGAAGCATGACAAGTCAACTCTATTTTCCAGTATTGAATAGCAGTATCATTTATCACCAAATAATCCACTTTTTACCCAATAGAACAGTGTCCCGCAAACTTTTTGAGCCGCGGCCCACTAAATGTAGTGACCGTGGCTCAAGGCATCCGGAAGTGTGCGGATGTCACCATGATGACATCATGACATATGTGCATGCATGCGAAGGCCCGCCAAATGGGCCCTGAATTGCCATTGGGGGGGGGGGCCAGCAAAAAAGAGGGCCGGAGAGAAGAAGAGACGCTGGCTGATTGCCTATAGGACCTGCCTCTCGATGCAAGAGGCATGGCCTGTAGGTAGTCAGCCGGTGCCTCTCCTCCATCTGAAATCTCAGGAGATCACAGTTTGCAATACACTGCCATAGAATATCAGAACAACTATAGCAGAGTGACTGGATCACACATTTTTGTTTCTTTGTGGCTTTTAAAGTCTGGAGTGATCATTGATCTTGTCTATTGTTGGAGTCTATAGAAAATAATTTCCTGTTCTTGACACTGTTTTTTGTTTGTGTACAGGTGAAAGGACTTGTGAAGCAACATATAGACTCATTCAACTATTTCATTAATGTGGAGGTACTATATTCTGCATAAACCTGATTACCTAGGAAAGTATTGTAGTGTTCCAATGCCTTTTACTTAATCTGTCTCTCTTTTCAGATAAAGAAGATCATGAAAGCTAATGAGAAGGTGACAAGTGATGCTGATCCCATGTGGTATTTAAGGTAAGCAGCAGAGACTGGCATAAGTGCTATCATGTTATAAAATAAACACGAGGATAAATTTTACTCGTGATTCCCTCCTGAAAGGTGATCCACTATTATGGGTAGAGCTGAGCAGAGTCTATCTGGTTAATAAGGAGATACAGTCAAACCTCGGTTTACGAGTAACCTGGTTTGCGAGTGTTTTGCAAGACGAGCAAAACACTCAGCAAACTTTTGACTCGTAAACCGAGCATTGACTCGATTTGCGAGCCCCCACTCGACCCGACCCGACTGCGGGAACCAACAGTATTGCTCCCCCCAAGGCCACCGGCGCTTCTATCGCCTCTTCCCCCCCTCCCCGACTGGCCCTGTCCTTACCCCTGCACCGCCAGTGATAAAAGTGCCTGCCGCTGGTCTGCTGCTGAGCCTTGAGCATCTTGAGCTCAGGCCTTCTGATCTCACCCTCTCCGAGATTCTCATGAATCTCGGAGAGGGTGAGATCAGAAGGCCTGAGCATGCACAGATGCTCAAGGCTCAGCTACGCTGATGACTTCACAATTATTATCCCATTTGCCAACTCCATCTCGGAAACAATTCCAAAAGCATCAGAAGCCATAAACTTGCTGGAACATTGGATGACAGACTTCAAACTCAAGCTCAATACTGAGAAGACAAAATTCTTTGTCGCTTCACCGCACCCTCTTGACACCAAAACCCCACTAGACATCAACAAACATAACTATCCCATACAGCCCACCATTAAAATACTGGGTGTAACTCTGGACCAATGCCTCACCATGAAAGATCAGGTGGACTCCCTAATCAAAAAGAGTTTTTTCACCCTCTGGAAACTTAAATCCATTAAAGCATACTTTGTTAACTCTGCCTTCAGAATCTTGGTACAATCCCTCATATTAAGTCAACTCGACTACTGTAACATCGCCTACTTAGCAATCCCCCAAAAGAATATGCGACGATTACAACTAATGCAAAACACTGCGGTCAGACTAATCTTCGGTCTAAAGAAGTTCGATCATGTGACGCCATACTTCAAACAGCTACACTGGTTGCCGATGGAAGCTCGTGTAAAGTTTAAATTCGCCTGCCTCTGTTTTAAAGTTTTCTACAGTCTAACCCCTAAATACATCACTGACCTATTCTCCTTCTCAGCCAACAAACACAAGAGAAGCTCCCACTCGCACTTCGTTTCTCCCCCGGTTAGAGGATGCAAACTAAAAAAACACCATGAGCATCTTCTCTCACATCAGGCTGCCCTATGGGGTAAAGATCTAGAACAACTCCTATTGCCCACCACTTATGAGGTATTCAGGAAACGCCTCAAAACGCACCTATTCCTAAAATACCTAGACAGCTGACCCACTTCCCTCCTTCCCCTCTCTTGCCCTTTCTCCCCATTGTTCCCACATCCCTTAAGTTAACTCAACTTGTACGTCAACTCAACTTGTACCCCACTAATCTTCTGTAAACCGCATAGAACTTAACGGTATTGCTGTATATAAACTGTTATTATTATTATTATTATTAAGCTCTGGGTGCACAGCAAGATTCAGAGGCCTAAAAAGTCCCTCCTCTCCCCCCTTCTTCCTCCCTGCTGTTCGCAAATCTATGATCAATTTGGAATGTAACCACTTGTAACTACTTTCTCCTTGCTGTTCGCAATTCTATGATCAATTTTGGTATGTACCCACTCGTAACTTCTTTCTCCTTGCTGTTCGCAACTCTATGATCAATTTTGGTATGTACCCACTCGTAACTTCTTTCTCCTTGCTGTTCGCAACTCTATGATCAATTTGGCATGTAACCACTTGTAATTTGTTCTAACCAATGTGAACCGCCTAGAACTCTTCTGGGTATGGCGGTATACAAAAATAAAGTTATTATTATTATTAAAAAGATAGTTTTGATTATCGGCACTTGGACGGCCTGTCTTTTTTTAAATCGTCCAAGTGCCGACTTGGGTGGTTTTTTTAGATGTATTTTTGTTTCGATTATGAGCCCCATACTGTAAATCAAATATAAATCACATATTTTTAAATCAGTTTTATGAATGAGAATTTAGTCCAGAAATAACTACCTATATAATAATAATAACAGTTTATATACCGCAGGACCGTGAAGTTCTATGCGATTTACAATGATTAAAAGTGTCACAGATTGAGTAGAACTAACAGAGTTAACGTTTAGCGGTCAGTTATTGTGGGGAAAGATTGTGCAAAGCAGCTGCCTAAGTACTTTAGAAACAAATATGTTTTTAGGTGTTTCCTAAATTCCTCACAAGTATTCGCAAGCATGAATAATTGTTTCAGATCTTTACCCCATAATGCTGCCTGATATGAGAAGAGATGTTGATGATGTCTTTTAAATTTACATCCTCTAACCGGAGGAGAAACAAAATTCAAGTTTGAGCTTCTCTTATGTCTATTGGTTGAGAAAGAGAAAGGGTCAGTTATATATCTGGGGGCTAGGCTGAATAGTACCTTAAAGCAAAAACATGGGCAGTATTAAACGTCTTAGCAAAATTAGAACACCCACTGCTGTACCTAAAGAAAGATATGGCGATACTCGAGAGGGTCCAGAGAAGAGCAACAAAAATGATAAAGGGCATGGAAAACCTCTCGTATGCTGAGAGGCTGGAGAAGCTGGGGCTCTTTTCCCTGGAAAAGCGGAGACTTAGAGGGGATATGATAGAAACGTATAAGATCATGAAGGGTATAGTGAAGGTAGAGAGAGACAGATTCTTCAGACTGGCGGGGGCAACAAAAACTAGAGGGCACTCAAAAAAATTGAAGGGAGATAGGTTCAGAACAAATGCTAGGAAGTTCTTCTTCACCCAGAGGGTGGTGGACACCTGGAATGCGCTTCCAGAGGGGGTGGTTGAGCAGAGTACGGTTTTGGGTTTCAAAAAGGGATTGGACGAGTTCCTGAAGGGTAAGGGAATCCAGGGGTACAATTAGAGGGTTACTATACAAGACAAAATGCTCTTGAGTAATAGATCACTACAGGTCATTGACCTGGGGGGCCGCCGCGGGAGCGGACTGCTGGGCATGATGGACCTATGGTCTGACTCGGCAGAGGCAATGCTTATGTGCTTATGTATGCCTGACGCTGTTCTACTTGTCAATAGAAAAAGTAGTGTTGCTTATCAGATATTTTCCATAGATAACAAGATTGATCAGGAGCAAAACACTTCCCTAAGAATTATATTCATTTTTGAGCTATGCAATTTAACTGAGGAGCTTGGGCTGGGGAGCCGACCTGGGCCCGTGCTTTCTGAAAAAATCTTGCCCAGTCGCCATCCTGCAGTCTGGCACAAAATGCCTGGGTTCCGAATCTGTGGACTCTTTTGGCACTGTGCATGCACCTCAACCGAGCCCTGCCATATTTGCAGGGTGGGCCCTTTCTCCGGATTTTATTAGGCTCCTCTGAAAGGCGTATTCTTCGGACCCCGCTTGTTTGACACAGTGCGTCGGATCTTTTCGATCTGTTGTGCCTGTGGCTAAGCTTCCTGTTTGGGAGCCCTCTTGGCTGGCGGTCGTAGACCTTGATTGCAGTGGTTGCCGTGCAGATATTATGACTTTTCTGTCTTCTGCCACTGCCTTTGGTTTGGATCTGGCTAATGCCTTTGCTGGGACCGTTTTTTTCGGCTGCCCTGAGCATTCAGCTGGCCCCTCACAGATTTTTAAGCAGGCTTCTGTCTGCCTCTTTACTGATGAGGTTCTGAAAGAGCTCCATTTAGATTTTCTACCTTTCACTTCTCAGGCTTTGATCCTGGACCGTTTTCCTTTGCCTTTATTTATTTATTTTTTTTTGCTATTCAATCACACCTCCTTGGTCTAGTTACAGAACAATATGATGCCCCAGTAAGCTCTTTCCAACCTTCTAATCCTATGTCTCAGCTTATCACCTGTCTCCTGATTTTCAGTAGCTTTAAACAGCCTGAGAAGATTCTGCAGTGCCGCAGGTTTTCCAGAGCGCAGCTGTCCCTAGTGATGAGAGAGTGAGGTTTACGGGCTCTCAGGATCACAGGATGGATATTATGTTGCAAATATTCTTTTCTAGCAGCATCTTTAGGTATCCAAGTGGTGGTAGCCGTTTCCTTTATGGCGTGTGCCCGTCATTCTGGCCTGTGCATTGTGTCCTCTTCGGAGGTGCATGCCTGTCCTCCACTAGTGATGGTTGGTGTGGATTACTTACCGAATGCCCTTTATGATCTCATTCGAGTTCTTAGTAGTGCAGAAGTAGTGCACTGCTAGTGGTGTCTGCACACCAGACTCTTTGGATCCGTCCTTCGGCGGGGGATGTTGCCTCAAGGACAAGCTTCTTGTTGGTACAGGTCTGCATGACCCATACAGGAAAACTAGGGACCTCCCTCCCTTTCAGAATCACCGAACTCTGGAACAAACTTTCCTCCCCTCTTCGGAACCTGAGTTCTCTCCAACTTTTCCGCAAACATCTGAAGACCTGGCTATTCTCAAAAATCTGATACCTATTCCATCTCTGGCACTCTAAGCCCTCTAAAAACCCTTCATACTTGGACCTCTAACCTTTCATTGTTAGTTCTTTTCTATCCCATCTCCTGTAAACCGTGCAGAGCTCTACGAATGTGGAGATGATGCGGTATACAAACCTAAGGTTTAGTTTAGTTTAGGTGTTGCCGAGTGCCGCCCTAAGTCTCTCCCTGTGAACAAGTTTCTCCGGATGTCGGAAGGGGGTGGTAGTGCTCTTCGTTCCTCTCGGAGCTGTCGTCAGGGCTCCATGAGTTTTCCTCCCAATCCAGCGGTGCAAGCCAAGGGTTACATCCACATTACAACAGTTCCAGTTATAGGCGACCTCAGGTTTCTGTGCAGGGGCTGCGCCTAAAAAGCCCTGATGATGCCAGGAGTTGAGAGTGGCTTCCACATCTCGGAGGCTGAGTTCTCAGTTTTATCGGAAATGGACTCGACTTTCATCAGACACTAGTTAGTCCTCCTTTGCCTGCGTCCAGTTTTGTTTTGTTTGTTTCTGGACTCTAGCAAGTTGACCAGAATGGAGTCCAGGTCCGCGAGACTCTGCAATGCTTTTTAGAATCGGGATGCTGGATCCTGGATCCTGGATCCTGTTTCAGAACACAAGTCAGGTTTCGGCGGATACTCCTTATTCTTCTTCGTACCGGGGCGGCTCGAAGGATTGGAGACCCATTCTGGATCTGATGTTGATCACCTGCTTCTTGCAGATTCCTCTTTTCCGAATGGCAATGGGGTATGTGGTATTAGCTGCTGTCTCTCCTGGAGAGTTTCTAGCGTCCTTGGCTCTCATAGAGGTTATCCTCCATATTTCACTCTACCAGAGCATCACTGGTTTCTGTATTTTCCATGTTTTGCAACAGCATTTCAAGTTCACAGCTCTGCCCTTGGGCCTTGTGACGGCGCACCACACTTTCACCAAGGTGATGGTGGTTGTGGCAGCTTTCCGCCAGCAGGGAATCCAAGTCCACTCTTCTTGTCGGGAGTACGACAGTGCATTGGCAAGTTCAGGAAGTGACGCATGAAGCTTGGCGTCCTCCCAGTCCCTGGAGTTTCTGGGCCTTCTCTGTTTCCAGACAGGATCGTGTATTTGTTCTCGAGGCACGTAGACAGAACCTTCAACAACAGATCAGAACTCGGAGAGAGTGAGACCAGAAGGCTTTGAGCATGCGCAAATGCTCAAAGCCAGTCCAGCCTAGCCCAGCCCAGAAGAGGGAGGATCTTTCGGGTACCAGCACTGGTGCCAAGACAGGGTAAAGTTAGTGTCTTTGACGTGCTTGGGAGGGAGGGGGGCAGCGCGAGCGGGGGGGATGCCGGATCACGGGGAGGGGTTTGGAACAGTGTCGGATTCCTCAAGGGGGGGAGAATGGAGCAGCGCCGGTAGCCTCGGGGGGGGGGGGGGGAGGAGGTGGAACCAATCAAAGCAGTTTCCCTTACTTCCTATGGGGAAACTTGCTTTGATATACGAGCAATTTGGTTTACGAGCATGCTTCTGGAACGAATTATGCTCGTAAACCAAGGTTCCACTGTATTTTAAATTGATGTAAACTGAGTCGAGGTTTATTATATGAAGATGACCTGGTCTATATATCCTAAGTTTTAGGGCCTGTTTTACAAAGCTGCGCAGCAACAGCCCCGAAGCCCTTTAAATCTCTATGGGCTTCGGGACCATTACCGCACTGCAGCCACTAGTGCAGCTTTGTAAAACAGGCTGTTAGTTTACTTCTCATCCAGCTGTGTCCAGGTTTCTGGGAGGAGCACTTCATTTGCGACCTCCCTTGTGTCTTCTTTTCTCTTTGGGAGAGGCCACTTTCGAACTACAGAGGATGCTTCTTTTCTGGATTTGACAGTCAAGACTGTCTTTCTGGTTGCCGTTATCTCGGAACAGTGTTTTACAGTGCTTCAGGCTCTTTTGTGCAGGGCGTCCTTTCTCCATTTCCCGGATGCAGGAGTTTTCTCCATTCTGTACCTTCCTTCCTTTCTACCAGCAGTGGCTTCTTACTTCCCTGCCACCCGGGCAGTTTTTTTTGTCTGCTTTTTCTTCCGCAGGCTCGAAGCGAAAGGATTGGATCTTGCACAAGTTGACTGTCAGGAGTGTCTTGCTCCACTGTTTGGAGAGGACTAAAGATTTCCGTCTGTCTGATCGCCTATTTGTTCTGACTGCTGCGCCTCTCCGTGGTCAGCTGGCAGCAAGACTTTGATCGCTCGATGGATTTGAATGGCGATTTCCATCGCCCACGGCAAGCAGCTGCCGATTTTGCTTAACGCCCACTTGACTGGAAGTGTGGCAGAGTCTCGCCTGATTTATCCTGATGAACTTTGCAGGGTGGCTACTTGGTCCTTTCTTCATACTTTTACCCGGTGTTTTACCAAGTGGCTGTAGTGGCTTGTTCTGATGCTGTTTTTTTTAGGACCTGCCATTGCTTTGGTAAGTCATCTAGCATACGGAATCCGGAAGGTACTGGAAGATTAGGTTTATACCTTCGATAATCTTCTTTCTGTTAGTCCCTGTAGGATTCCATATAACCTACCCCCCTCTGTATATACTCAGTGGTTTGGAATAGCCTGCTTTTTTCTGCCTTGATGATTCTCCTCACAGGCTTGAATGCTTTCCAGCTAGTTAACAGATCCTGTAAGGAGTTTTCTGTGAGTATGTGCATTACCGAAGGCCTTTCTTGGGGTGCTCGTTGCACACAGCAGGTTAGTTCTACATTGTTCCTCAATGTTTTTTCCGAGTTGTCTTTGTGCTTGTTTATTGCTTATTAATATTTTGCAGAGTAAACCTGTTCAAGAATTGCTTATGTTGCTGGGGATCCTCCCCCGTACCCCCTCGTCATGGATTTGTTCAGGTATGTTGCTTGGCTTTGGGACTTAACTGGATATATTTAGTAGCTCTCAGGCTAAGAGGGAGGAGCCTGTGCTCAGAAAAGTTTGTGGATTTCTGCAACTCCTGGATTATGGGTTGGGATTGAACACCTGGCGTATGGAATCCTAAAGGGACTAACAGAAGATTATTGAAGGTATAAACCTAATTTTCAAGTACCTGGGGCAATGGGGGGGACTTGCCCAGGGTCTCAAGGAGCAGCGTTTAGGGTGCTGAGGCTGTAGCTTTAACGACTGCATCTGGAGTGTGGTGCCAAGAGGAGCACATTCACAGTGCCAAGACCAAAAAAAAAAGGCGTTATCCGCATAGACTTGTAGCATGCTCGAGATGGTCTTGGGAGCACAAGTCTATGTTAAGCGACCGAAGACAATAATCAGGTGTATAAAGCAATGTTTGGAAGGAACTTTGGTATGTAACGCTATAGAAAATATTTGTCACATGTAAGCATCAGTGTTTTCATGTTGAGAGTATAATCTAATCTAATCTAATCCTTAGGTTTGTATACTGCATCATCTCCACGTTCATAGAGCTTGACACGGTTTACAGTAGGAGAAATAGGAAGGAACTACAACAGAGGGTTAGAGGTAGAAGTGTGAAGAAAATTTAGAGGACTTGGGATGCCAAGATATAAGAGTTTCCTTGATTCCTAAGTTGGAGGGAGACTTACATTTTTTGAGAAAAGCCAGGTTTTCAGATGTATGCGGAAAACTTGGAGAGAGCTCAAGTTCCGAAGAGGGGAGGTAAGGTTGTTCCAGAGCTCAGTGATTTTGAAGTGGAGGGAGGTCCCTAGCTTTCCTGTGTGGGAAATGCCTTTTAGCGAGGGGAAGGATAGTTTTAATTTGTGGGAGGATCTGGTGGTGTTAGGGTTTGAGGAATTCCAAGAAAGAGGGATAAAGGGAGGGAGGATACCATATAGGATTTTGAAAGCTAAACAGGCGCATTTATAGTGGACCCTGGCGATTATCGGAAGCCAGTGGAGCTTGGCCAGGAGCGGGGAGACATGGTCAAATTTACTTTTAGTGTGTGTGTATAGATCAATGAAAGAAATTCCTGTTTTTAAGCATTTTGAATTGTATTTTATTAGAAAGCAATACTCTATGCCACTTTTGTATTCCATAGTCCCCTCTATTCCTGAAACTTTGCTTGGCCATTTTATATTCTCCTGTTTCTGGTTCCTAATGCTGGAAGTTTTTTTTTTTTATTGTAGATACCTGAATATTTATGTGGGAGCACCTGATGTTGAAGAAAGTTTTAATGTCACCAGACCCGTCTCGCCTCATGAGGTAAAACTGGAGTTCAAAATCTATTCCCCCCCTCCCTTGTCCTAGCAGAGCTGGTTGCACTCAATCCTTTGTGCTTTCATTAAATAATATTGTATTCTAATCTACGGTAATCTTTGATTTATATACCAGGTCATCTCCCAGTGGAACTCAACTCGGTTCACATATAATTAAGATTAGAGTACGTATCAGAAAACATAAGAGAAGGAAGAACTAATTAAAAACTAAAGTACATAAGAAAAGCATAAGAAAAATAACTTTAACATTATCATTTCGTTGAGGCTGTAGTTAAACCATTTAAAAATTGCAAGAAGAAAAAATTTTTTTCAGGAATTTACAAAATAATTGCAGCTGGCCTATAAGCCTAATAATAATAATAATAATAATTTATTTTTATATACCGCCATACCTGGAAGTTCTAGGCGGTTTACAACAATCAACCCCTTTTTCCTGCTCCCCCTGCCCAGCAGTACGCCTCCCTTCCTTTTTCTGCCCCTCCATTTCCCTGTACTGCAGCGTGTTCTGGTGGCGGTCTTCTGGGGTCTCACCCATGATGGGTACTGCTTTGGTACATCCCATCAGTGAACTGAACTGGGATGGAGAGAAGGAGAAATTAGGTTCTTACCTGCTAATTTTCTTTCTTTTAGACTCTCCAGACTGGTACAGTCCCCACCATGTCTGCTGTTTTAAGGGATTTGTGTGAAGAGTGTGAATTTTTTTTTTTCCTGCAAGTTCTAGTATTTTTCTAGGGTTGGTAAGATCAAAAGAACAGCAGCTGTGGCTCAGCTGGTGTAGCTGTGGGGACTTTTGCTTAAGGGGTTTTTTTCTATACACTTTCCAACAGTATTGCTCTATGTTAGTTGTTACTCCTGTTTGGCGTCATGTCCCTGTTATAATTAGTACTTCTTAGTTCTACTTGGCTATTTGGCAGACTATTTATTTTGGAGGGAAGCACATCTATTGTTATTACAGCCAAAAGTTTTTGTCTCAGTCTCCACCTGCTGATCATGGTGAGTTATTGCCCATCAGTGAACCGTACCGGTCTGGAAAGTCTAAAAGAAAGAAAATTAGCAGGTAAGAACCTAATTTTTGCTTACCGTGTCCATGTCTGGGTGAAGAGCCCATCTCATAAGAATATAAGAAAAGCCAAGGTCCATCAAGTACATTTGAAATAGTAGGAAGAACGTTACGCCTCTACTCTGTGATGCTCAAAATTAAACTCACTCATTGTCCATCCTTTTTAGACAAATATCCCTTATTCCAGTCCATGAGCCTTAAGATCTACAAACCAAAACCTACTGCCTATTCCCCCAATTAAGGAGCTCTTCTACACTCGCAATATAATTTTTTTTCCGTCATAGCACCTACACTTTGGAATTCTCTCCCCACTTGACATCCGATTAGAAGAATCTCTCGACAAATTTAAGAGCAAACTCAAAACATTCTTATTCCGAGACACATTTCTAACATGAGAGAAGAATACCTCTCTGATCAAGAATGAAAGTGAACCGCTTTTAAGAAGTGACCCCCTCCTTCTGTTTCCTATCCTCCTCCTTTTCACCATCCTTTTAATTATTTTTACTTTGATGTATTTTATTTTCCCAACCTAATCCCCCCACCTTACGTATCAAACCAGTCTGTTCGTCAATTATGTAATTATTTAGTAAATGACTTTTCTTTTTAGAACTATATTTTAATTTTAATATTGTAATTTTACTCTGTACACTGACCAGATACTTGCTGATGGTCAGTATATCAGATTTAGAATAAACTTGGAAACTTTTGTCTACTGAATGCTACAGAAGAATTTAAATATCTTTCTATGCCTCATTTTGATTTTTTTTTTTTCTTTTTGTTTTAGTGTCGATTAAGAGATATGACTTACTCTGCTCCTATTACAGTGGATATAGAATATACCCGCGGTAGCCAGAGAATTATTCGCAATGCTCTGCCCATTGGCAGGTAAAGTATTTAGTTTTTCTATACTGTTTCTCTGACTTACAAAGATGCATAAAGTGGTGAATTAGAGAGATTTGCAGTTAGTGAGTTTGATAGTTACTCTGTCAGTTTATCCATTTCTTGCATGACTGACTTTGACTTTGATTTTTATTTTTATAGTTGACTTCCGCTTTTGCTAAAACTTCATTGGCTTCCAATTATTTCTAGAGTCTATTTCAAATGTGCTTGCTTTATATTTAAAATCTTGCATGACATCTTTCCTTCCTTCCTTCCTTCCTCTGTTTTGGAATTCTACAAGATCTGAGATCAGATCTACTCAAAAACTTAAATTTATCTTTTCCTACGCTGAAAGGCGTTATCTATACTGGAAAACTAGGGAAGTCTCTTCTTTTCAAAATTACTGAGCTCTGGAATAATTTTCCTGTCCAGTTGCGTGATCTGGGCTCTCTCCAATTATTCCGAAAACATCTGAAAGCTTGGCTTTTTTCAAAATTGTGATCTTTGTTTTTCTTTATATTATCCTTATCCCTTATTGACACTCACTTATTCCACCTTATCCTGTACAATGATGCCCTCTGGAGGAGAGGAGAGGAAGCCCTAGACGGGAGGGGAAAGCCTGCATAGCTCACATACTGCAGGATATGGAAGAATGCGGAAAACATATGATAAAAGCGACCTTTGATGCATTTGAAACTTCTACCCGCACAGCCAGAGTAGCCATAGCAGCCAGACGCTTGGCATGGCTACGAGCCTCGGGGCTACGTGAGGACACCCATGAGCGTGCTCAGGGGAAAACTTATTATCCCAGGACAAGCAGGCATGATATTCTCACATGTGGGTGACGTCATCTACGGAGCCCCGATGCGGACAGCTTTTCAAGCAAACTTGATTGAAGATTTAAGTTTGCTCTGCTGCTCCACGCATGCGTGCCTTCCTGCTCCACTAGAGGGCGCATCCCCTCCTCGTGGTCTCCAGTTCGTTTTTTTCCGCGGAGCCTAGAAGTCGTGTATTTTTAGGCTCTGCCCCAACTGCCTTCTAGCACCGCAATTTTTACTTATTTTATTGATTAAAGTCACTGTGTGCGTTTTCTGTTTAGTTGTTCCTGCTCGTCGCAAAGTTACCTTCGTTTTGACCGACCCGGAGGCTTCCGGGTTGTCGCGGCCGCGTGGCTACGTGGGCTGCGGCCGGTTTCGTTTTCTATGTCCCGGCCTTTGACCGGTTTCAAAAAGTGCACCCGGTGCGAGCGGCTTCTCTCCATCACAGACCCGCATCGCCGGTGCATCCTCTGCCTGGGGGCCGCCCATCCAACCGATTCTTGTCCCCAGTGTGCTACTTTCCAGAACTGGGCCCTCTGTCGAAGGAAAGCCCGCATGGCGGATCTTTTCACCGCCGACCAGCCCTCTACCTCGGCCTCGGCCCCGGCTTTGACCTCGGCCCCGAATACCTCGGCACCACCTCGAGACTCGACCTCGAAGTCCTCGGGTATGCAGAAGTCCTCGGCTCCGGGTAAGTCCCCTCTTCCTTCCTCAGGTTCCGCACCGGCGAAGAAGCCAGCCTCGGGGACACTGGCGGCGCATGGTGGAAGTTCCATGCCTTCAGCCCCGGCGAAGTCCTCCAAGTCCTCGGGACGTGCCTCCACCACCCAGGAATACTCAAAATCGAGGTCGCCCTCGGTGGCGTGCACGCACCAAACTCTCCAAACCTTTTCCTCAGATGGCTTTGTAAAAACTGCGGCACCAAGACGGTACAACCCCAACCAGTACCGTCGATACAACACCAATGTAAAGCGGTATGACAACCAGACCAGATGGCCGTCACACAGACAGAAAGCACAACAGTCCAGCGCCCCTTACCAGCAAAGGCAGCGCCAGAGGGAACGAAAATAGCACAAGCCAGCCACTTCCACGGCACGAAAGCGGGGCTCAGTTTTTGACTCATCGACAACGCCCCCCACCCCAGTCGGGGGCCATCTCTCTGTTTTCCACAAAGCCTGGGAAAAGATAACAACAGACAAATGGGTGCTGCAAATCATAAAAAATGGATACCGCACCAGATTCCGCACCCACCCACCATCCAACCCACCAAAAGAAACTGCAGGGAACCGCAGCCAGAACTCATCTCCAGAGAGATAACAGCTCTCCTCCAAGAAAGAGCAATAGAGCCAGTACCCAAGTCACAGCACAACCAGGGATTCTACTCGCATTACTTTCTCATCTCCAAAAAGACGGGAGAGTTCAGACCCATCCGAGACCTACGAGGCCGAACAAGCACGTAGTCAAGGAAAAATTTTGTATGCACTCCTTAGGGACAATCCTACCATTAATTCAAAAAGACGACTGGCTGGCCTCACTGGACCTTCAAGATGCATATTAACACATCCCTATGCATCCCTCCCAAAGAAAGTTTCTATGATTCAGCACTTCGGACTCTCCTCTGCACCGAGAGTCTTTACAAAATGCATTGCTGTGGCAGCGGTCCACTTCCGCAAGAGCGCCATATGTGTGTTCCCTTACCTGGACGACTGGCTGCTGGTGGGTCCATCAGCCCGGGCAACAGCAGTAAATACAAAGAGGTCACTCCTGCAATCCCTGGGTTCCTTGTAAACATCAAAAAATCAGTACTACAACCAATACAATCAATAGAATTCATCGGGGCAAGGATTTGCACGCCCTTGAACACAGCCTTTCTGCCCCACTCAAAGGGAACAGCAATACAAAAACTGACTCTGAAAATATCAGAGACACGTACAGTCACAGCAAGGACAATACTAAGTCTCCTGGGCCATCAAGCAGCCGCCATGCATGTTGTCTCGCTCGCCAAGCTCCACATGCGACACCTCCAGTGGTTCCTCAGAAAAAATTGGAACCACTATCCGTGCTCTTCAATCTTTCCATGCGCACGGGAAAAGTACCCCTAGACTGGAAAACAGCTAACGTAATTCCACTCCACAAAAAGGGCTGCAGAACAGAGACAGAAAATTACAGACCGGTGAGTCTTACATCCATAGTGTGCAAACTCATGGAAACACTGATCAAACAGAATCTTGACAAAATTCTAGACGAAGAAAATTTATGTGATCCACACCAACACGGATTTACCAGGGGAAGGTCCTGCCAAACTAATCTGATTGACTTCTTTGACTGGGTGACCAGTCATCTGGATGCCGGGGAGTCCCTGGACGTGATATATTTGGACTTCAGCAAAGCTTTTGATAGCGTCCCACACCGCAGGCTGTTGAACAAACTAAAATCGATGGGATTGAGGGATACATTCACTACATGGGTAAAGGATTGGCTAGATGGTAGGATTCAAAGGGTGATGGTAAACGGTACCCCCTCCAAAACGTCAGCTGTGACGAGTGGAGTACCTCAGGGCTCCGTCTTAGGGCCGATTCTATTCAATTTATTCATAGGAGATTTGACCCAAGGGCTTAGAGGAAAAATATCACTGTTTGCCGACGCCGCCAAACTATGCAACATAGTAGGCAAAAGCAGTGTGCCTGACTTTATGACGCAGGACCTACGGCAGTTGGAACAGTGGTCATCAACTTGGCAGCTAAACTTCAATGCTAAAAAATGTAAAGTAATGCACCTAGGCAAAAAAAATCCACACAGAACTTACACACTAAATGGTGAAACCTTGTCCAGGACCACAATAGAACGTGATTTAGGAGTGATCATTAGCGATGATATGAAGGCTGCCAATCAGGTGGAGAAGGCTTCGTCCAGGGCAAGACAAATGATGGGCTGCATCTGTAGGGGTTTTGTCAGCAGAAAACCTGAAGTCATAATGCCACTGTACAGATCCATGGTGAGACCTCATCTCGAGTATTGTGTTCAATTCTGGAGACCACACTACCGGAAAGATGTGTTGAGAATTGAATCGGTTCAGCGAATGGCTACCAGGATGGTCTTGGGGCTCAGAGATCTCACGTATGAAGAAAGACTAAAAAAACTGCGGATGTACTCACTGGAGGAGCGAAGAGAGAGGGGGGACATGATTGAGACCTTTAAGTATATCACGGGGCGTATAGAGATGAAAGATGATATCTTCAGTCTTACAGGGCCCTCGATTACCAGAGGACACTCGCTGAAAATCAGGGGAGGGAAATTTCAAGGTGATGCTAGAAAGTACTTCTTCACCGAAAGGGTGGTCGATCATTGGAACGAGCTGCCTCAGCAGGTGATTGAGGCCAACAGCGTGTCAGATTTTAAGAGAAAATGGGATATTCACATGGGATCAATAGGGGAGTAAAAGTCAGGAGTGGGTCATTGGCATGGGCAGACTCGATGGGCTATAGCCCTTTTCTGCCGTCAATTTCTATGTTTCTATCCTCTGTCTCACAGAGTCACAATGGACTAGAAAATCTGCCACAACCTCTAGTGGTTGACACAACAGCAGAATTTGTTCAAGGAAAAGTTTTTCCAGCAGCCACAACACCAACTGACACTCACCACAGATGCCTCAAAGCAGGGGTGGGGAGCCCACCTCCTCCACCTGAGAACCAAGGGCCCCTGGTCCCCATCCGAGGCCAAACAACACATCAACCTGCTAGAACTCAGGGCAACTGGGAATGCCCTACAAGCCTTTGTCCCCTGGATCTCCAACAAGACCTTACTGATTCAGACAGACAACCAGGTGGCAATGTTCTACATCAACAAGCAGGGAGGCACGGGCTCACTCACCCTCTGCAGAGAGGCCCACAAAATCTAGACATTCGCTTTAGCAATCAACACACTCATCTAGGCCACCTACCTCCCAGGCCAGAACAACGCCCTGGCGGACAGCCTCAGCAGAAAGCTGGACCCCCACGAATGGTCCCTCCACCCGGAAGTAACCCAGGACCTCTTCCACAAGTGGGGCCTCTTTGCAGCGGAGGACAACAAAAAGTGCCCACAATTCTTCTCCAAAAGACCAGCACAATACAGCCAAACCAGGGACGCTTTTGCCATACATTGGGGAAAATACCTACTCTACGCCTTTCCCCCCATACCACTTATCCACAGAGTGCTCCAGAAGATCAGCCAGGAGGCAGTCACAGTGATCTTCATCGCGCCCTACTGACCGAGACAAGTGTGGTTCCCCTTCCTACATTGGCTGTCGACACGGCCACCGATCAGCCTACCACAGCGACCGGACCTGTTCACCAAGGATCAGGGACAAACTTTGCATCCCAGTCTGAAAACTCTAGCACTTACAGCATGGATGTTGAAAGGCTAACCCTGGACCCTTTCCACATGTCAACAGGGGTGACTGAGGTACTACTAGCAGCCAGACGCCCGTCAACTAGAAAATCATTCAGGCTCAAGTGGAAAAGATTCTACATATGGTGTGTTTCGAAAGGAGAAGACCACTGAACTGCCAGGTCCTAACAGTATTCCAATACCTACTTAACCTATCTAACCTATCTAAGACGGGCATCAGTACATCCTCCATAAGGGTCCACCTGAGCGCTATATCAGCGTTCCACAACCGCATCGATGACAGGACCCTAGCCACACACCCGCTAGTGTCCAAATTCATGAAAGGGCTTACAAACCTGCACCCCCTGGTCTGCCACCCGCGTGGGACCTGGGCATCATCCTCCACAGGTTAATGACGCACTCCAAGCCATTGGAGGAGGCGCCAATCAAATTCCTTACCTGGAAAGTAGTTTTTCTCATCGCCATCACATCAGCAAGACGCATTAGCGAGCTACAGGTCCCGGTGACATACCCACCATACACACAGATCCTTCATGATCACGCAGTGCTGAAAACCCACCCAAAGTTCCTACCAAAAGGTAGTCTCACCTTTTCACATAAACCAATCGATAGTGCTCCCCTCCTTCTGTCCGGGACCACATACCAACAGCACGGAACAACTCCTACACACCTTAGACTGCACCCTTGCCCTTCGCCTGTACATTCAACGAACACAACCCTAGCGAAAGGCAGTACAAGTATTCGTCTCCTTTGACCCCAACAAGCCAGGAACACCAGTGGGGAAATGCACTATATCTAACTGGATCTCAAACTGCATTGCCTCCTGCTATGAGCAGAAGGGAGTGTTCCTTGAGGGAAAGACCACAGCACACCAACTTAGGGCCATGGCCACAACATTGGCAAACCTCAGCAACACGCCACTTCAGGACATTTGAAGAGCGGCTACATGGTCTATCCTGCACACCTTCACCAGACACTATTGCCTGGATTGATCGCTGCAGTCTTTCAATGACTTTGGTCTCAACAAACTACGAATGGTGACCAAAACAGACACAGCAAAGGACACCAATATCTGGACTAGCTGAACAGGACTATTAGTCTGAATCAGATAGAAGAGATTGATAGACAGCTTATATTCTGCCAGGTTGGCACAGTTTGCACAGTTTGTTTTTGCACAGTCTTAGAAAAAAAAAAAAAAAGTGTTACTCAAACACCACGTTGGTGATATATTTTCTATATTTGCTTTCTGTTATTGAGATACATACTCTACCATGTTGGTAAATAAAAAAAAAGGAATGTTGGTCCAGTTCTAAGGACCAAAATAAAGTTCCTATTGTTTACAACGCATAACCTCTGACTGGTCTCAGTAATTGGGGTTTTTGTCTCTGTCCCTCACCTGACATTTATGCAGCCTCACCCTACCGCTGCAAGGTAGCAGGGACGCAGAGGGGACCCTACCCGACAGGGATCTCATCCTTTTACACCCTCTGCACCCCGCAGCTGGAGAGTCACCAAAAGTGGGGCTGACTTATACTGCTTGTCCATGGAGAAAGCAAAGTTACTTACCTGTAACGGGAGTTTTCTGTGGACAGCAGGATAAGTCAGCCACACTGACCCTCCCTCCTCCCCTATGGGTGACGCTGCAATAAGACTCAAGCTAGGGGAATCACTGGATTAGTGAGGGCCAGCACAGGTATATATAGGGCTACTTGCACATGCTCAGATGAGGCTCCCAAAAGCCTCACCTAAGCTCTGGGAGAGCAATTCCGAATTGGGAACGTAGATGACGTCACCAAAAGTGTGGCTGATTTATCCTGCTGTCCATGGAGAACTCCCGTTACAGGTAAGTAACTTCGCTTTATCTCCTGTAATGACAGAGCTAAGCAGAAAAAGAAGAGAAAGAAAAAGGAGGGGAAGGCTTTGTGTTTTGGGATTAGTTTTTTTAGCTGGGGGGGGTTCAGATTAGAAGACAGGAGTTAAACTTTAATGACTGTTTGTCTATAATGTGGTGTAAGTCCCAATAATTAGATAAATAATAAAGTCTGTGCTCAGGTCTAGAGAAACAGTCAAACAGTTTTAAATCTCAAAATTAAATAGTAAGGTTTGTGCTCAAGTTCAGAGAAATAGCAGTAACTTGAGCTCTGGTTTTGGAATCTGCAAGTTTAGCTGCTCCTTTACTTTCAAAATATATTTCCTGTGTATTAATACAGAAGTTAAATATTATGTGCATTTGTGTGTGGGGGTTTTTTTTAAATTTTTTTTTTTTTTTTTACAGAATGCCCATCATGCTGCGCAGCTCTAATTGTGTGCTCACTGGCAAAACTCCAGCAGAGTTTGCAAAGCTGAATGAATGCCCTTTAGATCCAGGTATGTATTTACAGTGCCAATCTACAATACTTCTTGAAGTTTCCATCTGAGATGTTAATTTCAAATGGTGGCATCTTTATAGGTCCATTTACAGATTCTCAGAAATAGTTTTCTGGTGATGGCAAGCCCTGTTTAAGAGTTTCAGGTCAGGATTGGAGATTCATTACATCTAGGCGTGCACACTTTGTATAATGCATGGAAATTATGTACCTATGCAAGAAATATACAGATGGAATGTGCTGAAGTATTCAAATAGGTGATCACAGCATGGAACAAAATAAGGCTGGGAACAATTCGAACAGCAACGCTTGTTTTGAAAGAGCTGGAATATCAGGCCAACAGCAGTTTGCAGAAGACAACAATGAGGGCAGCACTGATGCCAGTGTTGACAATGTCATGCTGCTATTGTGTTTCCCTGAAAATAAGACCTACCCTGAAAATAAGACCTGGCATCATTTTCGGAGTAGGTCTTAATATAAGCCCTACCTCAAAAATAAGCCCTCCTGGGATTCACTGGCAACTCTGCAACATGCCCCCCCCCCCGTGCAGTCGAACCCCTGCTGACTCGCCATCCTTCCCTCCCTAATGACCGCGAGTGAGCCCTATCTTCAACTGAAGCAGCGTCGGGCTGGCAGCACCCTAGTCATCAGTAATGCGGCAGAGTGAAATCCCTGATGGACAAGGCCAAGCAGCCTGTTTAGAGTGCTGATGGCCCGACGCTGCTTCTTTTGAAGGTAGGGCTCTCTCGCGGTCGGCGGGGAGGGAAGGATGGTGGGTCAGCAGGGGTGCAGCTGCGCGGTGGGGCATGGGGCTGTTCTCAAGGGTTCTGCTGTACAAGGGATGAGTGGGAGGGAGGGAAGGAAGGAAGGATAGAAGCTGGGCAAACGTCTGCTGCACAGGGGGATGGGAGGGAGGGGAGGAAAGATGTTGCATATGTGGGGGAGAGAAAGGAAAGAGGAAGAATTGGGGTGAAGGAGAGGAAAGGAGAGATGATCATGTGGATGAAGGAACTTGTAGAATCATCAGGCAGGAAGAGGAGGCGAGGTCTCACCGGAGCCTTGAAGAGGAAGCAAGAAAGCACACCGAGGATACGGACTTGCGACCAGCGAGGAAGCTGAAGAAAGGGAGATTGGCAATCATAGTAGGAGACTCAATCCTGAGAGAAGTGGACAGCCAAATAGCAGGAGGGAGAGAAGACCGACTAGTGACCTGTCTCCCAGGAGCAAGAACAAAGGACATCACCGACAGAATTGAGAAGATCCTGGAAGGAGCGGAGACGGAAGAGACGGCAGTGGTAATCCACGTTAGGACAAATGATATCAACAGAAGAAACTACAGCAGGACTGCACCAAATCAACAGTTCAAGTTCCTGGGAAGAAAGCTGAAGCTGAGGACACAGAAGATAGCGTTCTCAGAGATCCTGCCAGTACCGAGGGCAGACATGAAGAGGCAGATGGAACTACAAGCAATTAACACATGGATGCGGAAATGGTGCGAAGAAGAAGGATTCTACTTCGTGAGAAATTGGACAACTTTTTTGGGGAAGAACAAGCTCTTCAGGAGGGACGGACTTCACCTGAGCACGACTGGAACAAGACTTCTAGCAAACAACGTCAAGAGAGGAATAGAACAGGCTTTAAACTAAGAAGAGGGGGAAAGCCGACAGTCGATCGGACATCGACGGTTTGGATGAGAGTATCCAAAGAAGATACTGAGCAGGAGAAATGCTGGATAGAAACAAAAGGCAAACAACTGGAGCCTGAGGAACAAGAGAAATTGGCGAACAAAGGCAATGGGAAACAGCAAGAGCTAGAGGGACAGGTGGAATTGAGGAAACAAATTGAGGCAAAACAAGATGCGCCAAAGAAGAAGGAAGAAATGAACAAGACTCGGGGTCTGGCAGCTCAAAAAGGGGACGACAAGAGAAACAAATCACAGGGACGAACAACAGAGAAAGGAGAAAACCAGGACCTAACTTGCTTGTATGCAAATGTAAGGAGCCTGAAGAACAAAATGGGAGAACTAGAAATCATGGCCAAAAAAAGGCCCTGGACGTCATCGGAATCACGGAAACATGGTGGAACAAGGAAAACAAATGGGACATAGTACTACCAGGGTACAAACTGTATCGAAAAGACAGGACACAAAAGAAGGGTGGAGGAATAGCACTATTTATAAAGGACACCATTCACTCGACCAAAATGGATACGGCACTAGAGACGGATGGATTAGAATCATTATGAGTTAAATTACCAGGAAGAAATGGGCCTGACGTCAAATTGGGACTGTACTATCGTTCACCTGGACAAACAGAAGCAAAAGACAAAGAGCTGGAAGCGGAACTAAGGCGGGAATGCAAGAACGGAAATATCATGGTAATGAGGGACTTTAACTACCCTGAGATAAACTGGAATATCGGAAACTCAAACAACGCAATGGAAATGGAATTCCTAGAGGCTGTTTGGGACTGCTTCATGGAACAGCTCGTCAAGGAGCCAACGAGAGGGAATGTGACTCTAGACCTACTACTCAACGGGCTGGGGGACCTACAAAGGAAGTGGAAGTAATAGGACCACAGGGTGGGAGGGGATGTGCACAGATGGATCAAGCACTGGTTGTCGGGTAGACTGCAGAGGGTCGGAGTGAAGGGCCAATATTCTGACTGGTGGGGAGTCACAAGCGGTGTGCCATAGGGATCGGTGCTGGGGCCGTTACTCTTCAACATATTTATCAATGACCTGGAAAAGGAGGCAAAGTGCGAGGTTATAAAATTTGCAGACGATACCAAACTGTGCGGCAGAGTTAGGTCCAGGGAGGAGTGTGAGGACCTGCAAAGGGACCTGGACAAGCTGGAAGACTGGGCAAACAAATGGCAAATGCGCTTAACGTGGAAAAATGCAAAGTCATGCATATAGGGAAAAAGAACCCGTTGTTCAACTACAAATTGGGGGGAGCATTGTTGGGAGACAGCAGACTTGAGAGAGACTTGGGTGTGCTGGTAGATGCATCACTGAAGCCATCTGCACAGTGCGCAGCAGCCTCGAAAAAAGCCAATAGGATGCTGGGCATCATAAAGAGGGGCATAACAACCAGGACGCGGGAAGTCATCATGCCATTGTATCGAGCGATGGTGCGTCCACATCTGGAATACTGCGTTCAGTATTGGTCGCCGCACCTCAAGAAGGACATGGCGGTACTTGAGAGAGTCCAAAGGAGAGCAACGAAACTGGTAAAAGGGCTGGAACACTGCTCATACGCCGAGAGGTTGGATAGGCTGGGGCTCTTCTCTCTGGAAAAAAGGAGGCTCAGGGGAGATATGATAGAGACCTTCAAGATCATGACGGGCATAGAGAGGGAGGATAGGGACAGATTCTTCAGACTGAAGGGGACAACAAGTACGAGGGGGCATTCGGAGAAACTGAAGGGAGATAGGTTCAAAACAAATGCAAGGAAGTTTTTTTTCACCCAAAGGGTCGTGGACACTTGGAATGCGCTACCGGAGGAAGTGATCAGGCAGAGTACGGAACAAGGATTCAAACAGGGATTGGACGGATTCCTGAGGGATAAAGGGATCGTGGGATACTGAGGGAGGAGCTGGGATGTAACACAAGTATAGAAAGCTAACCAGGTAATAAGTATAGAAACCCAACAGGTCATGCATGTGCAAGACCGGAGGGTTAGGACTTCGATGGGAAGATAGGACTTCAATGAGAAACCAAGGTGGCAAGGGAGCCCCTTCTGGTGATTCAGACAGGTCGTGACCTGTTTGGGCCGCCGCGGGAGCGGACTGCCGGGCAGGATGGACCTATGGTCTGACCCGGCGGAGGCACTGCTTATGTTCTTATGACCACTAGGAAACAGCGATCACAACATGATCCAGTACAAACTAGAAGTAGGAACATCAAAAGGGAAGAGAACCACAGCAACAACTCTCAACTTCAAGAAGGGGAACTACGATGCTATGAGAGCAATGATAAGAATGAAACTCGGGAAAGGCTCGGGAAAAGCAAAGAACATGGAGCAAGCTTGGTCCCTGTTCAAGGACATGATACAAGAAGCACAGAACCTGTACATCCCCAGATTTAGAAAAGGATGCAAAAAGAATTGAACAAAAGACCCAGTGTGGATAAGCAATGCAGTGAGGGCAGCAATACAGGACAAGAAACTATCGTTCCGGAAGTGGAAAAAGGACAAAACCGAGGAAAACAGGAAGGAGCACAGGGAACACCAAAAAAAAATGTCATCGAGTGATCAGGAAAGCAAAAAGAGAATACGAAGAGAGACTGGCTAAGGAAACATGAAATGTCAAATCTTTTTTTAGATATATTAAAGGGAAGCAACCAGCGAGGGAAGCAGTGGGACTGTTAGATGATTGAGACATAAAAGGAGCGATAAGGGGGGAAAAGGAGGTGGCTGACAAATTAAACATGTTCTTCTCGTCAGTCTTCACAAGTGAGGACACATCCAATATACTGGAATCCGAAGAAATCTTTAACGGAGACCCAGAGGAAAGGCTTTCGACATTAGAAGTAAGCCTCAAAGATGTACTCCGGCAGATAGACAGATTGAAAACCGACAAGTCCCCAGGCCCGGACGGGATCCACCCAAGGGTATTAAAGGAACTGAAAACTCCAAAGAGTTTGCAACCTGTCCTTGGCAACAGGGGTGATCCCAGAGGATTGGAAAATAGCAAATGTCACACCTATCTTCAAAAAGGGATCGAGAGGAGATCCAGGAAACTACAGACCGATGAGTTTGACTTCAGTGCCAGGCAAGATGGTAGAAGCAATGATAAAAGACAGTATCTGTGAGCATATAGAAATAAATGAGCTAATGAAAGCGAGCCAACATGCAAAGGAAGATCATGCCAAACAAACTTACTACACTTCTTTGAAGGGATAAACAGCCAGATGGACAAAGGGGACCCCATTGATATCATAAATCTCGACTTCCAAAAAGCCTTTGTCAAGGTACCTCATGAGCGGCTACTTAAGAAACTGTGGAAACACAGGGTGGGAGGGGACGTACATAGATGGGTTAAAAACACTGGTTGGCAGGCAGAAAGCAGAGGGTTGCAGTGAAGGGCCACTACTCGGGCTGGAGAAGGGTAACGAGCGGTGTCCCACAGGGGTCTGTGCTCGGGCAGCTGCTGTTCAATGTGTTTATAAATGACCTGGAAGTGGGGATAAAGTGCGAAGTTATAAAGTTTGCAGATGACACTAAACTCTGTAGTAGGGTTAAAACTGTAGGGGAATGTGAAGAACCGCAAAGAGACCTGACAACATTGGAGAAGTGGGCGAATAAATGGCAGATGAACTTCAATATAGAGAAATGCAAGGTCATGCATATAGGGAAAAAGAACCCGATGTTCAGCTACAAAATGGGGGGATTGGCTCTGGGGGAAAGTAACCTCGAAAAGGACTTGGGAGTGTTGGTGGATACAACAATGAAACCAACGGCGAAATGCGCGGCAGCCTCAAAGAAAGTGAACAGAATGTTGGGTACTATCAAGAAGGGTATTACAACAAGAACAAAATAAGTCATCCTGCTGTTGTATCGTTGTAACAAGCCCTTACTATCTAAAGGCTGAAGTCCAAAGGGTGCTCTACATAGCAGACACTTTTTATTATCTAAAGCTTCTTACAAATACAGATGCGAAGACAATTGATTTCACTTCACAACAAGATAAGGACACACATCTCTCAAACATAAAATGGCCTTGTAGTATTTCAGCAAGAGAAGACAAACAGTGTCTGGATTTACAGCTTCAAACACAGCCTAAGGAAAACTACAAGATACATGATACGTGTCCCTTCAACCTCCTCTAGACTGACAGTCAATCCTGTCAGCTTTTCGTCTTCATTTCCAGTATATAGCCTGATGGGTTCGGGTATGCTATGTTCATCTTCTTCGGTAAATTCAGATGCAAAAAATGTGTTTAAGTTTGTCGGTGATTGCTTTGTCCTCCTTTAGCACTCCCTTTATTTCATGGTCATCCAACGGTCCCACCGCTTCCTTCGCGGGTCGTTTCCCCTTAATATATCAAAAGAACGGCTTGAAGTTCTTCGCCTCCTTGGCTATTTTTTCCTCTTAGTCTCTTTTGGCCCCGTTTACTGCCTTATGGCACCCGCGTTGATGTTTGTGCTTGTTCCAGTTTTCGTACGTTTTTGACCTTTTTCATTCCTTAAACGAAGTTTTCTTGTCTCTTATCGCTTCCTTCACCTGAACAGTGAGCCACGCCGGTTCTTTGTTCTTTTTCCTCTTTGATCTCTTATTGATACGCGGTATATATAGATTTTGCGCTTTGGAGACTGTGTCCTTAAAAAGGGACCAAGCTTGCTCTAGCATTTTTACAGTGCTTATCCTCTTCTTAATCTTCTTCCCTACCTTTCGTAATTCCCTTTTCGGAAGTTCAGTACCATGGCTGTCGTTTTGGACTGGTGTTTCTCCCCTGCGTCCAGATCGAAGCAGATCATATTGTGATCGCTGTTTCCCAGCGTCCCTTCTACTTCTACATCTTGTGCCGGTCCTCGTAGACCATTAGAATTAAGTCCAGAATTGCATTTCCTCTAGTGTTTTCCTTGACAAGTTGTTCCAGGAAGCAATCGCCTACAGCATCCAAGAACTTGGTCTCTCTAATGCAGCCGGAGGTGCCTAGGTTCCAATCTATTCCCAGATAGTTGAAATCACCCGTGATAACAGCGTTGCCTTCCTTGCAGTTACGTTTAATCTTGTCCATCATTTCCCCGTCAATTTCTTCGGACTTCCCTGGGGGTAGATAGTAGATGCCGATCTTCGTTTCCAGGCCATTTGTTCCCAGAATTTTGACCCATAGAGACTCTAACTTATCTGTCAGTTGTGGCGTGTTCTCTCCAGTAGATTCAATTCCCTCTTTGATGTATATGGCAATGCCCCCACCTTTTTGAGCCACTCTGTCTCTGCAGTATAGTTTGTATCCCGGTAGCACAGTGTCCCAGACGTATTCCTCAGTCCACCATGTTTCTGTGATTCCTATGATGTCAATGTTATCTTTTTGTGCCATAGCTTCTAATTCACCCATCTTATTTCTAAGGCTCCTTGCGTTCGTGTACATACACTTGAGTTTGTGGCCTGTTCCTTTCTTGCATTTCCTTCCCTCTTGTGTCCTTTTCGATATATCTTGCCTGTGATCCATGAATCTTTCCCTCTATCTTCTTGCACGGTATCCGGTATCTTGCACGGTGGAAAGCAGAGAACTTATGCTGCCACAAGCTGGCAGTGGGCGGGAAGCCAGCTACACATGAGCGGTATGGGCAGTCTTTTAAAGTTTTAAAAATGACAGTTCACTTTGAACGGTCCATGCCAGGTTTCGTGGATAACGTTGCCCACATGTGAGAATATGCTGCCTGCTTGTCCTGGGATAAAGTGGAATCTTAGAAAATGACACTGGACCCATCCAATCTGCTTATTCTTGATGGAATACACAGGGTCTTGTAGGAGTGTTTCCTGCCTCGCTTATGTCAAGCAAGCCTGAACCATCTTTCCTGCCTGAACCATCGTTGCTGCCTGATGCATTCTGGATGTGTTTATAAGAACTGTGTGTTTCCAGTCAAGGACATCTGCCTATTCATACATGCCCAGCTTCTGTGAACCTGGAGGAGTTATGAACTATGCTATGATCTGTGTTTATGTGCTTATCTTCTATGGCGCCTTCCAAGGCCTCGGCACAAGAAAAAGTCTATTGATTCTTGCTGTTCTGCTTTGATTGGTCATGGAGGGTCATCTTACACGACCTAAGGAGAAAGGTGTTGGAGGAGAATTAGACTACGTTTGGATGTGAGGGAGCTCGGATCTAAACTTAGGTTTCTCTGTACACACCACAACAGTAAGAACTGATAAAAGTTACCTCTTGTGACCTGCTCTCGGACGAGAGTGAAGACGCAGAACTGTCTTTGAAACAGATCTGGTTTCTATCACAAAAGGAACTCTAGCTAATATATATTACAGCTTTTCCAGTGACAAATGGACTTTTCTGACCAGAAGAAGTTCTATCATCTGTTATGCTGAGGAAACAGAAGAATTCCATCTCCCGGATCTGCTGAGGTATAATCTAAAGGGTGAGAAAAGGAATTATCTCTTCTTTCAGCTGGGCTAGCTAGAATTGTATTGATTATGGATAGGAATGTTAGGTCCCCTTGGTGATAAGCTATAATAGATTGCTGCTATTATCAGGACTTAGTATTGTAAGGAATTATTAGTGATTACTGTGTAATAATTGTGTGCTGAAATATATATTGTGAACAATAATTGGTTATTATTTACTGCTGGCTTGTGAATTATATTTTTATATCTATAATAAAATATTTCATACAGCTTTGGTCTCTGTATTCGTATAAGTTGGCAAAAATCCGAATCCTTGGGTGCAGTTATGGGATTTCCTAGAAACGAGAGTTGCATGTGATTTGTTTATGTTGCACTAAGTAGTTATACCCATAAATCTGCCTACAGTCTGCCTGATCGCAAAAATCCTCCTGTCTAAAAATCTTCTGTGTTTGTGAATTCTGTTACTGTTTTGATCTTTTATTACTCTCTTCTTTGAAGCAATATTTTTGTATGTAGCCATCACAACTTTTTCTCATAAGTCTCTGCTCTCATTGTGCACAGGTGGTTACTTCATCGTTAAAGGTGTTGAGAAAGTCATTTTGATTCAAGAGCAGTTATCCAAGAACCGCATCATTGTGGAAGCTGACAGGAAAGGGGCTGTAGGAGCTTCAGTCACAAGGTATTAACAGTACACAGCAACAAGATATGGGTATTCTCCACAAATCTAAGAACTCTTTGGAAACTGTATACTCAGTATTTGTCTAAAAAAAACCCAAAAATATCCAAAGCCAACTTTGTTTCAAAATTTACTGTATTTTTTGCCCTTAAGACGCACCCTAAATTTAGAGGAGGAAAACAAGAAAAAAAACCATTCTGAACCAAATTCTCCTTGCCAGGCTTTGCACCCAACCCCACACTCATTGCCAGGCTCTGCATCCTGTCCCCCCTCCCTGCCAGGCTCTGCACCCTGTCCCTCCTCTGGTGGTCTAGTGGTAGACTGGGACAGGGCACAGATGTCAAGGCAGATTACTTTTTTAAATATGCAATGTCACCTCAGTAACAACTATAGAAAAATAGACAAATATAGGGCAAAATATAGATAGCAGATATAAATTCTCTAAACTGACACATTTTGATTACTAAATTGCAAGTAAAATATTTTTTCCTACCTTTGTTGTCTGGTGATTTCTTTCTTTCCTTCCTTCTTTCTTTCCTTCCTTCCTTCCATCCTCTGGCCCAACAATTGTCCCTTCTTCTCTCCCTCCTATGTTCCCATCACTGCCTTTTGTCATCTTCCCCCCCCCCACCTCAGGCTCAACAATTGTCCCTTCCTCCTATGTTCCCCTCACTGCCTTCCAGCCTGTTCTCTTCCGCCCTCCTCCCCCCTCCCCTTGCCTGCTTTTAATCCCGATGCTTGCCTCGCTGTGACAGTGAGCCCCCCCCCCCCCCAGCAGTGACCCTCCCCACTCCTCCCTGGCAGTGAGCTTCCCCCTCCTGTACCTGTTTTCAATCCTGGCGCTTTCTTTGCCGGACAGCTGCGGCAGGGAGAGGCAGAGTGGCGAACAAGGCAGGGGCGCTTGCCTGGTCCTGCGCAACTGCCTAAATGGCTGCAGTCAGCTCTCGTGACTTGCGAGAACTGCCTGCAGCCATTCAGGCAAGCATACGGGACCAGGCAAGCGTGCCTGCCTTGTTCGCTGCACTGCCTCTCCCTGCCGCAGCTGTCCGGCAAAGGAAGCGCCAGGATTAAAAACAGGTACAGGAGGGGAAAGCTCACTGCCGGTGGGGGGGGGGGGCGCCCACTGCCTCAGCCATCCAGCAAGGGAAGTGCCGGGATTAAAAGCAGGTAGGGAGAGGAGCGGCTCACTGCCGCAGCCATCTAACGAGGGAAGCGCCACGATTAAAAACAGGTGTGGGGGGGATGATATTCGCTCCATAAGACGCACCCTTATTTCCACCCATATTTGGGGGTGAAAAAAATGCATCTTTTGGAGCAAAAAATACGGTAGATTGAGTTAAGTGTTTTATAGAGTCTTCTAGACTGACAAATAAAATTCAAGATTTTTGATTTGTCATATCATGTCATGTAACTGTCCTTACAATCTAAACAGGATGTCATGGATACAGTTAAGAGGCATGGTTAATCAGTGGGCTGGGTTGGAGGCAGAGGAGTAGGGTTAAGGATTGAAAGCTATATCAAAAAGGTGGGTTTTCAGTCTGCTTTTAAACAAGGGAAGGGGCTTGGCGGACAAACTCGGGTAATTTATTCCATGCATAGGGGGCAGCGGTGAGAGGTAGCTTCGCCCACCCCTCCGATGTCAGCAAACCACCAATCCGGAGCTCCCCCTTAAAAGGGGAGGAGCCAACGGCAGTGAGTTGAGTTGAACAGCTGAGCCCAGAGAGCAGGGCAGGCAGGAGAAGGGAGTCAGGAGGTAGGAGAGAGCCCAAGGAAAGAGTTAAGAGGGGAAAAAAGTCAGAGGAGGCAGAAAAGAGTGAGGGACACTGGTGAAAGGTAGCTCCGCCCACCCCTTCGACGTCAGCAAACCACCGATCCGGAGCTCCTCCTTAAAAGGGGAGGAGCCAACAGTGTTCAGCCGTTCGGCACGCATTAAAGGCGCTTGCCTTAGCGAGAGCGCCTTTGCGAAGGGCCTTCAAAAGGGGCGAGTCACTGCATGAGCAGCTGACACAAGGGACACCAGCAGCAGTCAACACAGGGGACACCAGCAGCAGCAGACACAGGGGACAGCGAAGGGCCTTCAGAAGGGGCGAGTCACTGCATGAGCAGCAGACGCAGAGGACACCAGCAGCAGCAGACGTAGGGGACACCAGCAGCAGCAGGGAACACCATCAGCTATGAAAGCAGCAGACAGAAGCAGAAAGATGAGCTACCCAATTTTCTGCCATATGTATGACTACTTCCCCTCAGGGAAGCGGTCTTATGTATGCACTCAATGTGGAGAACTGGAGAGCCTGAATAAACAAGTTAGACTCCTAGAGGGCAGAATACTGGAACTAGAAGCACTTCGAGAAGTGGAGGAGGAGGAGGACAGAGATGCAGAGAACGTCAAAACAGAGGAAACCATTGAGGATGAAGTCCGGAAGCTGGAGAAGTTAATCGAGGAGGCATACAAGGAGGCCATGGAAAATCACCAGCAACAGTGGAACTGCCGAGATACACCTACAGGGAGTGAGGACCACCTGGAGGACAGCCATAAGGAAGAAATGGGTGATACAGCAGCGAGATCTGGAAGCAGCGGAGTGAACCCATAAGAAGATGAGTCTGGTGCAAGCCAACGCCAGGATAAGGGAAGATGGAAGTGCACGGATGACACGGACCTACGGTTAGAGAGATGGTCATACACCAGGGACACAGACCTGCGGCTAGAGAGGCAAGAGAAGATAGAGAGGACAGCAATTGTTGTGGGGGGACTCCATCATCAGACAAGTCGACAGCCACATAGCGGGAGAAACACAGGATCGGCTGGTGACCTGCCTACCGGGAGCCAAGGTAGAAGACATAGTGAGCCGCATTGACAGGATCATGAACAGCGTGGAAGAGGACGATACGGCGGAGGTGATCCATTTGTGGACAAGCAACAGGAAGTACTGAAGGACCAGTTCCGGCTGCTAGGAAAGAAGCTGAAGACCAGAACACAGAGGGTAGCGTTCTCAGAGACCCTGCCGGTACCCAGGGCCAATGAGAAGAGGCAGATGGAGCTGCAAGCAGTCAATGCGTGGATGTGACACTGGTGTGAGGATGAAGGATTCCACTTCGTGCTCAACTGGACGACGTTCTGTGGGAAGAGCAAGCTATTCAGGAAGGATGGACTCCACCTCAGCCGAGATGGAACGAGGCTACTTGCAAGCAACATCAAGAGAGAAATTGAGAAGTTTTTAAACTAGGAAGAAGAGGAAAGCCAGCAGTCGACCGAGTGTTGATGGTTCAGGAACCGGTATACCCAGAGAATACCGTGCAAGAAGTTAGCGGGGAAGACTCAGCGGATCATGGACAGGACAGAAATCCGGACGGATCGAAAGGGATGCAAGAGAGAAGAAAGTGCAAGAACGCAAGGAGTCTAAGGAATAAGATGGGTGACTTAGAAACAATGGCACAAAAAGATAACTTTGACATCATCGCAGTAGCATATGTGACACCCGGGGACCATCATTTTTTGTCACCCCCCATCTGTACGAAAAACATGATTTTTAGTAACAAGCCACATGTCACACATGAGTACCTAGGAAAAGGCAGCATCTTACATATTGCAGTGAGCAGTACATCAATACACCCATTGTAAAACTAAACAAGCCAGACTAGTACAGATCAATCCTACACCGTCAATTCTAACAGAAAACCATGTCTTTCGAGAACACAGAAAACACCTTCGCCTAGTATGGAATATGTCAACACAAACTAACCCATCCCCCTTTTACAAAACTGTAGTGTGGATTTTAGCCACGGTGGTAACAGCTCTGACGCTTATAGAATTCTGAGCATCAGAGCTGCTACCACCACAGCTGGCGCTAAAAAACGCTCCACAGTTTTGTAAAAGGGGGGATAAAATAGAAATACATAGACAAAGGTTAAATTGAACCAGCAAGAAGCTGGACTCTGCATAAAATGCAACACCACAGAAACAGTGACACATGTCTCCTAAAGCAATAAATAAATAGAAAATTTTTGTTCTACCTTTGTCTTCTTTGGTTTCTGCTTTCCTCATCTTCTTGTTACTGTCTTCCTTCCATCCACTGTCTGCCATCTCTCTGCCCCTATATGGCATCTTCTCTCCTTCTATGCCCTTTCCTGAAACTGTATGCCTCCCCCTTCCATCTCTCCTTTCACCCCCATTAGTCTGGCATCTCTCTCCTCTCCTTCCCTCTCCCACACCTCTCTTCTGCAATCCCTTTCTTCACTCATTTTCCTTTTCATTTTATTTTCTGCATCCATCTAAATTACGTTCTTATTACCCTCTCATCAATTTCCTTTTTTACTCTCTACCTACAGCTAACCACCTCTTTCCCTCACCCCCTCCAGTATTTCCCTAACTCAATCCTTTTCCCCATTATTTGCCCTCTTCTCTCTCCCCACTTCCATCATCTGCCCCTTATCCCTACTTCCATCATCTGCCCTCTTCTCTCTCCCCTTTCTTCCCACTTCCATCATCTGCCCCCTTCTCTCAATTTCTCCATCTACCACAGGCCCATCTTTCTCCCTTCCTCACCTTTCTGATTTTGGCAACAAGATCTGCAACCCCCCCCCACGATGACATTTAAGATCGGCAACGGGCCTCCTTCTACCCCTGGCATCAACAGAACCTCAGATCGGCAATGCGGTGCTCAGTCAAAAGCGGAAACAGGAAGCTGAGTCAGAGGGAAGCTTTTGACATGAGCACTAGAGAATGACACGGGGAAAAAAATCTGTCCCCGTCACCGTCCCCGCAGAATCCATACAAGCCTCAGTATTGCAATATTTAGCTTATTCCTTCCTTATAAATCAAAGTTCTGGCTGCTGAACTGGAGAAAGATGTTCAGCTGGCAGTGCTTTGTTTATAAATTTTTATCAACACAACTAATATACTACTTTATCCTGAAGCAAAAAAAAAAAAAGAAATAGAATTTTTTTTCTACCTTTGTTGCCTGGTTTCTGCTTTCCTCATGTTCTCATTCAATTCCTTCCATCCACTGTCTCTCTTCTCTCTGCGTCTTCCATTTGCTCTGTTACTATGCCTCTCCCTTTCTCCCCCCTTCCAAATTGGTCTGGCACCCATCTTCTTCCCTCCACTCCCCCCATAATCTGGCTTCTCTGTCTTCTTTCCTGCCAGCGTCTTCTCCCCACTCTCTCTTCCCCATTTCCCTTCAGCGTCTTCTCCCCACTCTCTCTTCCCCATTTCCCTTCAGCGTCTTCTCCCCACTCTCTCTTCCCCATTTCCCTTCAGCGTCTTCTCCCCACTCTCTCTTCCCCATTTCCCTTCAGCGTCTTCTCCCCACTCTCTCTTCCCCATTTCCCTTTAGCGTCTTCTCCCCACTCTCTCTTCCCCATTTCCCTTTAGCGTCCTCCTCCCCACTCTCTCTTCCCCATTTCCTTTCAGCGTCCTCCTCCCCACTCTCTCTTCCCCATTTCCTTTCAGCGTCGTCCTCTCCACTCTCTCTTCCCCATTTCCTTTCAGCGTCCTCCTCCCCACTCTCTCTTCCCCATTTCCTTTCAGCGTCCTCCTCCCCACTCTCTCTTCCCCATGTCCTGTCAGTGTCCTTCTCCCCCCCCCAGTCTTCCCCATGTCCTGTCAGCGTCTTTTCCTCTCCATTCCACCTTTCCTCCCTTTCTCCCTCCTTGCCCCTTACCTTCGTGGCGCTTCCCCCCCCAGCCCGCCCACCCACCTGACAACAGATCCGGTCCGACAAACCTCCCTGCCCTGTGGCTGCGAGTCTAAATTACCTTTTTACAGCAGCTGGAGCATTGTAGTTGCATATGGCTGCCGTAAAGGTCGTCTCTGATGCAACTTCCGGTTGCATCAGAGATGACCTTTACAGCAGCCACACGCAGCTTCATGAACGACTATTGAAAAATTTTGAGCCTTGGGATTGAGGGTGATCCCATGGATCAAAAACTGGTTGGCGGATAGAAAACAGAGAAAGGGGGTAAATGGATAATACTCAGACTGGAAAAGCGTCACCAGTGGAGTGTTGCAGGGTTTGGTGCTTGGGCCCGTGCTCTTCAACATATTTATAAACGACCTGGAAATTGGAACGACGAGCGAGGTGCAGACAATACAAAGTTATTCAGAGTAGTGAAGACACAGGAGGATTGCGATAATAATAATAATAACAGCTTATATACCACAATACCGTGAAGTTCTATGTGGTTTACAAAGATTAAGCAAAGGTACAAATTAACTGACTTTAAGAGGGGAGGAAGAAAGAGGGTTAATATGACAGGAAATCCAGTTTTAAGGAGGGAGTGATCAATAGAACAAGTTAATCGCTATAGAGGGGAGAGAGAAGAGAGGATCAGTTGTCTAGATACTTGCTATGACCTGCTACAGGACATAAACACGCTCGAGAAATGGGCTGCGACATGGCAAATAAAGTTTAACGTGGATAAGTGTAAGGTGATGCATGTCAGTAACAAAAATCTTGTACACAAATACAGGATGTCTGGTGCAGTACTCGGAGAGACCCCCCAAGAAAGAGACTTGGGAGTTCTGGTCAACAAGTCGATGAAGCTGTCCGTGCAATGCGTGGCGGTCAGTGTTCCCTCTAAGCTGCGCTGGCGTGCGCTGGCGCACAAAATATTACATCCAGCGCACAGGTTTCACGTCACAGCGCACGGCGGGCAGGGCGGCGAGAGGAGAATCGGGCGAGTTGGCTCATAACTTGCTGGCGCCCGATATTTTTAGCGCACAGCGAAAAAAATTTTGCTCACAACACCCGCCCGCTTAGAGGGAGCACTGGTGGCGGTGGCAAAAAAGGCGAACAGAATGCTTGGAATGATTAAGAAGGGGATCATGAACAGGTCGGAGAAGGTTATCATGCCGCTGTACCGGGCCATGGTGCAACCCCACCTGGAATACTGTGTCCAGCACTGGTTGCCGTACTTGAAGAAGGACACAGTACTACTCGAAAGGTCCAAAGAAGAGCGACTAAAATGGTTAAGGGGCTGGAGGAGTTGTCGTACAGCGAGAGATTAGAGAAACTGGGCCTCTTCTCCTTTGAAAAGAGGAGACAGAGGGGGCATGATTGAAACGTTCAAGATAATGAAGGGAATAGAGTTAGTAGATAAAGACAGGTTGTTCACCCTCTCCAAGGTAGGGAGAACGAGAGGGCACTCTCTAAAGTTGAAAGGGGATAGATTCCGTACAAACGTAAGAAAGTTCTTTTTCACCCAGAGAGTGGTGGAAAACTGGAACGCTCTTCCGGAGGCTGTTATAGGGGAAAACACCCTCCAGGGATTCAAGACAAAGTTAGACAAGTTCCTGCTAGACCAGAACTTACGCAGGTAAGGCTAGACTCAGTTAGGGCTCTGGTCCTTTACCTAAGGGCCACTGCAGGAATGGACTGCTGGTCTGACCTAGCAGCGGCAATTCTTAGGTTCTTATGTCTGGAATTGGCAGTGGAGGAGAAGGGTAACGCTAAGAGTGACTTATCTGAGGAACAGAGTTCTCTGCAAAAACATCCATCTTTGAGCTATTTTCAAAAGGGAAAGTCAGACATTTTTCCTGTTTTGAAAATGGCTCTGAGATGGTTGTATTTTTGGAGACATAATGAGAAAAGCCTTCCAATTCAGACTTGGATGACTTATTGAACATGCCTGTCTACATCAACTGACTCGCCTTTGTCTGCATGTTTATTCATGCCTTCATGAAAACTGAGCATGTTGGGTGGAGGGAGTCCCGGCACAGCAGCAACATTAGTCGAGGAGCACTTCTGCTGGTGGGGCTTTGGAGATCCCCTGCCAGCCAGGGGAGCCAAGGTCTCAAAGGACCCCATGGCTACACCCCTGCCTCAAATAAAGGAGAACAAGGTCTCACTCTGATACTCACTCCAGGGTAGGATCATCGGCCAAAAAAAGCTCCTCGGAATACTCTAGAAAATACTTGTAATCAATTATAAATGTAGGGCCTGATATTCAAAAGTATTTAACCAGGCTTGGTTAAACTCCGGTAAGCATACTGGCATCTAATATTCAGCACCCACTGACTGTCTGCTAACTGGCCATACCTTAACTGGATTGGCAAGAATGTTCCGTTTGAGGTGCCTTTTCCGGTCAAAACCATTGTGTGTAGGTTTTGAGAATGCAATGTTGTACACATTGTTGCTTCCGCCAAACTAACTCAACTTGCAGGATTACAGACTTCCTGCAATATGTGGATAAAAGTTACCTGTACTCAAGGTGGGCAGTTCTCAAGAGCTAATTTCTGCAATTAAAATGCTGTTTTATCTATGGAATTAGTTTTTGATTTATTGTCCCTCAAGATGTTTAACTTCCTGCAGCTTTATTAAGTGGTATCTTAAGTTGCATTGCTGAGGCTTAATGCAACTTTATCTTGCAGCTCTACCCATGAGAAGAAGAGCAGAACCAACATTGTTGTAAAGCAAGGAAGGTTTTACCTGCGGCATAACACCTTATCAGAAGATGTTCCCATTGCAATAATCTTCAAGGTAATTATGACGGGAGTGGTGCTTGCTTTGTACTTTATTCTGCACTCAGACAAATTTAGCAGGTAAATATTGAGAGGAGATGTGCATCTTAAACTTGACTGGGGAATATCCTGCGTTGTCTCCCTACATTCTGTCAGGGCTTCAGAATGCTGTGGGTGATATTCATACATCTATGATTACTATCGCCAACCCTCATTTACCGTATTTTCACTCATATACCGCGCACCCGTGTAAAATGCGCACACGGGTATAGCGCGCGGGAAACTGTAATTTATGTAAATAAATTTTTATATACCGCGCACACCTGTATACTGCGCATGCCGCCCCGACTCTCCCGTCGCCGCCCGACTCTCCTTTTACCCGCCCTGACTCTCCTCTCCCCCTTGAAGTCCTGTCCCCACCCTGAAAGCCTGATGCCCCCCCCGACGTCCGATTCACCCCCCCGCAGGACCGCTCGCACCCCCACCCCGAAGGACCGCTCGCACGCACTCGCACCCCCACCCCGAAGGACCGCTCGCACGCACTCTCACCCGCACCCCCACCCCGAAGGACCGCTCGCACACACTCTTTTTTTTTTTAATTTAGTTTCTGTCAGAGCTGAAAATCAAGTTAGCAAAGATAAGAAGATCCAAATAGTAACAAAGCCTTGATTGCTTTGTTGCTCAGGTTAGGATAATTACCTTATAAAAAATTAAATTAAATTACTTGTCGTTAGATTTCAAGGACCAATCTCGTCAAAGAATGATGCATGTGATGGTGAAAGCAAGATAGAATGGCCAGTAGAAAAAAGGAGGTATTGATGCCCCTATATAAGACTCTGGTGAGACCTCATTTAGAATATTGTATACTATTCTGGAGGCTGCACCTTCAAAAAGATATAAAAAGCATGGAGTCGGTCCAGAGGAAGTCTACTAAAATGGTGCGTGGTCTTCGTCATAAGACTTATGGGGACAGATTTAAAGAGCTCAACCTGTATACCTTGGAGGAAAGGCGAGTGAGAGGAGTTACGATGGAGACGTTTAAATACCTAAATGACATAAGTGCGCATGAGTTTAATCTCTTTCATTTGAAAGGAAGCTCTAGAATAAGAGGGCATAAGATGAAGTTAAGCAGTGATAGACTCAGGAGTAATCTAAGGAAATATTTTTTTATAGAAAGGGTGGTAGATGTGTGGAACAGTCTCCCGGTAAAGGTGGTAGAGATAGAGACTGTGTCTGATTTCAAGAAAGCCTGGAATAGGCACGTGGGATCTCTTATAGAGAGGAAGAGATAGTGAATGCTGAGGATGGGCAGATTGGATGAGCCTTGTGGCAACTCAACTTCAAATATTTTCCATTGCTGGAATATCATATTGTAACAAGCTTACTGAGCAACTAAGATTATGTATAGATTAGAGAGCTGCACGGGAATGGGGACGACGGGAATCCCGCGGGACCTGCAGGCATTCCGCGGGTTCCCCCTTCGGGTCACGGGGATCCCGTGGGGACGCCCCTAAGGTTGCAGGAATCCCATGGGGACGCCCCCTAGGGTCACGGGGATCCCGTGGGGACGCCTCCGAGGGTCGCGGGGTTCCTGCGGGGCTGGATGTACTCAGTCGCGCGGCTCTTCTTCTCCCTACCTGCTCTGCTTGCAGCACAGAGCCGAACGGAAGTCTTCCCGACGTCAGCGCTGACGTCGGAGGGGAGGGAGGGCTTAAACAGTGGACAGAAAAACTTCTCCCCCCCCAACCACCCACCCTTCCAGCCCACCACCCACCCACCCATGGGAACAGTCAATCCAACAGCTAACAATCAGTTAAGCAATCTACTACGTACAGAGGGTTGCAAAGTGGAACAAAAGGGCAACCAACAACGAAGATAAAGGGAGCCAGATTTAGAATCCATATCCGCAATGGCCAGACGTTCATAGCCCGCCAATTGAATCATCTGAGTCCGCCACTGTGACACTGTAGGGGTATTTGGTGACAGCCTTCTGAACAGATTATATCCCAGTCATGGCTCTCCGTGAGCCATGTCTCTGTGATTGCCACTGAATCCAAATCAAACTCTTCCATCACAGCCTGTAGATCCAGAACCTTGTTTCCCATACTTTAAGCATTAGTATATACTACTTTCCAGACACGTCCTCTTTTTCCCATGTACTGTATATGGTAGTATTTAGCACTGCGTGAAATGACGGCAGCACTGAGAGCCCAGCTAGCCTTGGGCAGCTAGTAATGCTAATGGTGTATTAGTGTAATAAATGCCATTTAACTGAAGTTAAATCCTCTTCTGCCCTGTCTTCTCTCTTTAGGCTATGGGTGTAGACAGTGATCAAGAAATTGTACAGATGATTGGGACAGAGGAACATGTGATGGCAGCATTTGGACCCAGTTTGGAAGAGTGTCAGAAAGCTCAGATATTCACCCAAATGCAGGTAAGTTAGTCTTGCTATGTGTCTCTCGTGCCTCGTTCATCCCCTGCGTTCCTTGGATTGAGAAGGCGGTATAGGGGCTGTCCCTACAACATCCCTGTCGGTCTCCTCGATGTACTGCTCTCCCTTTGCATGGAGCACACCCATGACCTCTCACCAAATGGGAGATGATAATATATATAAGAACATAAGAAACACCTTCACCGAATCAGACCTTTTTGGTCCATCCAGTCCGGTGACCCGCACACGCGGGGCCAAGCCAGGTGTTCCCCGATGAAACCTGTTTACCCGTATCCGTCGACGTGATATGCAAGAAGGTGTGCATCCAACTTGCCTTTGAAACCCAGAATGGTGGTCTCCGTCACAACCTCCTCCGGGAGAGCATTCCAAGCGTCCACCACTCGCTGCGTGAAACAGAACTTCCTGGTATTTGTCCTGAACCTGTCACCTCTCAACTTCAATCCATGACCTCTTGTCTGATTCACATTTGCTCTTATTTTGTCGAATCCTTTTATTATCTTATAAGTCTCTCTCATATCCCCTCGCAGTCTTCTCTTCTCAAGGGTAAATAAGACTGGATAAAACCCCTCTTACTGTTGGACTGCTGTCTGCATTTTAGTATTACTGAGATTTAAGTAGAACTCATTGTTGTACTAGGAATATTACCGTATTTTCACGCATATAACGCGCGCGTTATACACGATTTTACAAACCGTGCATAACCTTGCGCGTTATACGCGTGAGCGCGTTTTACAACTTTTTTTTTCCAATCCGATCGGCATCCCCCCTGCGAACCGGCATCCTCCCCCCCCCCCCCCGCTCGCATCAACCCCCCCTCCCCCGCGATCCTACATCCCCCCAGCACCAAACATCTCTTACCCGATTGGGCACCGGCACCAGCACCAATGCACAGGACGTGCCAGTGCCCGAAGATCCTCCCTCGTTGGTTTGGGCTGGGCTGGGCTGGGCTGGGCGGTGCGATGCAGGAGAGATAATCCTTCTTCCTGCGCCGGGCTGGACTAGGCTTTGAGAGAGCAAGACCAGAAGGCTTTGAGCCCAGCCCAGCCCAGCCCAAACCAACGAGGGAGGATCTTCGGGCACTGGCACGTCCTGTGCATTGGTGCTGGTGCCGGTGCCCAATCGGGTAAGAGATGTTTGGTGCTGGGGGGATGTAGGATCGCGGGGGAGGGGGGGTGACGCGAGCGAGGGGGGAGGATGCCGGTTCGCAGGGGGGATGCCGGATCGGATTGAAAAAAAAAGTTGTAAAACGCGGGTAAGCGAGTGGGGGGGGGGGGGAGGATGCCGGTTCGGAGTAAGCGGGAGGAGGTTTTAGCATGCGCGGTATACGCGTGTGCGCGCTATATTAAATTTTTTAAACATAAATTTGTGTTCCCCGCGCGCTATACCCGTGTGCGCGTTTTACATGGGTGCGCATTATATGCGTGAAAATACGGTAGATTAATATAAAAGTCCTTATAACATCCTCTGGAAGCGCATTCCAGGTGTCCACCACACGTTGGGTAAAGAAGAACTTCCTAGCATTCGTTTTGAATCTGTCCCCTTTCAACTTTTCCGAGTGCCCTCTTGTTCTTTTATTATTCAAAAGTTTGAAGAATCTGTCCTTCTCTACTCTCTCTATGCCCTTCATGATCTTGTAAGTCTCTATCATATCCCCTCTAAGTCTCCTCTTCTCCAGGGAAAAGAGTCCCAGTTTCTCCAATCTTTCTCTCTCTCTCTCTCTCTATTTCTCTCTGTCTCCCTTTCTCTCTCTCTTTCTATCCCTATCTACTCTCTCTATGCCCTTCATGATCTTGTAAGTCTCTATCATATCCCCTCTAAGTCTCCTCTTCTCCAGGGAAAAGAGTCCCAGTTTCTCCAATCTTTCTCTCTCTCTTTCTCTCTCTCTCTATTTCTCTCTGTCTCCCTTTCTCTCTCTCTTTCTGTCCCTCTCTACTCTCTCTATGCCCTTCATGATCTTGTAAGTCTCTATCATATCCCCTCTAAGTCTCCTCTTCTCCAGGGAAAAGAGACCCAGTTTCTCCAATCTCTCAGCGTATGAAAGGTTTTCCATCCCCTTTATCAGACACGTCGCTCTCCTCTGAACCCTCTCGAGTAACGCTATGTCCTTCTTAAGGTACGGCGACCAATATTGGACGCAGTACTTCAGATGCGGATGCACCATCGCCTGATATAATGGCAGGATAACTTCTTTCGTTCTGGTTGTAATACCCTTCTTAATTATGCCTAGCATTCTGTTTGCCTTCTTAGCGGCTGCTGCGCACTGTGCCATCGGCTTCATTGTTATGTCCACCATTACCCTCAAGTCCCTTTCTTGGGTACTCTCATTTAATAACATCCCTCCCATCGTATAGTTGTACCTCGGGTTTCTGTTTCCCACATGTAATACTTTACATTTCTCAGCGTTGAACTTGCCATCTCGTCGCTCATTCCCCTAGTTTGTTCAAGTCCCTTTGCAATTCTTCGCAGTCCTCTTTAGTTCGAGCTCCACTAAATACTTTGGTGTCGTCTGCAAATTTTATTATTTTGCACTTTGTCCCTGTTTCTAGATCATTTATGAATATATTAAATAGCAGCGCCCCGAGCCCTGCGGGACCCTATTCTTGACCCTCCTCCAGTCCGAGTAGTGGCCCTTCACTCCTACCTTCTGTTTCCTACCCGCCAACCATCTGATCCATCTATGTACGTCTCCTTGCATCCCATGGTTCTTCAGTTTCCGGAGTAGGCGTTCATGGGGCACTTTGTCAAAGGCTTTTTGGAAATCTAGATACGATGTCTATGGGGTCTCTTTTGTCCATCCGTTTGTTAATTCCTTCGAAGAAGTGCAATAAGTTCGTTAGGCACGATCTCCCCTTGCAGAAACCATTTTGGCTGGTTATCAGTAGTTCGTTTCTTTCAAAATGTCATTTTTCTTTGGTGTTTTTTCGCAAAAAGTATGTTTTTTTTCTGCAGTATTTTGTTGTGTTTGGTTTTTGGGGAGTAGGTGAAGAGCAGTGGCGTTTGGTTTGTTTGGTTTAGCTGGTGAACTGTGTGGACATTTTGGAGGTTATTGTTCTAATCAGTATCCCAACAGTGTCTCCATTTTGTCTGCTCCCTATGGGAGTGAAGTTGGCCTGTTTAAAGTTCATGGTTCTTCAGTTCTTAGTTAGTTCTTGCTTGGCTATTCATCAGACTGATTGTAGATGGAACTGCACAGTCCACTTGTACTACAGCCAAAATCAGTGTGTTCTTAGTCTCTACCTGCTGGCAGAGGAGCGTAAACCCATCCGTTCTGTGCCGGTCTGGAAGGACTAAAAGAAAGAAAATTAGAAGGTAAGAGCCTAATTTCTCCATCACAATGATTTTCTCAGGAAAAACTATAAGCTACATATCAGCTCAAGTGAAAATACAGTCCTCAAACATGCCAGTTTGACCAGATTTCTCTTCTCTTTGACTAAAGAGGTACTTCTAGATAAGCCCAAACTATAGAAGTGTTTCCAAAACTCACCCTATGGGTCCCAGTCTCGGGGGATGAATTTTACACCTACCTGTGCAAGATGGTCTAGGTAGTCATGGATGTCAAGAGTTCATAGGTCTGAGGGGTCCTGTTGTGCATAGTGTTTGTCTGTCTGTACAGCCGCTGAGAAATCTCTTATTTTGACAGGACAGCTTTACAAAATTCATTGATCTTTCTTGCAACTCTTAGGAGTACCTGTCTGATAAACTCTTACTCCGGGTCATCACAGTCCCAATCAGAAGTCCAAGTCCATCCATCCAGCCTGCTTGGTGGTCCAGTTCCAGTGCCAAGTCTGATTCTAACTGGTTCTGATACAATGATGCCTCTCAAGGTTGTCCATGACTGGGAAACTCGCTCGTCTCCAGTCCACACACTGAACAATATACTCTTTTGTTTAATTCAACGTATTCAGTACCTAAATTTGGAATTTTTGGCCCATATTTTCCTGGGGTGCACTTTTATGCTGCAACTAAACCACTTTCTTTCAATCTAAATATCTCTGTGGAAAATCTTTCTAAAATGAGTCAGTACGAAGGGGTTAGTGAATGAATGAGAAGATCAGTTCTGTTTTATTATCATCTCTATAAAAGAAATCTGTGCAATATGTACTAATGCTTGGAGCTCAGCTCATTTCCCTGACCTAATGGGCCTGAGGACTAAACTAAACTCCTTTCATTTAGGGTGGTCTCCTTGAGAGAGAGATTATTTATGGTGATGGGGCAATGCATGGATGAGGGGAAGGTTCTCAGAAAAGGTAGGAGAGTCAATTTGGAAGAGTCGGGACATTTCCCTAAATTTTTGACACTTGCTGATTTGACGTGATCTAGAAAAGTCTTTTACAGTATGCTGCTATGTTGATTGTGAAGCTTTAGTAATATGAGCAACAAATATGTTATGTACTAGGCCCTAAAGTACATAGGAAACAAGGTACGAAGACAGAGAATGTGGGGAGGACCGAAGAAAACAAAAATGGAGGAAGCACGAGAACTGTTGGCATCGACTATCCTTGCTCATGTTCCGGTGAGTTTACCACCTTGCATTTTTAATGTGGTTCAAAGCTTAGCATTTGTCTGACCTCCCCAGTTCCCTTAATCCATACTTCAGATGCTGCTGTTCTTGGGTACTGCTCGAGTTAATGGGAAGCATGTATTTATTTTACAAATTGTGCCAGAGATTTATATATCATCCCAGCGACATTTATTAAATTTACCCCTGTATGTTTACGTATCCATACATTCCCTCTCCTCTGCCCCATGTCTGTTGTCTGCTATGCTTTTACTAAGAGTAATGCAACTTTTGTTACTCAAGTTTTGAATTAAATTTTATCATAAACAGCTAAGTAGTACCATATGTATTTAGGGGGTGCATTAAGCCTTCTTAAAATAAAACTAAATTATACATATACATGCATCCCTACTGTATCTAAATGTAATTTCAAGTTTCAAGTTTATTAGTGCATTTAATTAATCGCCTATTAAAATTACTAAGCGATGTACAAAATTACATTACATTACATTACATTAGGGATTTCTATTCCGCCTGTGCCTTGCGGTTCTAGGCGGATTACAATAAAGATGATATCTGGGCATTTCCAGTAGAATAATAAAAAGAGGCTAACATTTAACAATATGGTTACATATAATACAAACATGAGTCGGGAGGAAGAAAGTTAAAAGTTACAATCTTAATTTTTTAAAATTTTTTAAATGTTATGATGTCTTTTTCAGTTCTAATGGATTGTGGTAAGGCATTCCACCATTGAGGTCCCATCACTGTGAACATATCTGATCTTCGTGTTCCAATTATTTTTAGAGAAGGTACTGAAAGCAGATTTTGTCCAGATGAACGAAGTGGACGTTGAGTACTATGTGGGGTTAAATATCTAGATATAAATAAAGATATAAATTTGACATGGGATATATCCAAATGAATTACAGTGGTACCTTGGTTTATGAGCATAATTCATTCCAGAAGCATGCTCATAATCCAAAGTACTCGTATTTCAAAGCAAAGTGCCCTGGGCATAGAAAATAGTGGCAACGTAGACATAAGAACACAAGCAATGCCTCCGCTGGGTCAGACCTGAGGTCCATCTTGCCCAGCAGTCCGCTCACGCGGCGGCCCAACAGGTCCAGGACCTGTGCAGTAATCCTCTATCTATACCCCTCTATCCCCTTTTCCAGCAGGAAATTGTCCAATCCTTTCTTAAACCCCATTAACGTACTCTGCCCTATTACGTCCTCTGGAAGCGCATTCCAGGTGTCCACCACACGTTGGGTAAAGAAAAACTTCCTAGCATTCGTTTTGAATCTGTCCCCTTTCAACTTTTCCGAATGCCCTCTTGTTCTCTTATTTTTCGAAAGTTTGAAGAATCTGTCCCTCTCTACTCTCTCTATGCCCTTCATGATCTTGTAGGTCTATCATATCCCCTCTAAGTCTCCTCTTCTCCAAGGAAAAGAGTCCCAGTTTCTCCAACCTTTCAAGTTTCAAGTTTATTAAATTTTAATATACCGACCATCAAGCAAATATCTGGACAGTTTACATTGGATTTTTAAAAAAAATTGACAGTTAAGAGTAGAAGCAATTGAAAACAAAAGTATTAAGTTATTTAAATATTATAAAGTGAACATTAAAAACAATAACAAGACAGACTTGACAGTGAGGAGAGAGGGAGTGGATGGGTGAAGTTACATTGTAAGTAGAAAAGAAGAAAGAGGGGTTAGGGAAAAAACATGTGGGATGGGGATAAGATATATTGAATGTTTTTGAAAGTGAAAAATTAAATTACAAAGAATAGAAATTAAATGGAAGAGAATGCATCTCGAAATAAGAAAGTTTTTAGGCTTTTCTTAAATTTCTCAAGATTTTGTTCGTCACGTAGTGGTTGTGGAAGGGAGTTCCACAATGTCGGGGCAGTTACTGCAAAGTTTATTTTGCGTGTGTAATAAAATTCTTTTATGGATGGAATCAATAAGAGATTTTGGTTTGAAGATCTCAGAGTTCGAGAGGGGCACTGTGGGATAAGAAGTTTGTGAAGGTATGATGGCAGATGAGAAGATTTTATTTTGAAAGGTTTTCCATGCCCTTAATCATTTGTGTCGCTCTCCTCTAAACCCTCTCGAGTAACGCCATATCCTTCTTAAGATATGGCGACCAATATTGGACGTAGTACTCCAGATGCAGACGCACCATCGCCTGATACAACGGCAGGATAACTTATTTCATTCCAGAACCCAAAAGGTGGCCCAGGGGTCTATACCTGTCAGATGCTGGGTGCTGCAGCACCGTCTCCTCCATCCGCCGAAGAACCCCGCAGTGCCGCTTCGGGGGGATGCTTCTAATGTCCGGAGAACTCCACGGTGCCACTTTGGAGGGATGCCTCTTCCGTCTGCTGGCCAGCCTTCTACTTCGGGTACCTTCTGCATGTTGGAGAGCCTCTATCTGAGCCTACACAGCCGAGTGCCGTCCCACCTGCACTCTCCACTTAGGACACTCAGATCAACACAACAAAATTTACTAACTATTCCTTCTTTGAAAATAATTGGGACCAGAAGAGCAACCATCTTTTCAGTATTATTAGCTCCCCAACAGTGGAATAATTTGCCAATTTACTTACACGGCGAACCATCCTTAGATAAATCTAAGCGCGCCTTAAAAAGGTTTCCTTTATAAAGATGCATTCAAAATATAGATAGAATAATTAATTAAATACAATTTCTTTAGCACTCTCCAGACCAGTAGAGGTTAACTTTACGATTGGGTATATATCTAATCATGACCAGCAGGTGGAGACTGAAAACAAAACTTTGGGACAGTATATCCTAGCCCCTCCTCTCTATTTCCCTCAGTCTTCTTTCAGTCTCCAGCAGGTGTTGAGTGATCTGTACCCATCTCCCTTGGTAGGGCTGTTGGAATTTGTTTAGAGGTTTATTGTCCCTGTTTTTAGCCGGACGGAGCTTGGACGGACTCTGTTTGGGGGTTCGTCCGACCTCGGGGGTGTCAAACCCGGCGGGTCACGAGCGGGGTCCCTCCCCCCACTTCCTCCACCTCCCCATATTTTTTTAGAGGAGCCTCAGCAGTAAGCCTTGCCCCCTAAATCAAGCAAGGCATATTGCTTCGAGAGCCTGTGGAGTCTGTTCTGTAAAAAAAAAAAAAAAAATCCTGAGGTAGTGCTGGTCTGGAGGGTTGTATCCCTTTAAGAAAACTGTATTTTACTGTATTTTTTCAACTAACCGGCACTTTTTTTTACAGCTAGGTCGCGTATGGAGCAATGAGCACTTCTAAAGGGAAAAAGTGCTCATTGTGCTCCAGACGCGAGGCACTCGCGGCCGGCCTGTGCAAGCGGTGTTCAGGCCGGTGCGGTGGAGGAGCTCCGTCGGCAGCGGCTGCAGGCGCCCAGAGCTCCCCGCCGATGGTGCCTCGCGAGTCGGCAGGGAACGGTGGAGAAGCCCGGTCTTCTCCGTCCGCCCACGGAGGGATTCCCCGAGCCGCCGACGGTCGGGTTTTAGAGGATTCCCTCTCAGCTGATATTTTGACAGCTGATGCCGGCTTGCCTGTTTTAGCGGCTGAGACTATTCAGGTCTCTCAGCCGCTTCAGGCTGTGGAGGGAGCTGTTTTGGCGGGAAAGACGCCATCTTCTCTGTCTGGCCCCTCCATTTTGTCTTCCACCTCAGGTGACCTTCCCCCTGTTTTGTCTAAGCAGGGGCAGGTTTCTGCTGGGTCCCCTGCTGTGGCAGGGAGTCCCTTGGGACCCTCGGGGGGTTTTTCCCCTGATTTTTTCTTTTCATTATGCAAAGCCTATTTTCAGGCGGCTGGGGGTCCCGGTTGCGCCCAGGGGGTCTCGGGGGGTGGGGTTTCCTCCGCGCTCCCTGCGGCTTTGCCTCTCTCGTCTGACGTGACGTCCCCTCCGCCGCCTCTCTTGTCCAAGCGTCCGCGGGTGTCGTGGGACGAGGATTTGTGGTCGGAGGAACGTGTCGGTATGGAGGAGGACCTGGACCCTTCTGAGGAATTCCAGGACCCTCTGGAGGGGACGGAAGCTGGCGGCGGGTTGTCGGGTTTCCCGTTCTCCAGTGACGAGGCGTCCGTGGTGCGCCTTTTTCAGAGAGATGAGCTGCCTGACCTTATTCAACAGGTTTCTTCGGCTTTGCGTTTTGAGGACGCGCCGCCGGAGACTCCGCGTGTGGGGGACCCTCTGTTACGAGGGATCCGTTCCGTTTCCCGCTCTTTTCCTATGCATCAGGATATTCGGGATATTATTCTTGAGCAGTGGAAAACGCCGGAGACGCCGTTTCGGCTGGCGCGCAGCATGGCTCGCCTGTATCCCATTCCTGAAGGGGATCGGGCTACGTTAGCTTCGCCAGTCGTGGATGCGGTGGTCTCGGCTATTTCCAAGCGGCATACCGTGCCTGTTGAGGGCGGTTCTGCCTTGCGGGACTCTGAGGAGCGCAAATTGGAGACCATCCTTAAGCAAAATTTTCAAGTCTCTGCCTTTGGGGTCCAGGCGGCTATTTGTGGGGGACTGGTCGCTCGCGCCGTGTTTCGGTGGGCGGAGCGGGTCTTGGATCGAGAGTCTGACGACTGGTCTCTGGTGGATCAGGAGGTAGCAAAGATTGAGATGGCTGCCTCATTCCTCTCGGATGCTCTGTATGACTTGGTGCGGATCTCGGCTAAGTCCATGGCTTTTGGCGTGGCCGCAAGGCGTGTGTTGTGGCTGCGCGCTTGGGCGGCGGATGCTGCGTCCAAAGCTAAGCTTACTAAATTTCCCTTTCGGGGGTCGTTTTTATTTGGAGAGGACTTGGATAAGTTAATTCAGACTCTGTCGGACTCGAAAGTTCCCCGTTTGCCGGAGGACCGTGCCCGCCCGGCGTCTCGGGGGGGTGCGGCCCGGGGGCGTTTGCGGGAATTTCGCAAGTATCGCCCTGGGCGTGGGGCTGCTTCTTTCCAGTCTCCGGGGTTTTCCCGGGGTCGGTTCTTCCAGCGCATGCAGCCCTTTCGGGGGGCCCGTCGGGGGGCAGGGAACCCCTCCGCCGGTTCCCCCGCTTCCCGTCCTGCACAATGACGCCTTGCCGGCGCCCCCCTTGGTTCCGGTGGGGGCCCGGCTGCGCGACTTTTTTCCCAAATGGGCCGAGATCACGTCCGATCAGTGGGTCCTGGAGGTGGTGCGGGACGGTTATGCCCTGGAGTTCGCCCGCTCTCTGCCGGATTTTTTCCTCGCTTCTCCGTGTCAGACTCCGGGGAAGAAGCAGGCTTTTCGCCAGACCCTTCAGCGCTTGCTAGATCTCAGGGCAGTAGTTCCGGTGCCCCCCCCGGAGTGGGGCACGGGCAGGTACTCCATTTACTTTGTGGTGCCCAAGAAGGAGGGGACTTTTCGGCCCATCCTCGATTTGAAAGGGGTCAACAGGGCTCTCAAGGTTCCCTCTTTCCGTATGGAAACGCTGCGGTCGGTCATTCTGGCGGTTCAGCCGGGGGAGTTTCTCACTTCTCTCGATCTGACGGAGGCCTACTTGCATGTTCCTATTCGGACCTCTCATCAGCGTTTCCTGCGCTTTGCGATCTTGGGTCGGCACTATCAGTTCTGTGCGCTTCCCTTTGGGCTGGCCACGGCTCCCCGGACGTTCACCAAGGTGATGGTGGTCGTCGCGGCAGCCTTGCGGTCGGAGGGCATTCTGGTACACCCCTACCTGGACGACTGGTTAATTCGGGCCAAGTCGTTGCAGGAAAGCTACCGGGTTACGGCTCGGGTGGTGGAGTTTCTCCGGTCGCTGGGCTGGGTGGTCAACCTTTCCAAGAGTCGGTTGGTTCCGGCTCAGCGTCTGGAGTACCTCGGGGTGCTGTTCGACACCTCCTTGGGGAAGGTCTTCCTCCCAGAGGCCCGGGTGAGCAAATTGCAGTCTCAGATTCGCCTGCTTTTGGCGTCCCGGTGTCCTCGGGCGCGAGATTTCCTCCAGGTCCTGGGGTCGATGGCGGCGTCCCTGGACGTGGTGAGGTGGGCGCGGGCCCACATGCGTCCTCTTCAGTATGCTCTGCTCCGGAGGTGGTCTCCCCAGAGGCACGGGATGGATGTTCCGGTTCCCCTGCGAGGCTTGGCGCGCTGCAGTCTGCGTTGGTGGCTCCGGACCCCTCACCTAGTTCAGGGGGTGGGTCTGGATCTTCCGCAGTGGACGGTGCTCCTTACGGATGCGAGTCTCCTGGGTTGGGGGGCCCAGTGTCTGGGTCACTCTGCTCAGGGAACCTGGTCCACGGAGGAGGCCTCCTGGTCGATCAACGTGTTGGAGACCAGGGCGGTCCGGCTGGCGCTGTTGGCTTTCCACTCCCTTTTGTTGGGCAAGTCGGTCAGAGTCCTGTCGGACAATGCCACGGCGGTGGCTTATGTCAATCGTCAGGGGGGCACCAAGAGCACTCTGGTGGCGCAGGAGGCGGCTCGGCTCATGGTTTGGGCGGAGTCGCATCTTCTGGACCTCTCGGCCTCTCACATTGCCGGGGTAGAAAACGTTCAGGCGGACTTCCTCAGTCGTCACTTCTTGGATCCGGGAGAGTGGTGTCTCGGCGCCGAGGCGTTTCAGTTGCTAGTGCGTGCTTGGGGGCAGCCCCTGATGGATCTGATGGCTACAAGTGGCAACGCCAAAGTACCCCGCTTCTTCAGTCATCGCAGGGACGGTCTGGCCGAGGGTCTGGATGCTCTGGTCCAACCGTGGCCAACGGAGGGGCTGTTGTATGTGTTCCCTCCTTGGCCATTAGTAGGCAGAGTACTGCTTCGCATTGTTCGCCATCCGGGGCTGGTGGTCTTGGTGGCTCCGGATTGGCCTCGTCGTCCGTGGTATGCGGATCTGGTGAGGCATCTGGTGGCGGATCCTCTTCCTCTGCCTCTCTCGGACGACCTTCTGATGCAGGGTCCCATTCCCATGTTCGACCCGTCTCCCTTTTGTCTTACGGCTTGGCTCTTGAAAGGGGCCGCCTGAGTAAGAAGGGATATTCCGACAAGGTGATCTCTACACTTTTGGGGTCCCGGAGGCTTTCTACCTCTCGGGCTTATGTACGGGTTTGGCGTCTTTTTGAGGAATGGTGCCGAGCGCGGGGAGTGGTCTCCTTTCGCGCTTCTCTGCCTAACATTCTAGAGTTTTTGCAGGATGGCCTGGATAGGGGCCTGGCCTGGTCTTCTCTTCGGGTTCATCTGGCGGCCCTGTCGGCTTTTCGGGGGCTGGTGACAGGTCAGCGTTTGTCAGCCATTCCTGATGTGATTCGCTTTCTTAGGGCGGCCAAGTTGCTCAGGCCTCCCATAAGGCCCTCGATTCCCTCTTGGGATCTCAATCTGGTTCTCTCTGTTCTAGTGCGCCCTCCTTTCGAGCCGTTGGATGGCTGTTCGTTGAAGGACCTTACGCTGAAGTCGGTCTTTTTGGTGGCCATTACTTCCGCTAGACGGGTGTCGGAGCTACAGGCTTTCTCTTGTAGGGCTCCCTTCCTGGAGTTTTCAAAGGAGCGGGTTGTTTTGCGGCCTGTTCCTTCCTTTCTGCCGAAGGTAGTTTCTCCTTTTCATGTCAATCAATCGGTGGTCCTCCCGGTCTTGGGTAGTCGGGAGGGTTCTTCTGAGCAACGACAGCTGCGCAAGTTGGATGTCGGTCGGGTCCTCCATGCTTATGTGCAGCGGACCCGGGATTTTCGGAGCTCCGATCATCTCTTTGTGCTTCTGGCGGGTCCTCGTCGGGGGGCTGGCGCTTCTAAGGCTACTATTGCGCGCTGGATCAAGGAGACGATCGCTTCCGCTTATCTTCTGAGTCAGAAGCCGGTTCCGGAGTTTCTCAAGGCTCATTCCACTAGGGGTCAGGCGGCTTCTTGGGCTGAGTCGTCGCTCGTGCCTCCGGTGGATATTTGTAAGGCTGCGGTTTGGTCCTCCTTGCATTCATTTGTTCGGCATTATCGGGTTGATGTTCAGGCGCGTCGGGACGCGGTGTTCGGTGAGCGTGTTCTGGTATCGGCCCTTCGGGGGTCCCGCCCGTGAGAGGGACTGCTTTGGTACGTCCCAATCGTAAAGTTAACCTCTACTGGTCTGGAGAGTGCTAAAGAAGGAGAAATTAGGTTCTTACCTGCTAATTTACTTTCTTTTAGCTTCTCCAGACCAGTAGAGGTCCCCACCCTGTCTGTTGTTGTTGTTGTTGGGGCTGTTGCGCGGGCAGTTTTTTGGTTTTTGCTGCGGGTTCTAGTATTTTTCTAGGGCCGGGGAGAATTGAAGAACAGCGGCTGTGGCTCGGCTGGCTTAGCTGGCGAGCTGTGGGGACCTTCTTCCTTCGGGAATTTCTCCTCTGCATTTTCCAACAGCATTTTTTGGGTATGTTATTTGTTACTCCTTTCGGAGTATTGTTTTTTCTCTCTGTTGTTTCCAGTTCTTGGTTCTGCTTGGCTATTCGGCAGACTGAGGGAAATAGAGAGGAGGGGCTAGGATATACTGTCCCAAAGTTTTGTTTTCAGTCTCCACCTGCTGGTCATGATTAGATATATACCCAATCGTAAAGTTAACCTCTACTGGTCTGGAGAAGCTAAAAGAAAGTAAATTAGCAGGTAAGAACCTAATTTCTCCATTTTGACCCTAATGCATTAAACAAATAGGTCATCAAATTTAAAAAAAATAAAAAAATTTAAGCATTCCCTAAAATCTCTTTTCTATAAAGAGGTCAATATCACATAGTCTGTTCAATAAAACTAAATCTATACAAACTATTAAAATATCTTCATCTTATTCATTTTATAACTTCCTCAAGTGATCCCATCCTTTGTGTTCTTACCTCAAATGTTTCCCTTTTTTATAAATTGTAGTCCCTCCCATTATCCATTTGTATCTGTTTGTAATAGAACAAAAATGATATGTACGTATTGTCTTATTTTATTTTATTTTGTCCACCCTGTTTTCTTTTATATAATGGATATAATTGAATTATATGACATTGCGTAAAATCAAACACTATTAAACTTGAACTTGAAACTTGTGTATGACACACACAACATCGATGATTGATGATGTTCGCGATCATACGCAACGTGCAGGTGGGACGGCACTCGGCTGCGTAGACTCAGATAGAGGCTCTCCAACATGCGGAAGGCACCCGACATGGAAGGCTGGCCGACGGACGGAAGAGGAATCCCCTGAAGCAGCGCTTCCTGCAGCTGTAAGTGCTCGTTTATCGGGGCTGTGCTCGGTTTGCGAGACAAAAGTTTGCCGAGTGTTTTGCTCATCTTGCAAAACACTCGCAAACTGCATTACTCGCAAACCGAGGTTCCTCTGTATTTGCTTTTGAAGATGTAAGGGAGCTACCCATGCGGGAAATGATATTGGAATAAATAGAAACAAATCTTAGTGAACCTGGAAGATATAAAAGGGCAGGTCAATAAACTAAAGAATAGCGAATCACCTGGAATGGATACTATGCACTCAAAAACATTGAAAGAACTCTAAAATGAAATGTCGGATCTGCTATTAAGAACATAAGAAATGCCTTCACCGAATCAGACTCTTGGTCCATCCAGTCCGGTGACCCGCACACGCGGAGGCCCAACTAGGTGCTTCATAATGAGACCTTGTTTACCTGTATCCCTCAATGTGATTTGCAAGGAGGTATGCATCCAACTTGCCCTTGAATCCTATAATGGAGGTCTCCGTCACAACCTCCTCCGGGAGAGCGTTCCAAGCGTCTACCACTCGCTGTGCGAAACAGAACTTCCTGACATTTGTCCTGGGCCTTTAGATTCTAGAGTGTTGAAAACCTTGTTGCGTGTTCTTGTGATGAGTCGTTCCAGAGAGTCCAGAAAGGGTTCCAGAGAGAATCTGAGAAATGAGATGGATGAGTCAGATTTCAGTGACAGGCAAAATAGCAGCAATTATTATACATAAGAAAATTGGTGAATACATAGCCCTGGTTTAATGGGAGAAAACTGAAATGGTAAGTCTTGGCTCATCTACATTTTTTGGAAGGCTTGAATAAAGATTTGGATAAAAGTGATCCTATTGATGTGGAGACCCACTTCACATAGAACTTAGAGATCGGAATCGAGATATCCACATTGGATTGTACTATGTCCTGGTGGTGTGTTAGGGATCGGCTGATGTAGAGCCTTTTTTAAAATACCTGCAGGAATGTATAGCATGATACTGGGTTTAATGGACCTTTGGTCTAATCCAGTATGTATTACCTAAACCTGTAGAAAAATGATTATGCAGATACATCATCAAGTTCTTGCTTAAAGGCTGATTTTAATTAGGATTCCCTGTAAATTCTATTCAGCATCAAGGGAACACATTCATTTTTATTACCACTTTTTACCTCAAAAGTATGTATTAAATGTTAATTAGTTGATTTTAGTATTGGTATGTATTCTCTAGATAAACTATGAATATTAAGAAATTATGGCCTATAGTACGACATTAAATGGTTGCTTTCTTTGTTTTCTGTTCTTACTTTTCTCCCCTTTTGAGGACTTGCTGTAAAACATGTTATTTGGGCTCTGCCTTGAATTGCTTTTTCAGTTTGTCTCTTAGAAATTTGATATAGTGTGTTTGTGATTTTTAGGTGCATTTCCTTAAATTCATGTGTTTGATTTACAGAAATAAATGTAAATAGGAAAGAAGCTGGTACCTGTAAACAAGTTAGTCTGATCTTAGTGGTATATAACATAGTAAATGACGGCAGATAAAGACCTGAACGGTTCATCCAGTCTGGCCATTAGTTATACCCATTAAAAATACATGATTAAATTAACCTGTCTCGAGGGGGGTATGTGGAAAATCAAGATGGCGTCGGAAGCAGACGCCTGAGAGGGGAGCTCCGTTCCTTGTCTGGTCGACGCTGCCTGTTAGTCTTCCCCGGTCGGGAGACATGGGGAAGAGAAAGGGAGCCCTCCGTTATAACCCTCCAGCAGCGGTAGCCCAGCAGCGTGTGGTCCAGACAATGATTACGGAGGCTTTTTCCCGCTCGGACAACTCAGCATTGCCTAACTCGGGGGGCGTCATTGAGCCCGGAGCAGCGGACAACACCACCCCAACCCGGAAGCACGCTGGTGGAAGGAGAACTGGGGCAGATGAGTTCCAGAGTAGAATCCTCTGATCCTGGCTTAGGAGGGAGCCAAGCACTTGTCTCGTCAGGAGAACAAGAGCAGGGAGAAGTTCAACAACGACCCGGCACCAGTGTAGAGGTGAGAGGTGCTTCAAGAGGGTCCATCTTACAATTTGGGGTGTTGGAAAAGCCCGCAAAGATAGACTTGGAGGCACTATGGCAAGCCATATCAGTTATGGATGCTAATCTAAAGTTATCTTTTTGTACATTATCGACTGACTATCTTTTCCAAAGTGGAACAACAGGGATTGACTATTACTCAAATAAAAGAAAAAGTAGAGAAGCAGGAGACAAAACTCTCTGAAATGAAACAGATAGAGTCTGAACTGATAAAAGGAAAGATCATATATTTCTAGGAAAATGGAGAGTTTTGAAAACCAATTGAGCAAAAATAACCTGAGACTTTTAAATTTTCCTAAATCTCCTCTGATTTCTCCTACAGAGAAGTATTATGCATTCCACCAGAAAATTTACCTCCTATTGTTAGAGTAAATTACCTTCAGATTAAAAATCCTGTAGGAGTTTCTACTCCTAATGAGAATCAAGGAGATAAAAGGGGGGACATGGATTTAACAACTTTTTTGGGGAGCTCGTTGGAGGTTGTAACAGAAAGGAAAACCCTTAGCTCTGGAAAGTGATAGGGAATATATATTCCGACTGTATTTCCGCTATTTAAATGATTAGTTTTTGGGTTCTAAAATCCGTATATTTCCAGATATGTCTCAAAAGTCCCAAAGGCGGAGAAAGGAATTCTTGGCATTGAGGCCAAGAATCCTGGCCTTGGGAGGAATATTTTTGTTAAAGTTTCCGGTAAAATGTTTTGTTACTTATCAAACTAAGAATTTCCCTTTTTTTTTTTAACCCAAACAGCTGATAGAATTTATTGAATCAAAGGAGAAATGATGTGTAACTTGCTTTACCGGCTTTAGGTAATGAAGAGTATTACTGCTTCCTTATAATATAAGTTAATTTTCATTAAGGGTTAATTACCTGTTGATTTTTCTCTTATAATATTGTGGACTAAATAATAAAATATTATCATTTCCTTATTATGATTTGTTTCTAAGGTGAACTATTTGATCTTTGTTCAAGTTATATTATGCTTGATTGTAAAACTAAGAAGTTATAAAGAAATAAAATTTTTTTTAAAAAATGAACTTGTCTCTTCATTGATATTTCTGGGTCATAGATTGTAAAGTCCACCTGGTATGGTCTTAGGTTCCAAGCTCACTCCAGCCTATCCAACCATCCTGTTTGCAGGATATCTACCCTAAAGTCTGGCCAGTAGCATCCTCATGTTTCAAGTTAGTGGAGATCCCATCGATGCCCTCCCCTGCCCATCCTATATCAAATTACCACATATTGGACATAGACCTTGCAAATCTGCCAGTACCGGCCTTAGTTCTTTAATTTATATCCTTCATTTTCTGTGAAGGAAAAATATGAAAAAGACAATTTTTTTGTTAGTTTAAAAAAAAAAAATGATTATTTATTTTTAAAATTTATAGACCGCTTAAATCTAAGCAGTTTCCATAAAAGCGTACATAATATAGAAACCGACAGCATATATCACAAATTATGATTATTACCACAGAACATTAACGTTTCACTGTACTAATATAGGGGTCCTTTTACTAAGATGTGCTAACGTGTTCATAGACTATAATGGCAGACGGACATGAACTAACTGAGGTTTTAAAAAAAGACTCCCACAGCGAAGACTATTCAACAAAAAGATAAGTTGTGTGGTCTAGTTTTTCAAATTTGGATAATATGCACAGTATTCGCTGAAGATTTTTTGAAAACGCACTATATCTTCAGTAGTGATTGGTGAAGGGTTTATATTAGCTTTAAAAAATAGCACAAAAAAAGTTAAAACAAGTATTTATTGGCCAATGATTGGAGCAGGAGTATTACATCTACGCGGATCATCTCAGCTTGTGATTGTATGGCTGTGCGTAGGCTCCATCTCTGAGGCCGCTTAGTAAGCCCTACAGTGTTAGGGATTAACAATACTGATGTGTATTGTTCTATATAAGTGGTATTTTACAGTATTTTTGTGACATAGACTAGAATGGACATAGTAGATGACGGCAGAAAAAGACCCGAACGGTCCATCCAGTCTGCCCAACCCGATTCAACTCAAAACTTTCTTTTTTTCTTCTTAGCTATTTCTGGGCAAGAATCCAAAGCTTTACCCGGTACTATGCTTGGGTTCCACCTGCCGAAATCTCTGTTAAGACTTGCTCCAGCCCATCTACACCCTCCCAGCCATTGAAGCCCTCCCCTGCCCATCCTCCACCAAACGGCCATACACAGACACAGACCGTGCAAGTCTGCCCAGTACTGGCCTAGTTCAATATTTAATATTATTTTCTGATTCTAAATCTTCTGTGTTCATCCCATGCTTCTTTGAACTCAGTCACAGTTTTACTCTCCACCACCTCTCTCGGGAGCGCATTCCAGGCATCCACCACCCTCTCCGTAAAGTAGAATTTCCTAACATTGCCCCTGAATCTACCACCCCTCAACCTCAAATTATGTCCTCTGGAAAAGATTTTGTTCTACGTTAATACCCTTTATGTCACTATTAATATTGTACTTGTTTCATTTATTAATACATGTCATTTCATTGTACATCGCCTAGCAATTTATATAGGCGATTCATCAAGAATAAATAAACTTGAAACTTGAAACTTTAAGTATTTGAACGTCTGAATCATATCTCCCCTGTCTCTCCTTTCCTCTAGGGTATACATATTCAGGGCTTCCAGTCTCTCCTCATATGTCTTCTGGCGCAAGCCTCCTATCATTTTCGTCGCCCTCCTCTGGACCGACATGTTAGCGTTTAGTGTGCCTTAGTTAAAGGACACCATAGTATTATATTACAATCAAACTAAACTAAACCTTAGGTTTGTATACCGCGCCATCTCCACAAACGTAGAGCTCGGCACGGTTTACAGGGTTAGGTTGAAAAGGAGCTACAATGAAGGGTTATAGGAAAGGAGCTAGGAAGATAAAGAGGGACAGGCAAAAAGTCAGGCCCTTCCATTTCTAATCTAATAGATGTTGGCATTGTCATCTGGAAGTTGGGATCTTAGATCATTTACTAGGCTATTGTCCTTTGATACTAAAATTCTGGAGATCGATTTGGGATCCGGTTAACAATTTATTAGAAAATCCAGTGGCACTATCGTATGATACCATTTTATTTGGAACACCTATGAGGGCAAAAAGTCAAATTTCGGCAAAAAATAACAAAACTTTTGTTTATAATGACGGGAGTTGCCATGCAGCTTATTTTAAAGAATTGGAAAAATTGGGATAGATTAAATTATTCATTCTGGTGGGAATCCCTATGTTATATCTTTAAAATGGAAAAGTTTATGGCCATTCAGAAGGGTTATTATAAAAAAAAATTTATGGAAGTTTGGGAACCATTAACTAAATATTGTAAAGATTGATTTATTTGTATAATTTGGGGAAAACATGCACAGCCAGGGAGGGGGGGAGGGGGATATGTTTTGGCATTTGTTAAGAAATATAGAAGGGTTGATTACAAGTATTTTATGAGATGTTTGTAAATTGAAATGGGTGGGAGAAAATAAGTTTTTTGTCTTAATTCTATTAAGTATATTGTGCTGTAATGATATTAATTTATGTAAATGCATCATCTTTTGTGCACAATTGAAGTTTTAAAAATGAATAAAGAATAATTTAAAAAAAAGGTCAGGCCCTTCCATTTCTTTTTCTCTCTCAAAACCATATAAGAACATAAGAAGTTGCATCTCGCCCAGCGGTCCGCTCCCGCGGCAGCCCATCAGGCCCATTGCCTGAGTAGTGGTCCCTCACTAGCTCTATAACCTATCTCTACTCCTATCCCTATACTTACCTCTACTCCTATCCCTATAACCTACCTCTATATCTATCTATACCTATCTATATATAGCTCAAACACTAGCCATAACACTAAGACTATTCATTTCTTGGTATTATGATGTTATTGAAAATACTGAAAGCAGAAGAAAAACAACGAAGGTGACTGACTGGTGTTCAATCTCATTTATTGAATTAAATGACTCGACACGATTGTGTTTTGGCCCTAAGCAGGCCTGTCTCAGGAGTCTAAAAACATAATTTTAAAACAAGATTCATAAAATTACATGTATATACCCTAATGAAATTATACATATACACATCCAGATAAATTGAATTAAAACAAACCAAAAAAAAGAATGAAAAATAAAAAATATATATATATATAAAATAATAACTAAAATGAGACTACACAGGAGTGTTGACTTTCAAATCATCATATAATCTACAATAGTTATAATAACATAGATTTTAAAAATCAATGATAAAAAGCTATAAAACATGCATAAATATGAATTTAAGAATAAAATGGTTGTAGTTATTATGAATACAATAATTTATTTATCAATAAAAGGTGACAGGTATACATATTGAAATACTGAACACATAACACCTTATCTTAGGAAATTCCATTGGCTTCCTGTTGAAGCAAGACTACTTTTCAGATTTGTTTGTATCAGTTATAAGTCTTTATCTGGAAATGCACCATGTTACATTTGAACCGTTGTGGTCAAAGATGGTATCAAAATTTTTAAAATAAATAAAATAAAAATTTCAGACTTTCAGGTAAGGAATGTTCTTTTTTCCATCCTTAAAAGGATGCACGTATACAGGGTTTCTTGAAAGAACTCTATCTTTCCAAGGTGATAAATGGAGTAAAACGTTAAGTGGTTTGATTGTGGCTTCTAATTCCTACCAAACGTTTAGGAAAAATGTTAAAATTTATCTTGTTGATAAATTTGTCTGATGCTATCATGAATTTTAATGTTATTGCTGTACTATCGCTGTTTTTGTTCAGCTTTGTATTATTGTTAGCCATATAGAACTGAGAGGTACTGCAGTATAAAAATAAAATTTATTATTATAAAACTCCCTTTCTTCACATCTCTCACAAACTGAATGTTACAGAATACAGTGGTACCTCGGTTTACGAGTGCACCAGTTTGCGAGTGTTTTGCAAGACGAGCAAAACATTCGCAAACTTGGTGCCTCGTAAACCGAGCTTGCCTCGCTGTACGAGCGCCCCCCCCCGGCGATCCAGCATCCCCCCCCCGCTCGCATTGCCCCCCCTCCACCACGATCCTACTTCCCCCCCCCCCCTCCGAGCAGTCAATGACACCCTTTACCTGAGTTGACACCAGTGCCGGTGCCCGAAGATCCTCCCTCTTCTGGCGCGGCCTGAGCTGGGCGGTGCGTCGGAGATCCTCCTTCTTCTGGTCTGGGCTGGGCTGGGCTGGACTGGCTTTGAGCATTTGCGCATGCTCAAAGCCTTCTGGTCTCGCTCTCAATCTCGGAGAGAGCAAGATCAGAAGGCTTTGAGCATGCGCAAATGCTCAAAGCCAGTCCAGCCCAGCCCAGACCAGAAGAAGGAGGATCTCCGATGCACCGCCCAGCCACGCCAGAAGAGGGAGGATCTTCGGGCACCGGCACTGGTGCCAAGTCGGGTAAAGGGTGTCATTGACTGCTCGGGAGGGGGGAAAGTAGGATCGCGGTGGAGGGGGGGAAGCTGGATCGCGGGGAGGGGTTTGGAACAGCGTCGGATTCCTCAAGGGGGGGGAGAATGGAGCAGCGCCGGTAGCCTCGTGGAGGAGGGGGGAGGAGGTGGAACCAATCAAAGCAGTTTCCCTTACTTCCTATGGGGAAACTTGCTTTGATATACGAGCAATTTGGTTTACGAGCATGCTTCTGGAACGAATTATGCTCGTAAACCAAGGTTCCACTGTAGATGTTACAAATCAACGTTCCCCCCATCAAGTATCACATGAATACATCCACAAATGATTGTTTTCAACATTTTCTTAAAGCTCAAACGATCAATGCAAAGCCTCAATGTTCCAGGGAGAGAGTTCCAAAGCTGTACCACAACTATGGATCTTACATAATGAGCTCTATCTTCTTTCTCAGAAATCAGTTTCATCCCTCCTTCAGATCTCAACTTTTTATTTGGTTGATAAATTTTTCATAGATTTCAAAAGCACAAAGGGATAGAAATCTAAATCTAAACCTTAGGTTTGTATACCGCATCATCTCTACATTCGTAAAGCTCGACACGGTTAACAAGAGTTAGGGTAGAAAGGAACTCCAGTGGAGGGAAGAGGCAAAATGAAGAGAAAATTTAGAGGACTAGAATAACCAGAGAGGGAGGAGGAGTTACATTTTTGAGAATAACCAGGTTTTCAGATGTTTACGGAAGAGTTGGAGGGAGCTCAGATTCCTAAGAGGGGAGGTAAGGTTGTTCCAGAGCTGAGTGATTCTGAAAGGGAGGGAAGAACCTAGTTTTCCTACAAGTGAAATGCCTTTTAGAACAATATAAACTCTGGTACACAGTTGAAAATATTTTGGCCAGGATTCACTAACCTGCCCAATCGATCCGGGCAGGTCCGACTAATTCAGGAAACAAAAATATGCAAATGGGGGCCATCGGAGGAACGCCCCCCATCTGCCTGCACAGTTCGCACATGCGCAGACCACGCAGATCCGTCCCAGCAGCAACTCTTTCTTTTTTTTTTAACTTTAAACTTTTGCAGCCTGTGCACAGGCTTGCGCAGGCAGTCGGGGTAGACGTGTTCGGGGCAGGTAGGCATGTTCGGGCCCGACTCTCCTGCTTCCATGCGGCAGCCTCTTCCCTCCTTCCCTTCAGTGCAAGCCCGTGGGTTTAAAGCGGGGCTGCACTGCGGCATGCAGCCCCACTTTAAACCCGCAGGCTCGCACTGGAGGGAAGGCGGTAGAGCCAGGGGGAGCAGAGAGGACATGTCAGGCAGGCATTTGGGGCAGGCAAGCCCAGGAGTACAGGACCGCGAGAGCCAGGACAGGCAGATTGAGGCAGGCAGATTGAAACGGGCAGATCAGGGCTGCAGGAGGCGTTCAGGGCTGACAGGGCAGAGAGCAGGGCTTCAATAGAACAGGAGAGTCGGAAGGACGTTTTCGACTGCTTCCATTGATTGGCCAGCCCTGTCAGATGTGAAATTTTGTGCAGTGAATCGTGTCGCTGTCCAATTTGCATGCGTTTCTCCTCATTTGCATGCACGGATTCAAAGCGGATCGCAGGAGAGGTAGGTGAATCAGGCTGGAGGGAAATTTGCTCGTTAAGGGGTTGCAAACTGATCAGTACACGATCGGTTTGCTTAGTGAATCTAGCCCTTTGTAATATATCCATTGCTGTACTTATCCCACTAAATAAATAAATAAATAGGTAAAGGAGAGTGATAATAAATGGAGTTTGTTGCAAAATAGAACTTCTTTAAGACAAGGTCCTGAAGCTGTCTAACCTTTTTGGGATTTCTCTTGTGATGTTACATTAATGTAAACCTTTTGTTTTCCAGGTGAAGGAATTTCATTTCCGTGCAAAGTGCATTTACACAGCTGTGATGGTGCGTAGGGTGATTCTGGCACAAGGGGAGAACAAGGTTGATGATAGAGATTACTATGGAAACAAGCGTTTGGAACTGGCTGGACAGGTAAGTGGCAATGTGAAGATGGACTCTCATCACTTCCTCCACCCCTCCTTGTCTTACCCTCTCTTTTAGGGTTTATAGTGAGATGAAAGCAGAATTGGTATATGTGAATAAGGTGTTCCATCAGTCCCCAGTTCTCACCACTAAACTCACCCCAAATAGCAGTGCAAGGATTTCTTTGATAGCACCAAAACTGGCCACCATAGGCCATGACCACCACATGTGAAAAACGACACCCCAAATTCCTTCCAGATCTCAAGTAAAACCTTGCAGTTCACTGTGGGTAACAAACAATAAAAGAAACTGTTCATATACAGCAAATTACAAGTATAACTCAAGCAATTAATAAATTGACAATCATTAATTAATATTTAAATGCTACGGGGCTCATAATCTAAACAGAACTACGTCTAAAAATCATCCTAAATCGGCACTTGGATGATCAGTAAGATAAGTCGCCCAGTGCCGATAATCAAACCGGGTTTTAGACGCATCTAAAAATGACTTAGGCCTTTTCAGTACTGCTGTACGACCAGAGCTAGAAGGGGCGTTTTAGAAGGAGTGGTGAGGGCGGGATTTGGGCGGGACGTGGACTGATCTAAACTTAGTCGTACTACAAGTTTAACCGAAAGTTTAAAGAGGCTGCCTGAACAGAACTTGTATGTTGTGACTTAGGCCATGTAAAACCAGGTCTAAGTGCCAAAAAGGTATCCAAAGTGACCAGATAAGCACTGCAGACACAAAGTACAGACCCCCACACACTGCCCCAGTGATCACTGACCTCCCCCACACCACCATAAAAATTGGAATAAAAATGTACATACCTGCCTCCAGAACATCAACACCTGGCATAGCAAAGCCTAGTAGAGCAGCACAGAGGTGGCTTAAGAAGTGGCGGTGGGGTGGGGGGCTAGTGAACCATAGAGAGGAGAACCCAGGCCCATAAGCCATTCTAACCACTGCATTGATGGTGGAACATGTGTACCTCCAAACCCTACTGTACTGCCATATAGGTGCCACCTGCAGCTGTGAGGACTACTGGGGTGGTAGACAGGTGGATCTAGTAGGTTTTGGGGGTGTTTGGGAGGGCTCACCATGACCTAGGAGTGATGGTGAGATGTTTATGTGGCACCCTTTTTGTGAAGTTCGCAGCAGTGCCCTATAAGCTGCCCCACTACTCGGTTGCCATGTCTAGGTGTCCAGCCCATTACTTTGCTTGTCCTTCCCACATCCAAAAGGTCCTTTTCTAGGTGTTTTTGACTTGGATGAATTTTTGGACGAGAATGGGGTATAAAGCAAGACAACTTAGCAGTCTGGGCGATCAAACAGCTGGACGTACAGTTAGACGACTCTCTCTCAAAAACCAAAATATTTTGACGTATTTTTCAAGAATGGACTTTAGGCCCAAAACGGACTTAGACATTTCTTTCGATTATGCCCCTCTATACATCTAAAAATTTCTTAAAGAAGTAGGTTTTAAGCAGTTTTCTAAACTGGTAATAAGATGTAAAATTTAATTTAATTTAAAAAAGCATGAATTTCTGATTCCCAACTTGCTGCCTGGTAAGAAAGCAGTCTACCCTGAAATTTCTCACATGCCTCCTCTGGCTAGGGGAAAGACAAAGAATGCCAGATTTCGCAAAGAGCGAAGAGAGTTCTTAAATACAAAGTGATCCAGTAAATAACCAGGCAGCAAGCCGTGACGTGCCTTTTAACAAAAACAACCTAGCTTAAACATAATTTGTGCCTTCACAGATATAACCAATGCAATTTACAAAAGTAGGGTCTTTTTAAATTGAAAAACAGATGAACTGCTGTGTTTTGTAACATGTGGAACCTTTGAAGTTGCTTCTGGGTACCAGACAACATAACTATCTATGATAATAAAATGCTAAGCGCGCATGCACACTCTTATCGCGTGCTTCCCTGATCCTGATCTGTCGGGCTGTGGTGGTAAGAGTGCGCACGCGCACGTCTAAGGACCGGCCAGGTAACACGCAGTGACTCCCCCCCCATCACCCCCCCCACGCCGCTGACCCTACCCGGCACACCACTAACACGCCGCGACTCTCCCTCCCATCCCCGCCGATCCTACCCGGCACACCAGAAACTCCTGTTGACCCTCCCAGCCGACCCTCCCAGCGCTACACGGCCGACAAACCTCGCAGCTCCAGCAGTCCCAGGCACAGTAAACACGCTTCTTTGGGTCTTCTACTGGCCTAATTTCCTCTGGCTGTATAGGTGAATAGTGAGTCATATATATTCTTTTATATTCGACTCCTTTGAATGAAGGAAGACTTAGTAGGTTTGTGTCGTAGATCCTGGATGATGAGGTGTGAAAAATTGATTTTAAAAAAAATAACATAACACAAATGGGTAAGGGGGAAGAACTACAATTTAAAACAGGAAAGCAAAATGGAAGGAGGATACAAAATGTTTAATGTATGGTCTATTAGTTTTGCCTAGAGATAAACTTTTAAGATAAATAAATAATAAACCATGCATTCTAAGCCTGGTAAATTAGCAGTATCAATCGGTTATATGAAAAAAAACCTTTTGTAAATTAGAGCAAGTCCCCCCCCTGGTTTGTCTGATCTGGGTGAGTGAAGAATGCTATATCTAGTATTACAATAATCTATAACCAATAAAACTAAAGACTGCACCAACAGTTGAAACACTGTAGTGTCAACATATGATCTGATTAGAGCATAATTTCCAAAGAGCACATAGAGTTTGGTCACTTGCCAAGTTTCCAAGTTTATTTATAATTTAATATACCGACCATCTACATGAATCTGACCGGTTTACAATGCTAAAAATATTAAAATAAATGTATGGGGACAAAAATTTAAACAAAATGAGGACAAAGACATGGACATAATTGGACATGAAAGGAGTAAGGGGTGAGGAAAGTTGATAATTACATCATAAAAATAAAAGGAAGGTACGAGGGGAGGGGGAAAAACAGCATGGAATGGGGGTCGCTTCACAGAAACAATTGAGGAGTGATTTCTATCTTGCAATGTGGAATGCGTCTTCGAATAAAAAGGTTTTGAGTTTGGTTTTGAATTTATCAAGAGAATTTTTGTGGCGAAGATGAGAAGGCATGGCATTCCAGAGTGCAGGGGCTATGGCGGAAAAAAATTGAATTTCTGGTGTAATAAAGTTCTTTATGTTTAAATCTATTTTATTAAATTTTTCAATTCAACCAACCAATATACAAACAGTCAAAACAAAGCAATACACAGTATACATAGCCCCCTCCCCAGGAACAGCTACACCATCAAACAAAGCATGTGAGTAAATCAGTATACCAAGCGAGTCCTAGCTGTGGGCGACAAAGTAGAACAGAAAGGCATCCAATAACGAAGAAAAAAGTACCTTGTTTAGAGTCCAGGTCCGGAATAGCCTGGCGTTCATATCCCACCAGATGGATCATATGGGTCCACCAGTGAGAGACAGTAGGAGTCTGTGGAGTCAACCAACATTGCAAGATAGTCTTTATACCCACAAAAATGGCCCTCTAAACAAAGGCAGTAACACCCGGTTTAACCGGGACCAGAGAAAACTTCAAAGTAAAAAGGAAAGTCGCTGTAGGTGTCCAGGAGCAGTTCCAAAGGGACTTAATCAAAAGGCCGATACGCCGCCAATAGGCCTGAAGGCCAGGACATAACCAAAACATATGACCCAGGGTTGCATGAGGGGCAACACATTTAGGACAACTCGCAGAAGAGCTAAGATGCGCTCTATAAGCTCGCACAGAGGCAAAATATAAAGTTCTTTAATTGGAGGAACAGTTAGTAAGTTCTGGTCTGCTGATCTAAAGGCCCTAGTTGAAGAGTATGGAATGATGTGTTTATCAAGGAATGCTGGAGAGCGTGTACATTTTATTTTGAAGACGAGCAGAAGAATTTTGTATGATGTTTTAGAGAGCGAGAGAGAGAGTATCAGCTTCTGCCCACTCAGTTCTATCGGTGGTGTCGGCACATGCCATTCTGTCCTGGAAGCTGCAGTTTTCAAACCTGCCTGCTGTACCTGAGCTTGAAGTGGTTTGCATCAAAGTATGTTGGACTTGGTTCTTTTGAGAGGACTTTGGGAGAAATCTGTGTTCATACATCTGTTTGAGATGAGTGGAATTTTTTCAATTTGAAACACAATTGTTTTCAATTACTGAACAATGACATATATTTTAAAGTGCAGTGATTGAGATTTGCACTGGTGGGCTTGAACCACATATCGGTCTGATTGCCACCTTCTCTGAGCACGTTGATTTAGAATATTAATGAAAAATAGAGGCTGGTAATAATAATAATAATAACTTTATTTTGTATACCGCCATACCCAGGGAGTTCTAGGCAGTTCACATCAATTAATTAGGTTACAAACAATGAAGTTGTTGGAGTTAACAGTTTAGGAATGTGCAGGTCATTGAAGTTGACAGAACTATACAAGAGTGGTCAATAGGATGGTAAAATTTGTTTACAGTAAAATACAGCTTTGAAGTTAAGAGGATAGGAGAGTACAATAAGAAGGAGTAGGTGGAGATTCATGTGCATTGAAGGGAGTTGAAGAAGAAGAAAGTGAGTTAAGGGTTCTGTCCATGGAATAAGTGTGTTTTGAGTTTTTTTCAAGGTAGGTTGGGTCGTCGAGCACAATTTGGGCTAGCCATGCGTTCAGTTTGGCCGCCTGGAAGGAGAAGGTTTTATCAAGGAACCTTTTGAAATGACATAGTTTTAGGGAGGGGAAGGCGAACAGATGGATTCTGTGGGGGTTCTTATTGTTTTAATTTAGGTTGAAGTGTGGGTTGAGGTAGCTTGGGGATATACCAAATACTGTTTTGTAGCAGAGGCGTGCGAACTTGAATAGGACTCTGGATTCGAATGGTAGCCAGTGCAGTTTGTGGTAGAAGGGGGTGATGTGTTCCTATTTGTTTAAGCCGAATATAAGGCGGACGGCGGTGTTCTGAATCAGTTTTAGTCTCCTGGTGGTTTTCTTCATGGAGCCCAAATAAATGATGTTGCAGTAATCCAGGATGCTGAGGATGGAGGATTGTACTAACAGGCGAAATGAGTTGTCATCGAAGTATTTTTTTATGGTGTAGGGTTTCCAGAGCACCGAGAAGCTTTTCCTGACAGTAAGATCAGTGTGTTTCTCAAGGGATAGATGTTTGTCTAAGGTGACTCCCAGTATTTTTAAGGTTTGTTCTAGGGGGAAATCCGATCCATTCACTTGTATTGTGGTGTCTTTGATTTTGTCATTGGGGGTGGTTAGGAATAATTTCGTTTTGTCAGAGTTTAATTTTAATCTACAGGATAACATCCAGAGTTCTATCTGACTGAGTAAGCTTGATAGAGAGTTAGCGGGATGACTATTGTGATATCATCTGCGTAGATGAAGAATTTGAGCTTGAAGCTTTGCAGGAGGTTTGCCAAGGAGACGAGATAGACATTGAACAGGGTGGAGGACAGGGGGGAGCCCTAGCGAACCCCACAGGAGTTGTCCCAGCTGTAAGAGAAAGAGTCATTCTTGAACACCCTGTATGATCTATTTCTAAGGAAGAACTAGGCTGATGCTTTCAAATCTCTCTTCATGAATTTTCCTTCATTCATTGGTTGTCATTCTTGCTTTTACTCCAGCAGTGATTATACCTTTTCCCCTTTTTTTGGGGGGAGGGGGGGTGGTTCCTGCAGGATTAATTGATTATACATTGATTAAAATCCCTTGATGAAGAAAAATCAAAATAGGTGCTTTTATGGGTAAATACTAGAAAAAATACCACTTCCCCTAGTACTTTTCCATCTCCCTTCTGGCTTGTACTATATTCTCCACTCGGTTATTGTGCCTTTCCTTTGTAGACAGTTCCTAAGTTACAGAAAGGGGGGTATTTGATTGCTCTGGAAAAAGTACTGAGCAATAGTAGCCCTAAATATATCTTTGGCACTGTAGGCTGATTTTAAATACATTGGATAACAAGGTAGTGAACCTTGATTAACCCTCAGAGTCCCCCCAGCCAGTCTGAATTTCTGGATATCCAGAATGAAAATTCATGAAGAGAGATTTGAAAGCATCAGCCTAGTTCTTTGATCTAAAGTAGGGTCTCGCAAATATTTTGTACTCAGCGGCACAGTAAACTCCGGGCCGCAGCTGGAGGGCACCTGGAAATGCGTGGATGTCAATGTGATGACATCGTCGTGTTGACGTCTGCATATGCACGAACGCCCTCCAGATGGAGGCTCGAGCTGTTAGTGGGGGGTGCTGGAGCAGGACAGGCACGGAGAAGAGGAGGGGCATTGGCTAGGAGAAGAGGCACGAGTGCTGGCTGACTGCCTACAGGATGTGCCTCTCGCCATGAGAGGCACATCCTGTAGGCAGCGCGCCAGTGCCTCTCCTCCTTGCCTATTCATATATAAAATACCTCAAAGAATCAATTCAGCTCATTTTTTTTAAGACCTCAGTGGTGTTGCAGACTATACACACCCCAAATCGTCACTGGTCATAAAGTTTAAAGTGCTCAAAAAGTGCAACTATCAAATAAATAAATACTTTTATACTTTTTGTATAAATATTATTTTAAAGAATTTTAAGGTTTCCAACAAAGATTATTTATCTTAGTTGGTATGCAGAACGCGACTAAGACAACACAAATCAATTGCGGAGCCTGGGATTTCTCCCTGCTTCCCCGACACCGACACAGTAACAGACCAGGCACGTGCAGCAACTGCACAAGCGGTGGGCTCACAAGCCTTCCCCCCCCCCCCCCCCCCGAGTTCAATTCTGACGTCGGAGAGGAAGTTCCAGGCTGGCCAGGCAGCAATTGGCTGGCCTGGAACTTCCTCTCTGAAGTCAGAATTAACAGGGTAGTGGGGTGGGGAAGGCTTGTGGGCACGCCGTTTGTGTAGGCGCTGTACGCGCCTGGCCTATTGCTGTGTCGACGTTGGGAAATCATCAGTGGTGGCTTTGGGAGGGCAGGGAGAGAGAAAGAAAGGGGGGCAGGGAGAGAGAAAGACAGAAAGAAAGGGGGCAGGGAGAGAGAAAGACAGAAAGAAAGGGCAGGGAGAGAGAAAGACAGAAAGAAAGGGGGCAGGGAGAGTGAGAGTAAGAAAGGGGAGGGGGTAGGGAGAGAGGCAGAAAAAGTTTAAAGTTGGGGGAAAGAATGGAGTGTGTTGGGTGGCAGGGCGCAGGCAGGCAGAGAGAAAGAAAAAGTTGGACTCATGGATATTGGGGAATGGAATAAGGTCTGGAGGAGAGGAAGCATGCAGAAGGTAGAAAGAAAAAAAAATATTGGATGCGCAGTCAGAAGGAAGTGCAACCAGAGAATCATAAAATCACCAGATAGCAAAGATAGGAAAAATGATTTTATTTTCAATTTAGTGATCAAAATGTCCGTTTTGAGAATTTATATCTTCTGTCTATATTTTGCACTATGGCCCCCTTTTACTAAACTGCGATAGCGTTTTTTAGTGCAGAGAGCCTATGAGCGTCAGGAACAGCGTGGGGCATTCAGTGCAGCTCCCTGCACTATAAACTGCTATTGCGGTTTAGTAAAAGGGGGGGGGTTATTTGTCTATTTTTGTATAATTGTTACTGAGGTGACATTGCCTATTTTAAAGTCATCTGCCTTGACCTCTTTGAAAACCCCTCAAATATAAATGATAATTAACATTTTCTGTGCGTACAGTGTGCTTTGTGTTTTTTAAATTTTATTGTTGGTAGATCATTTTGACTTGGTCATTTTAAAAGTAGGTCGCAAGCCCAAAAAGTGTGGGCACCCCCTGATTTAGAGCATACCAATATAGCAGAAGGAGACCAGGCTGATCTGGGTGCTCAAAATCCAGATTGGGAAAGTGGACATAAGGAACCTCACTAATCTCGCTGAGAACATATCCGCATGTATAATGAACCTCCATTCCTGGCCACATTCTGTACAAATGAAATTGAATGAGTCCAAAACAAAATTACTTTGGCTCGGCCCCATATTAGATCATTTACCCACCTCCATCCCATTATATTTCGGCTCCACTCTTCAGCTTGAGTTTTCAAGCAAAGTCCTTGGCATCATCATAGATTCCTCTCTCTCCTTCAATGACCATCTCAACTTCTTGGTAAAAAAATGCTTCTTTAGTCTTCATATGCTGAGGAAAGTGAGATCGTACTTTCATCATTCTCACTTCATCGTCCTTGTTCAATCCACCATCCTCTCTAGACTGGATTATTGCAACTCCATCTATTTAAGCCTAACTAAAAAAAAACTCCATAGACTTCAGCTAATCCAGAACGCCGCGGCCAAGCTTATTTTCGCAAAAGGCAAGTTCAACCACGTCTCCCCACTCCTGTCCAAACTTCACTGGCTCCCAGTTCACTCCAGAGTCCTCTTTAAATGTGCCTGTTTAGCCTTCAAGATCCTACATGGCATCCTCCCTCCCGTTATCCCACTCTTCTGGAATTCCTCTAACCCTAATTCCACTAGATCCTCCCAAAAACTGAAACTATCATTCCCCTCTACAAAAGGTATATCCCGCGTAGGAAAACTAGGAACATCCCTCCCCTTTAGAACCACAGAACTCTGGAATAACCTCACATCCCTGCTCAGAATTTCAAGTTCCCTCCAATCCTTCCGCAAACACCTGAAAACTTGGCTCTTTTCAAAAATCTAACACCTCCCGCTCTTTGGTTCTTTATCTTCCTAGCTCTTTTCCTATAACCCTTCATTGTAGCTCCTTTTCAACCTAACCCTGTAAACCGTGCCGAGCTCTACGCTTGTGGAGATGGCTCGGTATACAAACCTAAGGTTTAGTTTAGTTTAGTTTAGTTTAGTTTAGAAAGGAGAAAAGATGGCTCAAGAAAATGAGTAATTTGAGGGGAAAAAACAGATGAATAATGCAACATTTGGGTGCCTGCAGGTGGTATGTAGGAAATAAGAAATTCATCTGCTTTATTCTCTGCCTAAACCCAACTGACTTTTTAATAAAGAGATGTAACGTATTAAAACAATATTTGTAGTTTGGTTTATTTGCAGGTATTTTAAAATGGTTGCACTTGAAAGAGAGAGTGAATCTCTATAAACAGTGTAAAAACAATAGAGACATTGTATTTGAAAACCAAAACAATGCTCCCTAATTTCCCATCCCTTGGAGAAAAGAAGCCTGAAATGTGCAATAGCCCCAGATAACAGGTTTGTGTCCTCTGGCCAAATCAGTTTGTAGAGCCACCTTGTCAGACTTTTCCCTCCAGAGATTTGATAAAGCATATGCCAGCTGAACTGTTATCAAAACCAGCTTATTCTCTCCATCTACCTTTTCTCTCTCTGCTTAATGTGTTCATTATTTCCTCGGTGTTACCCTATTCTTTGTTGTATCATTTGGTTTTTAAAAGCTGCTTGCTTTGTATGGGCGAGATATGGAGCAGCACCAGAATCCGGCCCCCCTGGAAAGCTAGGGATTTCTGTTCGTAACAAAGGAAGGCCTGCCTTTCCTTCAGAGATTGCTTAATCCCAGCTCTTCTGATAATGTAATTAAGGCTGTCTAATGTCTTTAATTTTTTCCAACTGGATTGAGTGAAAAGGAGAATTTGGCACTCTAAAATACCTCAGACACTAAATAACATTCTTCAGGCCTCTAATTAGAATTCTGACATTAAGCTAATTGGCAAAACTATAATTCAGCAGCTTAATTTCTTTATTTTTCTCAGTTTCTAGAATGAAAAATATTTGATTATCAGTATTTTTTAGTATGCGTGTTACTATGTTGGGGGTGATATTCTTTAACAAACATTAGATGAATATTTACAGAATATTATCTCTGCTTTCCCATTCCTTTTTTATTTACCTTTTGAAGCTAAATAACATGTTTGTTTGGAGCAGGGATTCAGTAATTCATCTTTGGCTTATTTACTAGTTTAGAAATAAATTTGTCATATGCCACATCATGGCAGCCTCTTCCTCTGGGCCTCACTCAGACCTAGACATTGCCAGCTTTCAACCTTGTAGAGCCCCCGTCCAGGAACCATGGTGCTTTCTGCGCCAGGTGATAATCGCCCATTGTGGAGGCCGTCACTTTGTCTGTGCATTCTGAAGTTATTGCAAGTTTGTTTTGACCAGCTTTTTCTTTGACTGAATAATTACAACTCATGTCAAAGAGTGGATTTTCACTATGCTGAATTAAGCAAGGACTTTTATTTTGAAGTTTTGTGTTTTTTTTTTCTTCTCATTTTGAAAGCTTAATTGCGCTTTCCCTTTTTGGAGTTAAGTATACTTGATGTGCTAAGACAGTGGGGTTAGCCCCGTGTTACGTGGTGGGATAGTGGGCCTAAGTTCTGGCGATTCAAGACCACACGGAGCACACTGTCTTTCCAGCCTTCGGTAGCTGAAGAAGCCAGTATCATTGCACTGACTTGTGGCTTTATTTTGTTGGAAAAGTTTTACCTTTCTTTTGGGTAATGAACTCCATTTGGACTATGATGTATATGAGAACCTACCTCTGAGGAAGAGAGTTGTCTTTTTCTGAGTTTGGACTTTTTTGGGGTTGTTTTTTTTTTTTTGGTTTTTTTTTTACCAGAGACTGTTTATTAAACTTTGGGTCTACTTTGTATGGAAAGCCCATTGGTTTTGATATTTCATTTCCTGACAAACAAGTTACTGTATTTTTTTTTTTGGTTTGAACAATTAAAAACAATTCTTTATTTGACACTGAACTTATTGTTTTGGATGCTGTCCCTTTCACTAAGCACTGAAAGAACTTATCCTTGTGAGGCACGCAGCGACTCACAAGAGTTTAATTGTGGCCAGTGTTCCCAGGCCCTCTGCCTGGAGAGTGCCGGCTACAATACGCTATTTGATAGTTTATAACAGGTTCAGATAGCCATATTTTCAAAATATCTGTTGGTACTGAATACCTCCAAAGTCAGCAAGATCTTCCTAAGGAATATATCCCTAACTACCCTTTCCAAAGGAAATCAGGCAGTGACACACCTGTGAATGAGCCTTTCCCAGAAACGTTCCCACATTCTGGAATGTGGTCTCAAAAAGGCTTCACTTAGTTTTGCACTCTCTCTATTTTAGGAAGCAGGGCAAAAGCTTGGCTGTTTTCCAGAATCTTTAATGGAAGAAGCAACTAACTTTTCCTCCAGGAAATTGTCCAAACCTGTCTTAAAACCAGCTATGTTAACTGCTTTTACCATAACCTCCAGCAACGCATTCCACAGCTTAACTATTCTCTGAGTGAAAAAATATTTCCTGCTATTGGTTTTAAAAGTATTTCCCTGTAACTTCATCGAGTGTCCCTTAGTCTTTGTAATTTTTAAGAACATAAGAATTGCCGCTGCTGGGTCAGACCAGTGGTCCATCGTGCCCAGCAGTGCGCTCCCGCGGCGGCCCTTAAGTCAAAGACTAGAGCCCTGAGATCAACCCTATGTGCATACGTTCCGGTTCAGCAGGAACTTGTCTAACTTTGTCTTGAATCCCTGGAGGGTGTTTTTCCCTGTAACAGCCTGTGGAAGAGCGTTCCAGTTTTCTACCACTCTCTGGGTGAAGAAGAACTTCCTTATGTTTGTACGGAATCTATCCCCTTTTAACTTTAGAGAGTGTCCTCTCGTTCTCTCTACCTTGGAGAGGGTGAACAACCTGTCTTTATCTACTAAGTCTATTCCCTTCAGTTTCTTGAATGTTTCAATCATGTCCCCTCTCAGTCTCCTCTTTTCAAGGGAGAAGAGGCCCAGTTTCTCTAATCTCTCCTCCAGCCCCTTAACCATTTTAGTCGCTCTTCTGAGTAGTACTGTGTCCTTCTTCATATACGGCGACCAGTGCTGGACACAGTATTCCAGGTGGGGGCATACCATGACCCGGTACAGCGGCATGATAACCTTGTCCAATTCACTTGCACCCGTACGTTCTAGACCACTCAGGATTTTGTAGACTTCAATCATATCTCCGCTCAACTGTCTCTTTTCCAAGCTGAAGAGCCCTAACCTTTTTAGTCTTTCCTCGTACGTGAGGAGTTCATCTTGGTTGCTTTTCTTTGAACTTTTTCTAGTTCTGCTATATCTTTCTTGAGATAAGGTGACCAGAATTAAATGCAATACTCGGTTGAGGTTGCATATGTTATATTGTATATTGTGTTGACATAGTATACTATGAGATTTATTTTCAAAGTACTTAAACTTACAAAGCTACATAGTAACCTATGGATCTTTATAAATCTCTAAGTGCTTTGAAAATGAGCCCCTATGCCATTTTGTATGTGGTTTGAATATGTTTACTGCTGTAATGGTCTATTGCCTGTTTGGTGTATTCTTGTTGTACACCACCTTGGGTGAATTTCTTCAAAATACAGTAAATAAATCCTAATAAAACAAACATATTACTCAAATGAGGATGCACCGTGATTACACTCCCTTCTGCCTCCCAGACCTCTCCACTCCTTAATTTTAAAGCCTGGTGGTCTAGCGTTGAAGTGGGGCAGGAATGATCTTTCTATTCTCCTGCTCCTTGCAGATCTGCTATAAAATGGCTGCCTCAAGTTCCAGTGTTGATCTCGTGAGTTCCTGTAGTCTCACAGCCATTTTTTTTAATGGCGGATCTGCACGAGGCATGAGCATAGGAAGATTGTTCCTGTCCCACTTCACCACTAGGCCATCAGGACTTTAAAGGTAAACTGTGGAAGGGTCCGGGAGGTGGGAGGGAGTCAAGGTGAGGGCCCTAAAGTTATTTGCAATTTTTTTATATTCACAAGGGAGCTGTGACCCTAATCCTCATGAATATGAAGGGAGACCTGTATATAGAATACTGTCATTTTATTTCCGCTAGCGATACCTCTGTATGCCCTACAATTCATCCATGATCGTCAACTCAAGACTGCTATTCTGTCTTAGCCTCTCACCGTATTCTGTTCTTTTGGATTTCTGTGGCCCAAATTCATGATAATTTCATGTTGAACATGTCATTGATGTATAAAATTCACAGTCCATGATCTACCAGGAGCCTATGATTGACAAGATTGTTTCCTTGGAACATTGGGACATACACCTGACACATAAGCCAGTGTTTAAATGGGCACTACAAATGTTTTCTGAAGGGCTCCCTCTACCTACCTACCTAGCAGTGATGATGCCTATATATTTTATCATATTATACGGTATTTTTCCAAAGAGTTTTTGACTTGTTAGCATTATTGGATTACTCTTTGTATACTGGGGGGGGGGGTTGTGCTTCTGTAAAATAATCCTAGAATAAGTACCTTTTTGGCTTTTTAAGGTAGGCACACTCTCAAGAAATTATACCTGCATATCTGTGTCTTTTTAAAAAAAAAACTTATATAATGCTGTATACAAACATCTCTGACCCATTGTTTTTGTAGCTTCTTTCCTTGCTGTTTGAGGACTTGTTCAAGAAGTTTAATTCTGAGCTGAAGAAGATTGCAGATCAGATTATCCCCAAGCAGAGAGCAGCCCAGTTTGATGTGGTCAAGCATATGCGACAGGACCAGATAACAAATGGCATGGTTAATGCCATATCAACTGTAAGGATTCCCACACCCACCCACACTGTTGCCTTCTCATTTTTTTTTTTTACCTCCTTTCCCCCTCTTCCTTTCTCTCTTCTGTTCCTTTCCACCTTTATCTGTCTAGTTTCAAGCATTGTGGTGTAGACTTCTAGTATTTCCCTTCAGTTTCCTTCAACTTTGCAATCATTCTGGAAGGGTTGTTTTTAAAGCCAGAGAGACTGACATGTCAAAAAAATATTTAGGTTCAGATATAAAAGTATTTTTAAACAATCCTCTACTCGGGAATAATAATCTAACACATCCTCACCACTTCCCAAGTATAACCGATTCTTCAAACACAACTTTGTCAAAGCTTTTTTCCGGGCCTCAGTACCACCACTCCACCGCTGTCAAAATTTCTTTAGTGGGAAGAATTACGTGAGAAATCCTCACTGGCCCATATTATTCATTTAAATATTTTCACTATTTGTAATACTTTAACTTTCTTTCATAAATATAAAGTGCAAAGTGCTTTATTATTTCATAACTTATCTTTTTAGTTGCTTTTTATATTCAGACCTGGGAGAGACAGACCCAACATGTTTCGTATCAGAATGCTGTTTCAAGGGTCTCGGCCAGTTTTGTCATCCGACTCCTACTGATTTCAAAGAGAAGACTTTGAGTAGCACTTGCTCTTTGAAATCAGTGTGGAATCCTTATGGATAGAAATTCCATGCGTGAAGGGAAGGAATATAAAGGTAGGGACAAAATGAGCAGACAGATGAAGAAATGTTTTCAGAGATTAGGGAAGCTGGAGAATTGGGCAGCAGTATAATAATGGGAGATTTCAATTACCACAACATTGACTGGTAAAATGTTACATCAGGGAGTGCTAGAGAGGTAAAATTCCTAGACGTCATAAATCACTGCTTCTTGGAACTGCTGGTCCAGGAACTGACAAGAAGGGGAGCTATTTTAGATTTGGTCCTTAGTGGAATGCAAGGCATAGTACAGGAGTTAACTGTGTGGGGTCTGCTGGGATAAAGTGATCCTAACGTGATCATATTTGAGCTAATACCGGGAGTGAGGTTGCAAAAGAAATCTACTGTAGAGGCATTTAATTTTTGAAAGGGCAACTATGATAAAACGAGGAAAATAGTTAAAAAGAAGCTAAAAGGATCAGTTGCAAAGGTAAGGCCTGTAAACCAGGCATGGATGTTATTTAAAAATAGCATTGTGGAAGTCCAGACCAGATGTATTCCATATATTAGCAGAGGTGAAAGAAGAGGAAACGAGAGCCGGCATGGTTAAAAGGTGAAGTGAAAGCGGCTATTAAAGCAAAAAAAAAATCCTTTCAAGAATGGAAAAAGGATCCAAATTAAGAAAATAAGAAGAGACACAAGCACTGGCAAGTTAGATGCAAAGCATTGATAAAGAAAGCTAAGAAAGAATATGAAGAGAAACAGGCAAAAACTCATAACAATTTTTTTCGGTACAGCAGAAAACCCCCTTTTTTTTTTTTTTTTTTTTACTGTGAATCAACAAATAAAGCCAATGGACTCCATATTTTTTAAAATAAAGCACTAAATCCTAAACATTCCGCATTCATTCTTTCATATTGATACGTAGTACATACAATTGTCCACCAAAATGTATAATTTACTCTATCGCAGGGGGGATGCCGGATCGGATTGAAAAAAAATAAAGTTGTAAAACGCGCTCACACGTATAACGCGCACGGTTATGCACGGTTTGTAAAAATCGTGTATAACGCACGCGTTATATGCGTGAAAATACGGTATATTAAACAGAAATCAAGCTACATAGGGTCTTGGGCAAAGTCTTGGGATTTTTCTTTTTAATTGAGTAGTTAGTAATACATTTTGAAAAACAGGAAAAAAATTCTCCCGCAATGTAATTTGTCTTCGGTATTGATAGTACACCATTACAACTTAAGATGTTTGAAATAAGGCGAACTTTAAATGAATCATACATTCAGTATATTAAAGCTCACTTTCCTTCGAACCTCTGCAGCTAAGTGCATTTCATTTTTTTCCTGAAATATAAATATGATTTGCTGTACAATAGTGTTGCAATGAAAATGCTTTTACCAACGAAAAATCATAATATGTGATACTATGCAAATAATACTTTGAACCCAAAGTAAAAGTAAAATATCCAATGACATCCGCTTTCCCAAGAGACCGATCTGTAGTGGCAGTCTTAAGTAGCATGCATTAAGGGTTGGAGCCACAGCAGTGAATGTATAACGATACTGTCTTTTTTTAACAGTGGCCAAAGTGGCATTTGTTAGCCACGGTTATCGTCAAATGTCTGTACTATCTGCACAAAGGCCTGCTGGACATTGGGCCTCAGGGGGTACTTCTACAAAAGTGTGCCCCCTGTATTTAGGCACCTAGGGGGGGGGACACACCTATTCTATAAAGGAAAGAGGTAACCACTTTCCTATATAGAATATAAGCATAATTGACAATATATGTGCCTATAATTTAGGTGTGTGAACTCAACATCAGCTGTAGAGCTGGTGTAGATGCTTATTCCTATAAGCTGAAGATATGTATGTAAGTGTATTTTATAATTTGAGTCCTGCTTCTGTGTATGTCTATCTCTGAAATACGTGCTACTTTTGAAATGTTCATACGTACAGAATAGCGCTTAGTTAGAACTGTGGCATTTATCATGTATGGTCCAAAAAAACAGGAAGGCAAGTGATTTGCAGGATCTGGTATGATGCACAAAAATAGTAGATCACACAAACAGAAATATTTCTCCCACACAAGGACTGTGTCAGGGCTTTACAAGGACTGTTAAAAAATCAATAGATAAATATTTATTTATTTAACTAACATACATACATGTTGGAATAAGTCATAAAAACTCAAACTAGTGTATCAAAAAGGATTAAAATAAACATTCAATATATCTAAAAAGTCTAAATCACACCAAATACTTGGAAATAGATGTAGTTTTAATAACTAAATGTTAGAAACACACAGTTCAAACAAGAAAGTAGGCAGCATAATCTCGCATGTGGCTCACGCCATCAACGGAGCTCGGTACTGACACTACCAAGTGCAGGGTTACTTTAAATCTTTAGTGCCCATACTTTGCGTGTGCTGGTGCCTTCCTGCTTGACATCGGCTCATAGGACTAACGGTTCTGTTTTCTGCGGAGCCAAGAAGCTGTGTCTTTGGTTTCTCCTCAGCACGTCAAACATAGAAATCTTTTTGTGCATTCCCATTTTTATTTTATTGCAGTTTTCTTTCTTTTCTGTTTTTTTAGTCATTCCCTCAAATTTGCTTAAACTTTCTTTCAGTTTTTTGCCCCAAGGAGCATTGGCAGTTTTCAGCGTACTTTTTCACTTGAGCTCCTTGGGCCATCAAGCTTTTTCATTTTGCATTATCTGTTTTTCCCTCCATGTCAAAGAGGGTGCTGAGTGGCTTCCAGAAATTTCCCTGATATAATCAGACCATTTCAGACTCTGACCCCCGTAACTGCTGTATTCACTGTCTAGGTCCTGACCACCAGGACATACATTTTGACCTCTGTCTGCATATGCAAAAGGATTAGGGGTTGATTCTATAAACGGGTGTCTTGATTGTAGGTGTCCGACTGCCATCTGGCAGCCAAACAGGACGCACGTTTTTAGAAAGAAAATCTCCCCCAGGCAGAATGCCTATACTGTAGGCATTTGTCACAGGTCTAGGGAGATGTGTAGGAACACCAAAGCTTGCCCAAGGCTGGACATGGGCATGGACATGGCCTTGGGCGAGTTTAAGTGGTCCTAGGCGTCTCCCTAGAGCCACAACAGACGCCTGAAATGTATTTCAGCAAACGCTGGTCTATATTTCAAAAGTTAAAGTAGACACAGCCGACTGAGCTGATTGTGGCAAGGGAATCCCCGATCAGCTCAGCAGGCAGAACTTCCCAAAGTCATGCTTTGGAGTTCAGCTGATTGGGGGGGGGGGGGAAATACCACTGCCATGATCAGTTGACACTGCTGAAGCCAGTGTGAGTTGGCTGCAGCAGAGGACCCCCTCAACACGCACCCCTGAAATCGGCAAGAGGGATGCCCACTCCCTCCTCTCCCAAACCCCTGACACCACCCAATTGTAGCCCAGCAGGAGGGATGCCCACTCCCTCCTGCCACTGGCACCTTCAATTCCCCAAATCCCTCCCAATCCGAGAATGGCAGGAGGGATATCCGCTCTCTCCTGCTGCTGACCCCTGCCAGCTCAGCTGATAGGGGATTCTCTTGCCGTGATCAGTTGATGGCAAGGGATCCCATAGCAAAGATAGGTGGCTGAGCTGCTTATCTTTGCTATCAGGCTAAGGCGCAATTCTCTAACTGGCACTTTTGGACATGGGTGCTGGTTAGAGAATTGGGGGATTAGGTGTCTGTTGGGGCAGATGCGATTCTGAATAGGATGCCGGTACCAGATTCTCAGCCGCTTCTTAAGCAGCTGCTGAGACTGGCATCCTATGTAGAATCATGCTCTTAAAGCTTGAAACTTTAAGTATGAAAGACTTTTTTGGTTTGGCATCAACATCGAGCTTGGTGGGAGATTCAGGTCCAGATGCACAGTCTACATTGGCATTGAGAGCGTTGAGCATCGGGCTCTCTCCAAAAGCAGGATTCAACATCATCTTCCATCGGGGGAGGTAGCACATAAGAAAGCTAAGAAGCATAAACATTTCTTTCTCTTCTAGGCATAACATGGCATCCATCTCCTCAACACATAGTAAGTGTTGATGCGCCATACCTCGCTCTCCATTGCTGCAGATCATGTCTCCTCCCAGACTTGCCTCAACATTGAGGTCTCTCATGCCCAGATGACATGCACCGCAGACTGCTTCCATGCCGATGTCTCTTCCAGTGCAGATGTGCTCAAACAAGAGCTTTTGGAGCTACTGCAGATACAGTCTACACAGGCTTTAAAGGCATCCATGTTTGCCTTAGCCAAGCCCAAGGATATGTCTATCAAGGGTGAGATCACGCACCCCTGCTCGATGTTGAGCATCATTGTTGGCAAATTTCTTAAAGAAAAGTCTTTAATGCCTTCCTCATAAAGTAGATAATGTTTGTTTATTTAAGATTTGATATACCACTCCTGCATTTTACTGACCTAAGCGGTTTACAAAGTATCAAACTAAAATGAAATTAGGTACTTGAGAAAAACGACCCTATCTGTCCCGAAGGCTCACAATCTAGCTAAAGTACCTGATAAACTAAAAATATGTAATAACAACATATAAATACTATTAATGAATCACAGCTCTGATTAAACAATAAATGTTACTTAATTAATATCCTTATTTTAATGTGAAGTGCTCAGACCTTATAACCAATGTTTTTAGTGATGTCACCAAAACGAGGTTAACAAGGGGACCATCATCGCCTTCAACGTCCCCAAACCACCTTTAGTATATCAACAAGACACTCAATGTGTATTGCTATTGTATATAATATACTTCCATTGAATCGTGAACTAATTATCAGTATACTCAATAAATCTACTTATATACATATACTATATTATATACAATAGCATTACACATTGAGTGTCTTGTTGATATACTAAAGGTGGTTTGGGGACGTTGAAGGCGATGATGGTCCCCTTGTTAACCTCGTTTTGGTGGCATCACTAAAAACATTGGTTATAAGGTCTGTCCCTATATTCCACCCCCACCCAGCTTCTCTTCCTTTTTTATCCTTTCTCTTGTACCCCACCCCAGGACCCAGCTTCTCTTCCTTTTTTATCCTTTCTCTTGTACCCCAACCCAGGACCAATTTTTCTGTCGTCTCTCCTCTGCCCCTTCCCTTTCTTCACTCAGAGAGTGCTGGAAAACTAGATCGCTCTTCTGGAGTCTGTTGTAGGGGAAAAACACCCTCCAGGGATTCAAGACAAAATTAGACAAGTTCCTGCTGAACCAGAACGTACGCAGGTAGGGCTAGTCTCAGTTAGGGCGCCGGTCTTTGACCAAGAGCCGCCGCGTGAGCGGACTGCTGGACACGATGGACCACTGGGCTGACCCAACAGCGGCAATTCTTATGTCCTCCCTATTCCAACATCTGCCACTTTAACCCTCTTCACCTAACCGCACCCCCAACACCAGAGCCTGCACCAATTCATACCCCACCCCCCAATGGTATCCTCAGACCACTTTTTCCAGCTCCTGACTCCCCCCACCTACCTCCTCCCCGGCCACTGCACTGAATCTTTGGGCCGGCTTGCAGCAGCTTGTCCCAAAAGCTGCAATATAAAACTTGAATATTCCTCAATACAGTAGACTCTCAGTTATCCGGCATCCATGGGAATTGGTAGATACTGGATAACTGTAGTTTTTGGCTGCTCGAGAGTAACTATACAAATAGTTTTGTCTCCCTTCAGCTCTTCAATCTCTTTCTCTTCCTCACCCTATCATCCCCCACCCCCATCTGTTCCTCCCTTCCCACCCTCATTTCTAGTCTAGGTCACTTTATCTCCCCCGCTTCTCAACCCTCCCCCTCCACACTTATGGGTCTAACATCCATCCATCTCCCCTCCCCAGCCCTTCACCCTGATGGACCTTCCACACACACACACACCTGGTCCACCGCCCACAGGTCTGCCCTCCCTCCCTCTGCGTGGGTCTGGCCCCCAGGACCCCCATTACTTACCTGAGGCGGCGGCAGCGGGACTGACCTACCAACCCCTCCTCCCTCCCTCTGTGCTCCAAAGCAGCAATGGTCCTGATCCGCCAACCTTCTTCCCTCACTCCAGCCCCAAAGCAGTAGCAGCGGCAGCAGTCCTGACCCGCTAATCCCCATTTCTTACCCAAAGCAGCAGTGGCAGCGCTGTAAACAGGCTGTTCGTGGCCAGCCCCCCGACGGCCTTTCCTCTACCACATCCAAAGCGATGCGGCAGAGGAAAGGCCCTGCCAGGGTTTGCCGTGAACAGCCTGTTTATAGCGCTGCCACTGCTGCTTTGGGTAAGGAAGGGGGGGGTTGGAGGGTCAGGACTGCTGCCACTGCCCTGAGATGCTTCCTTGCTCGGCAGTGTACTGCACATGCGTGTACTCCTCCTCAGAGAGATCAGCCTACTGCGCATGTAGTGGCACGGAGGCACGCTAAGGGTTTTATTATTATGGATTAGCTTTTGTAGAGATGTTACCATAAGGCGTTGTGTGGTATTACAATGTGTGAGTTCTATGCTGAAATACACAGAGCTCTGTGGTGGTATTACAGAGTTATTAATACCGGCATGGTTATGCCAATAATCCATCATCCTACTTATATGCACATGTTTATATCAAATCAGTTGTCCTATGTATGTACACATGCAATACTAGGATTACTATTGGAGCTAAATACACTATACACTTTTTTTTTTTACATACCTCTTAAGGAGGTTGGTCATTTCAACATGCATCCTTGAAAGTTCTAGTTTCTGCGAATACCTTACTAGTTCATTGTGCATTACATACAAAAAAAAGACGGCATACCCAGGAAAATATAATTGTAACCCCTTTCAATTCAAGCAAATACAAAAAAAAGCTCTAAATAGAAACTGTCTATCCACAATCTACTACTTATTATTATTTTTATAGTGCTATTAGATATACACAGCGCAGTACATCAAAACATAGAAGAGAGAGTCCCTGCTCAAAAGAGCTTACAATCTAGTCAAGACACACACAGTGGGAGAGGGAAAGATAAGTGATAAGTTCTTTTAAACAACCATGTTTTCAGAAATTTCAGAATAACATATAACCATTAAGATGTTGAGTATGTGTTTATTTTAATCCTTTTTGATACATTGGTTTGTATTTTTATGATTTTATTCTAACATTTATTTAGTTACAGTCCTTGTAAGCTCCTAATGCAGCCCTTGCATGGCTGAAACACAGCCATTCAGGCTATTCGATATTAATTGAAATTTGTGGTGAATTTTCTTCTAGATCCGCTCTTCTGTGCATAATTTAGGCATTGTTTGGGCACACATCCACTTGTATGTGCCGTTATTCTAATCGCTTACCTGTGGATTTGGTGCATAAATGTTTAATGCTTCTTAGAGTGCTTAATCCACAAAGTAGAGAGAAAAATGCATTTTTTTGTAAAGAAGGAATAGGCCAGGCTATGGGTGGTCTGTCTCCTTTTTGGGCAAATCTTTTAGACCAGCAGAAGCTACTAGAGTAGAGTTGGTTTTTCATCCCTCCCTCCTTAGGCCTAAGTATGTCATTGCTTTAACTACCTCAGAAATTGTTGAAAACATTTTTCCCAATTCTTCACAAGAGAAAAATGAAAAGGAAATAGGTGGATAAATTTATCTTGCAGGGTGTTCGCTACACCTAGATGCCACTAGTGCTTCAAAGCTAGCACAAGTCAGGCCAGCTGAAGCAGCAATAACTTGTGGATGCTAAAATTCTGTTAAGGAGAAATTTTAGCATTCATATAACTACTCGCCATTTGTTTGTCCTTTCACACTGTGGAGTAAGCAACTATGCTGTAAGAATCCAAAACTCATTATTCTTTGTTTTCAGGGAAACTGGTCACTGAAAAGATTTAAGATGGAGCGCCAGGGCGTGACTCAGGTCTTGTCCCGCTTATCTTACATATCTGCCCTGGGCATGATGACCAGGATATCTTCTCAGTTTGAAAAAACCAGAAAAGTTAGTGGTCCCCGATCTCTACAGCCCTCACAGTGGGGCATGCTATGCCCCTCCGACACTCCTGAAGGAGAGGTAAGTGCATAATTAGTGTCCCACGTCTTCCAAGATTCCTTGCGCTTGGAATTTGTACAAGCCTATTGCATTAGAAAATGACACAGGAAATCCATGAGGACGGGAAAAATTGCAGCCGTTTACCAAGGGAATGGGAGCAAGGCCTTTTAGAAGCCTCAGCCATGCCAAGGAGAAAGGCTGCCCAGGGTCCTTCCTTCTGCGAGTTCCTCCTTGATGTAACTTCTGTTTTCACGAAACCAGAAGTTACATCAAGGAGGGATGTGGCAGAAGGAAGACGTCAGTGCAGGCCTCTGAAGATGGCAGAGTGCGATTTAACTACAAAGATTGCTCACTTCCTAGACTCTCCAGCATTTAGTTTTCCCCTTACTGAAGTTTCTCTCTGTAAAAGAGGTAAGGATGTTGTGACCTCACGGTGCAATGGGACCAGGCTGGCATGGCCAAGCAGAAGTCAGGCTTTCTTTTCCACACCACTTGGAACGTTATTCGGGGCCTGGAGCCAGTGCTGATCAGAGGTTTGCGGAGTTAAGGATTAGACGACTCGTTTTTATAGAAACGAGGGAAATAGAGGGTGGAATCTGAGTGTTTTCTCAAGCCTTGGAAGGGAGAAAATTGGGGAATTGCTTGGTTAAATGTATTTAAGGTACAGGAGTCTCTCTTAAGATTGATCTGTGCAAAGTGCTGGTGCTGTCACTGAGGTGTCCTGCCTGGTTTAATATTTTGTGTTTCAGGCATGTCTGATTTCTAGTATCCATGTCCAACTTCTTTATTTTATATGTAGCGTGCATGTGTGTTAGTGAGGCATAGAGAAGCAGGATTACTTTCCTCAGAGAGGTACTAGTGAGCTACATGTCATCAAATTTAAGTGAATAAATGAATCAAATGATGGGCTGGCAACTAAGCTTAATGGAGTGTAATGTTGCTCTCATTCACAATGTCTTAGGCACTAGCTAGCTCTTTAGGTCGGGTACCCTGACCAATGTATAGAAAAAGAAGTCTGTTTTTCGAGCTGGACATTGACCAGGGCAGCATTTACTTTGGTAGGATGAAGGATAATTTTCCCTGGTTTCAAATTACTTCCCACACTCTTTTACTTAATCGAAAAGAATCAATCTGAGACTGATGAAAATTTGATAACTTGGATCGGCCACTGTAGAAACAGGATTCTGGGCTAGATCTGCGTTCCTGTGCCAAAGCTGCTGAACGTCTTTGGCTTAAATCCCGCACACATGCCAACTTCATTCATTTCAAATTCATGCTGATAGATTTCCAATCTGCCCTCTCGCTTGCCAAACAAGAATACTATAACCTTTTAACTAACTCTTTTAGTGCCAACCCTCATTGTCTCTTTGCCACACACAACTCTCTACTCAGAGTGCCCCTGCCTCTTATCCCCTCTTTACTTCCCCCCCCCAGACAATGGCAGACAAGATTCACAAGATCTACCTTGAATTCTCAACCATGTCACCTCCTCCACCACCCCTTCTGACTTTCCACTTTCAACCTCCCTTCAACAATCCCTACAACCCTTTCTTCCTTTTCTGAAATCACAGAAAGGAAACTACTCACCTTCTCTCCTCCTCCAAACCCACCACCTGTTCCTCTGATTCGATTCCTACCCAACTACTCAGATCCATCGCTCCCACTTTAATCCCTCCCATTTGTCACATCCTCAACTTTTCGCTCTCCACTGCTACAGTTCCTGATGTCTTCAAACATCCCTCCACAAAAAGCTCTCACTAGACCCCCCATCTCCCTCCTCCCTTTCCTATCCAAACTACTCGAACATGCTGTTCACCACTGTTGCCTGGACTTCCTTTCTTCTCATAATATTCTTAACCCACTTCAATCGGGCTTTTGCCCTCTCCATTCTATAGAAACTGCCCTTACTAAAGTCTCTAACGACCTGTTCCTGGCCAAATCCAATGAACTCTATCCTCATTCTTCTCTTACATAGAAACATAGAAAGTGACGGCAGATAAGGGCCAAGGCCCACCAAGTCTGCCCACACCAATGACCCTCCCCTACCTCCCTTTGTGAAGAGATCCCACCTTTCGATCCCATTTAGCTTTAAAATCAGGCATACTGCTGGCCTCAATTACCTGTATCGGAAGACTATTCCATCGATCTACCACCCTCTCGGTGAAGAAGTATTTCCTGGTGTCGCCATGCAATGTCCCTCCCCTGATTTTCCCGGATGCCCTCGTGTTGACGTGGGTTCCTTGAAGAAGAAGATATCCTCCCCTACCTCGATACGGCGTGTGAGGTATTTGAATGTTTCGATCATGTCCCCTCTCTCCCTGCGTTCTTCTAGGGAGTAGAGCTGCAATTTATTCAGCCGTTTCTCATACGGGAGCTCCCTGAGCCCTGTTACCATCCGTGTGGCCATTCGCTGGACCGACTCAAGTCTCAGCACATCTTTGCGGTAATGTGGTCTCCAGAACTGCACACAATATTCCAGATGGGGTCTCACCTATATAATGGCATTATGACTTCGGGCTTACGGCTAACGAAACTCCTGCGTATGCAACCCATGATTTGTCTGGCCTTAGATGAAGCTTTCTCCACTTGAGTAGCAGTCTTCATGTCCTCACTGATGATTACCCCTAAGTCACGTTCCGCTACAGTTCTCTCTAGGATCTCACCATTAAGACTGTAAGTCTTACATGGATTTTTGTTGCCAAGGTGCATGACCTTGCATTTTTTGGCGTTGAAATTTAGTTGCCAGGTCCTGGACCAATTCTCCAGTAGGAGGAGGTCATGTGCCATACTATCGGTCTTGGATTTGATGTCAGGTCCTGTTGTGTTCTTGTCTACTATATTGCATAATTCTTTATATCCTTATTCTTCTCGATCTGTCTGCTGCCTTTGACAATGTTGACACCACCTCCTTCTCGACACGTTGTCCTCACATGGATTCCAGGGTTCTATTCTCGCCTAGTTTTCTTCCTATCTCTCCCATCGTGTATGTTATAGTGGATCCTACTCCACTGCCATCCCACTTTCTATTGGTGTACCCCAAGGCTCAGGCCTGGGCCCTCTCCTCTTTTCTATATATATCCACTCTCTTGGTACACTGATCTCCTCTCATGGTTTTCAATATCACCTCTATGCAGATGACTCCCAGATCTACCTCACCACACCAGATATCTCTACAGGAATTCAGACCCGAATCTCAGCCTGCCTGTCCAACATTGCCGCTTGGATGTCTCGCTGCCATCTCAAACTGAATATGGCTAAAACTGAACTACTTATCTTTCCATCTAAACTCACGTCCCCCATCTCACTGTTCTCTATTTCTCTGGATAACATTGTCCTCCTCCCTGTCTCGTCAGCTCGCAACCTTGGGATGATCTTTGACTCCTCTTTCTACTCCTCTACTCAGATTTAACAAACCGCCAAAACCTGTCACTTCCTCTATAATATTACCAAAATCTGTCCTCTTCTCTCTGAACACACTACCAAAACCCTTATCCATGCTCTCATCACCTCACGCTTAGACTACTGCAACGTACTTCTCTCAGGCCTCCTGCGCACCCGTCTCTCTCCTCTTCAATCCGTTCAAAATGTTGCTGCCCAACTCATATTCCGTGAGAGCCGCAATTCTCACATTACCCCTCTCCTGAAGTCACTTCATTGGCTCCCCATCCATTTTCAAATACAGTTCAAACTCCTCTTACTGACTTACAAATGCATTCACTCTGAAGCCCCCCCCAATATCTCTCTTTACTTATCTCTCCCTATGCTCCTCCGTTTATTGGGCAAGCCCCTCTTCTCCTCCATTGCCAACTCCAGACTCCATCCCTTCTTTCTTGCTGCACTGAAATAGGCTGCCTGAATCAAAATGTCATGCTCCATCCCTAGTAGTATTCAAATCAAGTTTCAAGTTTATTTATAGATGTCAAATGAAAAAAACTTTATGACAACCTAATAGCCTCCAAAGCAGCTAAACTGGACAGACAAATCACTACTCTGTTATCTTCGACTTCAGACTACAAAGCCTTCAGGAGAGATATTAAAACCATACTCTTCAAAAAACACATAAAACCTATCCAGCACAACCAATCCCAACCAAATATCTAACACTCTATTTACCCTTAGATCTCTCTAATACTCTTTTATCTATCAAACGTTATCTAAAACCCATAATTTCACCCTATTCTTATCTTCTAAAGACCTCCACTTCCCTTTGGTAACTCTTTATCCAATGTTTATTACCTTAAAAAATTCTATGTCATCGCTTATTCTATTCCTTTTAATTTGAATGTAATTCTTGTTTTTAGTTTGAATGTAATCCGCCTTGAACCGCAAGGTAATGGCGGAATAGAAATCACTAATGTAATGTAATATACTGACCATCACAGGTATCTGGTCGGTTTACAGTAATAAAAATGTAAAATATTTAAAATATCTTTAAAAAAAATCCAAGCTAAAAGCCCACTTTTTTGAAACTGCTTTCAACTCTTAACCCCCATTCACTGCTGTCAGATACCTATACCCATTGTATCATTTCCTCTACCATAATCTCCCCAACTCTGAGATGTCCTGTTTGTCAAATTAGATTGTTAGCTCTTCTGAGCAAGGACTGTCTATTGTATGTTAAATGTACAGTGTTGCATACACTTTGCAGCACTATAGAAATGATAAATAGTAGTAGTAGTAGTAGTAGATGTACCATTGGTATAACCCAGTATGGATATTCTTATGTAAACTCTTTCTCCGTGGCATGGCTGAGGTACCTAAAGGTAAAATTCAGTCTGCCCAACCTGATTCAATTAAAAAAAAATTTTTTTCTTCTTAGCTATTCTGGGCAAGAATCCAAAGCTCTGCCCGGTACAGTTTTATAAATATTTGTATTTTTTACTGTATTGTATCTCACTGATTGTCCAGCTCTTTTTACTTAAGCCTAACTAAGAAAAACCTCCACAGACTCCAACGGATTCAGAATGCTGCGGCCAAGCTCATCTTCGCTAAAAGTAAATTTGACCATGTCTCCCCGCTCCTGGCCAAGCTCCACTGGCTTCCGATAATCGCCAGGATCCACTATAAATGCGCCTGTTTAGCTTTCAAAATCCTATATGGTATCCTCCCTCCCTTTATCCCTCTTTCTTGGAATTCCTCAAACCCTAATACCACCAGATCCTCCCACAAATTAAAACTATCCTTCCCCTCGCTAAAAGGCATTTCCCACACAGGAAAGCTAGGGACCTCCCTCCCCTTCAAAATCACTGAGCTCTGGAACAACCTTACCTCCCCTCTTCGGAACTTGAGCTCTCTCCAAGTTTTCCGCAAACATCTGAAAACCTGGCTTTTCTCAAAAAATGTAAGTCTCCCTCCAACTTAGGAATCAAGGAAACTCTTATATCTTGGCATCCCAAGTCCTCTAAGTTTTCTTCACACTTCTACCTCTAACCCTCTGTTGTAGTTCCTTCCTATTTCTCCTACTGTAAACCGCGTCGAGCTCTACGAACGTGGAGATGATGCGGTATACAAACCTAAGGATTAGATTAGATTAGTGTAAACCGCCTAGAACTTTTGGTTATGGAGGTATAAAAGAATAAAGTTATTATTATTACTACTACAGTGCTTAGGTTCCAATTACTGAATTCTCCGTCAAAGCTCACTCCAGCCCATCCCCAGCCCATCCTCAACCAAACGGCCATATTCAGACACAGACCGTGCAAGTCTGCCCAGTACTGGCCTTAATTCTTCTTTATTTACTATTATTTACTGATTCTAGATCTTCTGCGTTCATCCCACACTTTTTTGAACTCTGTCACCCGTTTCCTCTCCACCACTTCTCTCATGAGCGCATTCCAGGCATCCACCACCCTCTCCGTAAAGAATTTCCTTACAATGCTCTTGAGTCTGCCACCCCTCAGCCTTAAATTATGCCCTCTGGTTTTACCATTTTCCTTTCTCTGGAAAAGATTTTGTTCTACATTAATACCTTTCAAGTACTTGAACGTCTGCATCTTATCTCCCCTGTCCCTCCTTTTCTCTAGGGTATACATATTCAGGGCTTCCTATCTCTCTGCATACATCTTTTGGCGCAAACATCCAATCATTTCCATCGCCCTCCTCTGGACCGCTTCAAGTCTTCTTATGTCCTTTGCCAGATATGGTCTCCAAAACTGCAGCCTTGAGTTGGTAGGCCATAGCAGGATTTTGGTGGAGGATAGGCCCAAGAAAGGATTAGGTAGTAGCTTGGGTAGGGGCTCTTAGTGAGGAGGAAGAAATGAACTGGAGGGAAGGGAGAAAGGAAGGAGAAAGGTGGAGGTAAAGATTTAAGAGAAGCAAGAAGAGGTGGATGCGGAGACATTAAGAAAGTAATACAGAGTATAAGAAAACAAAAACATGGAGTTGAAATGAAGAAAGTAGACACTAAAAAAGATAATGTATAGAGATACAAAGATTGAAAAACCATTTATTTTAAGCAAAGTTTCAGAAAATGAGTCAATTTTACTCACAAGTGAGGAAATTTCTTTAGTTGAAGTCCCCATCTTCACATTAAGTTTTTGAAGAGCAATCCATATGCTCTCCAACACCATCTCAGACTTTATCTCACTAGAAAGAGAAGGGAACTGCTCCACAGATGTTCTATCCTGCCCTGAAAGTCCGACCGCAATTCACCCCCAATGGGAGCCTCTACTTCAGCAATGTCTACCGAAGGAGACCCCTCCATAAACACAGGGACTGTGGGACGAGGCGGCAGATTGCTCTCTGGAGGAGAGAGTGATACATCCAGTCCCAAAACCAAGGATTCTTCTTCCTCACTTGGTATTGCCAGGAATCCTCCAGAGCCTAAACTCGGGGCTTGAACAGCAAAGTTCTTGATGGTTGGCTGCAAGGTAAGAGCAGTTCTTGAGCTTGGGGGAAAGCGTCTTTACCACTGCTTTCCTTTTGGTATGCGGCATAGTTGTAGCGGGAACAAATAGTAGAAGAAAAATTCACAAAAAAATCCGGATATCTAAACGCTGCTGCTTCACGCCACCATCTTGACACTGTCCCCTTCCTCCACCTTAAGACCTTGATCTCCTGCTACCCCAAGGCCATTTTCCCCCAATCCCATTATCAGTCACATGTCTTTCCCTGTTTCCATCAGGGAAACCTATTCTCCCCCCTTTCCAATCAAGCACCTACCATTTTCAGGCTCCTTAACCCCCCCCCCCCCCACCCCCTCTGGGCAGGTTCTTTTATGGGCCAGATTCACAGAAAAAATAAGTACATTGCAAGAGAGAAAAAATTGCCACTTGATTGACAAATGAAAAATTGACAAGCTCATGACCTTCTATACCTCTGATGTCCACTGACACAATGGACCCAACTCTTCTCCCAGCCCTGACTTGAAGCTAAAATTTTGCAAGGAACACTACCTGCCCCAAACTCTGCCCCTAAATACATACTTGTCAGGTCCCCTAATTCACTCCATGGGGTATGGGGCATGAGCAAACAATCCATACTTTTTCCTGTGCTGGTGACTTCATCTGCAAATATGATGCCACCTGAATCCTGCCCACATTGCCCTCTCAGACTCCTTGGAGAGTGTTAAGGGTCTCTACTACTAATCATTTCTGTAGTGTTACTAGGCCTATGCAGTGCTGTACACATTATATACAAGAGCTCATTCTGTCCCTAAGGGGGGGGTGTTGTTTTTTTATTCCTGGGGCAATGGAGGGTTAAGTGACTTGCCCAGAGTCATGAGGAACTGCAGTGGGAATTCCCAGGAACTCCTCGAGGTAGGGTTGAGCTGGAGCCAGGCTGCTTTTAAGAATTAGGCATGTATGGGTAGGGATGGGGACTCTTTGCAGCCAAAGGGAATAGCACACCTCCACAGGTTAACCCTTTCAGGACCATAAGGATCGTAGGCCAATTTTTGTGGTTTTGACGACATTTTTATGGTAAAAAGGGCTTGCAGATGCCAAAAAATTGATTTTTTTTGAGAAATATCATTATTTTTATTTAAAAAAATCACACTTCTGGCTTATGGACAGTGTGGCGAGTGAATCTTCTCGTCAATCTGGCAACGACGCTAATGAATGAATGTCAGAACCAGTTTGTTTACATAAAGGCAGTATCATATGGAATCCGTACATATCAAATTTAGAACTGTAGACTATCCCAATCAAAATTGATAGGATTTTAAAGTTATGGGACAAATATGTCCCTTGGTCCTGAAAGGGTTAAAGGCTAATGCAAATGCATACTAGAGTAACAAAGTTTATCACTTATGCAAATGTGTATAATTTTTCATGCTGATTAACTATGCCAAAAAATACGCACTCTTGTAATTCCTCGGGGTATAAATTGGTTTGTCAATACAAAATATTTCCTTCTGAAAAACTGGCCTTCTGTTCTCTTGCATTTTATGAAATAAACACTGCCCTATATTTCTATAGTACAGTTTTCAAGGCTTTGAAGTTATGTAATTGTTTTATTCCTTAGGCTTGTGGTTTGGTTAAAAATTTGGCTCTGATGACGCACATCACTACAGACATGGAAGATGGCCCCATCATTAAACTAGCCAGTAATCTGGGAGTGGAAGATGTGAACTTGCTATGCGGAGAAGAGCTTTCCTACACGAACGTCTTTCTAGTCTTTCTGAATGGTAAGTAGGTGCCCTCAGTGTACCAGCAGAAGGAGCAATTTGTCCTGACAGAGAAATGTATTATTTACCTCTTTACTCATATATTCTTTTCTGCCTTTTACCATTTGGTGTTAGTTTATTTTGTATTTGCTGTATCGCTAAACTGACAAAGCAGAACTAAGCAGTTTCTAGGCCAAAATAAAGAAGGAAAGGGAACTCCACATAATTTGATAGAAAAAGTGTATGTGTAAACTTTTATTCAACAAAAGAAACAGAGAATAGGGCTAGGAGGAGTTATCCAGTTCTCAACAGCAGATCACATAGTAAATGCCTGTGTGAAGAGCTAGGTCTATTTCTTTAGTTTGTCTTTGTGTCATTTGATCTTTTCTTTCATTTCCAAAAATTTATAAACTGCCTCCTTATTTCTATGAAAGGTGGTATGGCAAAATCACAACTAAACCCAAAACCTACTGTTCCTTCACAGGTGTTACTCATTCTTTGCTTCTCATCTTCCCTCCCATACCATGACGGTCCCTTTTGTGCCTGGGAAAGGTGAGGTGAAAGAGGCCGTTAGATCCAAAAGAACATCTTTTAAAAACAGGAAGCAGCATAAGTACTGGCACATTTGATGCAAGGCATCAAAGAAAGCGGAAAAAGAATTAGAAAAACTTATAACAAAAAACATTTTCAGGTACATTAGAAGCAGAAAGTTTGTAAGGGAGTCAACTGGACCGTTAGATCGGCAAGTAAAATGAGCACTCAATGAGGAGAGGGAGGATGTAAGGGAGCAGCTACCTGTGCCAGAAATGGAATTTAAGGTGTTGGCTTTGTGATCGCCACAGCAGGGTCCTTATTTCCCATCTGAAGAGCTAAAGGAGGAAAAACTTCACACAAACATATAAAGCTTATTCTGGAGGTAGGATTTGGTCAGTTTCAAGGCAACTGATTTCTCAGGCCTGTCTCCAAGATTCTCTGCAAGCCTTGGGCCTTTTTATTAGGAATCAAATCAAAATTGCAAAGTAGCCATCAATCAACATATCACCTGACACAATGCATCATTAATCTCATTGCCATCTATCAGACTATTTTCATGTCAACAAAAACCCATTACCATACAGGAAAAAACCAAAACATAGGCACTAGTGATGACTTTATGTAAAAGCTATCCCTAGAAACAAGGGACGCTGTAGGGGGTCTACGCCCAAAAGGCAGTCCTACTGCCCACAGCAAAGGACCTTGGTACCACAAAAATCAGTAGATGAGAAAAGCAAAAAGTGGTACCAGGTCCTGGACTTTCAGGAGTTAAAATGTCAACATTTATTGGTACTGTAAAACAAATCAATAATACAATGTCATAAAATAATATCAAAATCCAACAAATGCCAACAGTTATAGGCAGGAGCACGTTGCAGGGCTTCAAAGAAGGTTTGGATAGGTTCCTAGAGGACAAAGGGATTGAGGGGTACAGATAGGAAGTAGAGGTAGGTTATAGAAATAATCAGGGACCACTGCTCAGGCAATAGGCCTGATGGGCCGCCGCGGGAGCGGACCGCTGAGCGAGATGGACCTCTGGTCTGCCTCAGCGGAGGCAACTTCTTATGTTCTTATAAACATTGTATGTATGTAAAGTAAACAGACCCTTTTTACACAGTCTGTGTTTTGGCAATGTAATTGCCTTCCTCAGGGGTCCTAAAGGAAAATGCATAACTATCATAGAAATAAGAGGAAAAAGAAAAGGAAAACAAATCAGAATTTGATAAAATATTCGCAAGACAATGTAGTGAACACACTACATTCAAACCTTAAATTCCTTACATTTAAAAAAACCATGAGAGTTCAATTCAAAACATGAACAAAACAAAAGATAAAATTATCAACTGAAGATTGGTATATGAATAGTCATGTGACAAACATGCAAATCAGAGCTCAGCCCAACCCATGAGTAACATCAAGATGGCCAAGAAACATAAGAGATAAAAAGTGTACTGCACTAACCTTAGCACAGTGGGCTGGAAATGAGGCAGCCACTTGCATCACAGGGTAAACCTACAAATATTAATTTAAAAAAAGTTCAACATTGCTTCACCAAGAGGTGGCAGTGCCTGACTAGACCTTAAGGAAGCAAAAATAAAAATGAACTGAATAGGTCAGACTCTAGAGCGGGGGAGGGAAGCCTATGAGAGTGTGCCACTAAATTACTTATAAGGGCGGAAAGCCCCTTGAATGTGTTCCACTGAGGTGGGAGACTCGCGTAGCGGGTTAGAGCAATGCAGCTAAAAATGTGCCGTACCCCGCCAAAACCACCCCAAGCTTGCAAACCCATGACGGTAACACGATGATGAATCCTCTAGCAGCAAATTGCAAGCCAGAATGGTGAAACTCTCTACCACAACACATTAAAAATGAAAAAGACCTCCTCTCCTTTAAAAAATCTTTAAAAACCCATCTTTTTAAAGATGCTTTTAACACCTAACGTTTTTTTTAGACTTGCATAATATTCTTATTTTTAAATTACCCTGTTTCCCTTTGTTTTTCCCATTTTTGTTTTTCTTCTAAATAAGAGGTGTAACTTTTCCCCTCCTTCCCCCCCCCCACTAAAGTTTGTCTTGTTTTAAAATCAATGTTAATGAGTTTGTCTTTTTATAATTTTATTTTCTTTTATAATTTTGTACATCGCTTTGCAAACCGATTCAGCGATTCATCAAATATTAATAAACTTGAACTATAAGACTTGCCGCACTTAGGCAAAATTTAAGTGAAAGTTAGTGCTGCGTGAGTAGACAGAAGACTGCCTAGGCTTCCACGTGACTGAAACATGACCCCAGTCTGCGTATGACGTGTTGCATATAACTAAAAGAAAGAAAGAAAGAACGTTAATATAAATCAGTGACCTGGGAATGAATGGACAGAGACAGAAGGCAACAAAATCTGAGAGTGATTCTAAAATTGACCCATTTCCAGAAATGATGGGTTGACCAGGGGATTTTCAATTGATTTGTGAGCTTTGGGTAAAACACTAATAGTAGGTAAAATTAGTACATTACATAATATAGCCATATATAGTACTCTGCATCTAAAGGCATCTAAAAGTTTCTAAAGGCAAATCTTAGTTATCTGTCTCTTTCTACACTGCTTAATAACTAATAACCTTTGCTCTCTTTGTTTCTTACAAATGCCAACTATTAAAGCTGTACTTTTCTTATCGGAGCACAGAGGAATGGAACTATAAACATATGATTCTACAGCAAATTTCTATTCTAACATTCACAGTGAAGCAAAACCCTGCTCTCACAAATCTTTCATAGTGTATATTTTCTGAGGGGGGGGCCCTCTTCACTTAGTCTCTATTGGGGCCAATATGGAGGAACTGAAAGAAATCTTGATGGTCTTGGATGATGTGATAAACCAAATTGTTGCTCTTTAAATTTGTCAAATCTCTTGGACTAGATGGTGTACACCCCAGAGTACTGATTGCAGATCTGTTGTTCACTATCTGTAACCTGTCATTAAATTGTCCACGACGTCAGAAAATTGGAAGGTAACCAAGCCTAATACTAATTTCGGTTATGTCCCTTCCGGGATCAATATTGAAGGTATTTCACCTCAGCCCGCAAACCGGGTCTTGTAGAGATCCCACATTTTTCTCTCCACTGCTCCTCCTACTTGGCTGAGGAATACAGAGCTCCCTATAGTTTTCATTTCTGCAAGCAAGCCGTGCAGAAGTCTTTCTGATCTGATCTGCTTCTTTTCTTAATTTTTCACTTAAAGTTTGTCTTTTTTTGGTGGCTTAAGTGCGTTGAGACACCTTTGGAGGGGTTTTCTGCCTGGGAAAGGATGCAGTTTCCATGGAGCCGGACTGCTGCTCCACAGGGCAAGCTTTGGGGTGGACTTGTGAAGCCAGCCTGTGTCCATCCCCCTGGGAGCATGCTTACCGATTGGCAGCCTGAAGATCCTGTAGACTGAGCTGTTTGGTGAATCTCTGAGGCAGAAAATCCTTCCACGTCAGCTGCACAGATGCACTGAGCTGACAGGCAGGCACTGTGGAGACTGTAAGTACTGCCCCATTACTTCCTATGGGAGAATCGGAGGGTTGATTCCAGAGGGGATGCAACAAAATGGAAGATTAGATTCTTAACTTTGGCAATCTTCTTTTTGTAAGTCCCTTATGGAATCAATACGGCCCACCCTTGGTCTACTCTGTCTTTCTCAGTATCACCTGCCTCTTTCTGCTTTGGAAGTTTCTCCTTTTAAGCTTCAGTATCTTCCAGCCAGCAAACCTTGTGGAGAATCCTTCAGTATGAAGGAATCCATATCTGTATGTAAGGCAGGTTTTCAGTTTGTGCTTGTTGCATGCAGCAGGTTGGTACCATGTTGTTGCCTGTGTTTATTGTTGACTGTTTATTAATTGTTCTTTTATATTGCAGAGCAGAACAGAATGCTATTGTATAGCAAGAAGATTCCCCTTGCCACCTTTCTTTCTGTGTTGTGTTCCAGTGATATCAGTGGCTTTTGGACTTCACTATAGGGGGCTCTATATTCCTCAGCCAAGTAAGAGAAATAGTGGAGAAAAATGTGTGGATTTCTGCAAGACCTGGTTCGCGGGTTGAGGTGAAACACCTTCAGTATTGATTTTGTAATGGACTTACAGAAAGAAGATTATCAAAGGTAAGAACCTAATCTTCCTTTATGTTGGTACCACTTAGGCTAATATTAAACATTTACAGTCATTACAAAAGACAGCCGCTGGAGTTTTGTCATGCAAAACATGGAGACCATGTTACTCCATTGTATTGTAGACTTCATTGGCTCCCCATACAGTTTAGAATTCATTAATTTCAAAGCATTACCTGATGGTAGCCCAGAGGAAAAGGAGGGCTGCTTTAACAATTCCTTATTCTCCAAGTTTACTTGTTTCTGTTAACAATCATATTCTTTTTCTCCAGAAATGGTGGTTTTTCTTAGCTCCCAGATCATGGAACAATATACTCTTAGCTTTAAGATCAAATTTAGAGCTATCTAAAGACCCATTTATTTCAACTGGCTTTTCTAGGGTTAGATCTGTGGGGAGGGTATGATAATGTCAGTTTTAAGGAATTATTTTTTCTGATTTCTTTAATGTTTTTTTAGTTTTGTTTGCAAATCGCCCCCAAGACTGGCGATAAAAGCAAGTTTTTAATAAACATATGAATGAAAAAGAACAGGACTTGAGGAGAGGAGGAAAGATTGCTTTGCAGGAACCCCATCTGCAAAACATGTTGGGCACTATTTGTTGTTTTGTATAATGCAGGGAGGAGTGGTTTGGGAGATAAATTATCTTTAATGTTTTATTGGAAGGGTTTGGAGGCCTGTGGGGAACGATTGGGTAAGTATAACTATACACCACTTCAATAATTGTTGTTAACTTGTAAGCAAGATATAAAAATGTAAAAGAAAGATGTTTTTCATACGTATTTGTTCAGGCAATATCCTGGGAGTGATCCGAGACCATCGGAAACTGGTCAGTACTTTTCGCCTTATGCGCAGAGCCGGCTACATCAATGAGTTTGTTTCAATCTCCACCAATCTTGGTGATAGATGTGTCTACATTTCCTCTGATGGAGGAAGGCTATGCAGGTAGGGCTCCAAAAAAATGCATCTGATGACAAAATCACACAGAGCTCACTGGTGACAAAATATGTTTTAAGAAACTCGTGTGTTTTATTGGATAATATTTGCATTATTAGTAATTTACTTATCGACACTGATGTATGGAACCCTTTGTATATGTCCCTGACAGTTTAGGTCCAAGAAAAGTTAGACATCATCTGATGTGTTTTTGTGAAAAAGTAGCTTTTTAAGAACATAAGAAGTTGCCTCCACTGGGTCAGACCAAGGTCCATCTCGCCCAGCGGTCCGCTCCCGCGGCGGCCCATCAGATCCGTGACCTGTGAAGTGGTTTCTGACCAGTGCCTCCTTCCCATGTCCTTAGTGCCCCTTTCTGTCTTTAGTGCCCCAGTGCCTCCTTCCCATGTCTTTAGTGCCCCCAGTGCCTCCTTCCCATGTCTTTAGTGCCCCCAGTGCCTCCTTCCCATGTCTTTAGTGCCCCCAGTGCCTCCTTCCCATGTCTTTAGTGCCCCCAGTGCCTCCTTCCCATGTCTTTAGTGCCCCCAGTGCCTCCTTCCCATGTCTTTAGTGCCCCCAGTGCCTCCTTCCTATGTCCCTCTCACTGCCTCCCCTCTGGCCTCGGTCTGCAAATTCTCAGCATGTGCACCATGCTAGGATGAGCCTGCCTGGCCGAATACAATAATGCAGTAGATATTCTGATTTTAGCCCCACCTTTAGAGCAGGACTACCCAGTAAAGCTTTTAAACCGGTAAAGCTTTTAAACCACGATTCCCATCCACCATGATTCCTATCCACCATACCAATAATTTTTGTCCCACCCCCACCCCAGAAGCCTGCCTGCCTGTCTACCTTTCTCCCTCCCTAGCCAAATCCAGCCTGCTGCCTCCCTGCCGCTCAAAAAAAAAAAAAAAAAGCCTCCCTCCTTTTCCTCTTCTCTTACCGCCATGCTGCAGCTGCTAAAGCCGGAAGTCTTCTTTCCGACTCAATTCTGATGTCGGAGAGGACATTCTGGGCCAGCCAGGCAGCCCTCTCCGACGTCAGAATTGACATCGGAAAGACTTCCTGACGGCTTTAGACTGAGAGCAGGGGAAAAGGAGAGGCTTTTTATTTTTATTTTTTTTCGCGCGGACCAGCAGAAATTCAATCGGCGGAGGGAGGGAGATGGTGGGTACCGCGCGATCATGATTGCCTCACTATGGGGACAAGTCCATTCACCGCTCCACGGGGCGGTGAATGGCCTTGTCCCCGTCCCGCAGAGGCCACTATTTTTTCTTCCCCATTTCGGCGGGTTACCCATGGCTAAACGCAGCTAGCCACGGGTAACCGCCACCGTGTCATTCTCTAGTGTCTGTCTGTCTGTTTCTTTCTTTCTCTCTCTCTCTCTCTCTCTCTCCTTGGCCGCTGTCTGTTTCCTTCTATCTCCCCCTTCCCCCCGAGCAAAGCTGTCTGCCTCCAGCACACACCTCCCCCCAAATATCTCTCCATGGCCCTCTTCTGTCTTCCCCCCCCAGAGCAAAGCTGTCTGTCCCCAGCACCCCTCCCCCCAAAGCAGCCCCCTTTCCCTATCTCTCCATGGCCCCTTCTGTCTCCCCCAGCACACCCCTACCCCCAAAGCAGCTCCCTTTCCCTCTCCCTGTCTCTCCATGGCCTCTTCTGTCTTTCCCCCAGAGCAAGCTGTCTGTTCCCAGCACATCCCTCCCCCCAAAGCAGCCCCCTTTCCCTCTTCCTGTCTCTCCATGGCCCCTTCTGTCTTCCCCCCAGAGCTAAGCTGTCTGTCCCCAGCACACCTCCCCCCCAAAGCAGCCCCCTTTCCCTCTCCTGCTGACTCTCTCTCTCTGGCCCCCTTTCTCTGCCTGTCTTTCTGTCCCTCTCCCTGCGTCTTTCTTTCTGTCTCCCTCCCTCCCACTGTCTGTCATTTTTCCTTATGCAGCAGCATTTCCATCCCACTTCCCTATGCAGCAGCAACAGCATTTCCCTCCTATCCCCCCCCCTTTCCTGTGCAGAAGCAGTAGCGGTATTTCCCTTCCTCTCCAAGTCCCTGTGTAGCAGTAGCAGCATTTTCCCCCACCCCCCTTTCCCTTCTCTTCCCTAACCTTCCCTGCTCCGTTTGGCCCCTCCCACTTCTTTTACTGCCGTTGTCCTGCTCGATCTGGCCTGCTCCTGACCCTCCCACCGCTGACAAACCTCCGGGCTCCAGCCACATAGGCAACACTTTAAACACGCTGTTTCGCAGCCTTCTACTGCCAATTTCCTCTGCTGCGTCTGTCTCAGATGATGTCATCAGAGACGCGGCAGAGGAAATCGGCAGTAGAAGGCCGCGAAGCAGAGTGTTTATAGTGCTGCCTACGCCGCTAGAGCTGGGAGGTTTGTGGAGGGCCAACGGCCGGAGCGGGGCTGCTGTCCACCACTCAGTTGCTGCCACTGGTGCTGCCTACGCCGCTGGAGCCGGGAGGTTTGGAGAGAGCACAGTCGCGCGCCTTCAGCCACCACATGCGCCTCCAGCCCCTGCAAGCGCCGTGAGGTGTCAAATAGAATACTGCCACAGAAGCACACCTCACGGCGCCAGGAATCACGAATGTCCAAGAGCGCATGCGCACTCTAGGGTTTTATTATTATAGATTGGGAATGTCCACTGCTTTTTTCCTAGTATATGTTTAATTCTTGGGATCTTCTGACCTGGATTGGCCACTGTTCGGTCTGTCCCAGTATAGCAAATGTTATGTTCTTATGTTCCATGGAGAAATGTTTTCTCAGTGTTTTTGTTCCCCCAGGCCTTATATAATTGTGAAGAATCAGAGGCCCGCAGTTACAAACAAACATATAGAAGAACTTTCTCAAGGATACAGGTATGAGTACCCAGACTGGGATTTATCTTTTTCCTAGTTCTCACGGTCTTACTGTTGGGCAAGTTAGATAAATAAATAAAATAAAATAAGGATCTTTTTTATTTATTGTATTAACCTGTAGGCGATAATATAATTATGCAGTTATAATATATATAATATATAATTATGTAAAATAATGAAACATGAACAGATTAAGCAATCATTGTGAACATAGAGCAGTAATGAATCTGGCTCCAGTACTGCGGACTCTGCAGTAATTTTTAATCTGTAGAATTTGCAGCAATAATGATGCCCCAGAAATATTCTTTCTCTGCATGTAAGACACAAAAAAGCCTTAGATTGTAATTCCACTGGAGATGGAGAAAATACCACCATATAATATCTGTAAACTGCTTTGATTGTACCACAGAAAGGTAATGCATCAAAGCCATGACCTTTTACCCTATCCCTATTAACAGTGAGGAAAAAGTTAATATTTTGAAGAACATGGGTGATTTTTACCCATCAAGGGTGGGCAATAATTTAATTCCCCAGTCAGAGGATAAAAGGAAAGGTTTCTGGCAGAAGCAGAAGACTACCGTATTTTCATGCATATAACGCGCGCGTTATACGCGTTTTTACCTACCGCGCATACCCCTCGCGCGTTATATGCGTGAGCGCGGTATACAAAAGTTTTTAAACATAGTTCCCACCCCGCCCGACGCCCGATTCACCCCCCCAGCAGGACCGCTCGCACGCGCTCCCACCCGCACCCGCATCCACGATCGGAGCAAGAGGGAGCCCAAGCCCTCTTGCCCGGCCGACTCCCCGACGTCCGATACATCCCCCCCCCCCCGGCAGGACCACTCGCACCTCCACCCCGAAGGACCGCCGACTTCCCGACAATATCAGGCCAGAAGGGAGCCCAAACCCTCCTGGCCACGGCGACCCCCTAACCCCACCCCGCACTACATTACGGGCAGGAGAGATCCCAGGCCCTCCTGCCCTCGACGCAAACACCCCTCCCCCCAACGACTGCCCCCCCCCCCCAAGAACCTCCGACCGCCCCCCCAGCCGACCCGCGACCCCCTTGGCGACCCCCACGACCCCCCACCCCCCTTCCCCGTACCTTTGGTAGTTGGCCGGACAGACGGGAGCCAAACCCGCCTGTCCGGCAGGCAGCCAACGAAGGAATGAGGCCGGATTGGCCCATCCGTCCTAAAGCTCCGCCTACTGGTGGGGCCTAAGGCGCGTGGGCCAATCAGAATAGGCCCTGGAGCCTTAGGTCCCACCTGGGGGCGCGGCCTGAGGCACATGGTCGGGTTGGGCCCATGTGCCTCAGGCCACGCCCCCAGGTGGGACCTAAGGCTCCAGGGCCTATTCTGATTGGCCCACGCGCCTTAGGCCCCACCAGTAGGCGGAGCTTTAGGACGGATGGGCCAATCCGGCCTCATTCCTTCGTTGGCTGCCTGCCGGACAGGCGGGTTTGGCTCCCGTCTGTCCGGCCAACTACCAAAGGTACGGGGAAGGGGGGTGGGGGGGGTCGTGGGGGTCGGCCAGGGGGGGCGGTCGGAGGTTCTTGGGGGGGGCAGTCGTTGGGGGGGGAGGGGGGTTTGCGTCGAGGGCAGGAGGGCCTGGGATCCCTCCTGCCGTAATGTAGTGCGGGGTGGGGTTAGGGGGTCGCCGTGGCCAGGAGGGTTTGGGCTCCCTCCTGGCCCGATATTGTTGGGGAGTCGGCGGTCCTTCGGGGTGGGGGTGCGAGTGGTCCTGCCGGGGGAGGGATGTATCGGACGTCGAGGGGGGCATCAGGCTTTCAGGATGGGGACAGACCTTCAAGGGGGGACAGGACTTCAAGGGGGGACAGTGCACGGAAAGTCAGGGGGGGTGAACGGAGAGTCGGGACAGCGCACGGAAAGTCAGGGCGGGCGAAAGGAGCGTCGGGCATCATGCGCGGTATACCCGTGAGCGCGGTATACAAAAGTTTTTGTACATATCATCGTGATTTCTGCGCGCTATACCCGTGTGCGCGTTTTACACGGGTGCGCGTTATTTGCGTGAAAATACGGTAAATCCTTATAAACTTGGCTACCATACAAGACCAAGTGTCCAAACTGGAACTATTGGAGAATTATCATAAGGATCTCAAGCGCTCACAGCTAAAAGCTCGATTTATTTTTCAAGCTAATAACCAAAAGGTGAGCTATCATTGGTCCCATAAATTCTCCTATTTTAAATTCTTCTTTTTTATCTACAAACTTTTTATATATAAATATATTTTTTTATAAAGTGTAATATAAATCCTATTTTGCTTCATACACGTTGCATTACGATACTTCTTCAGTGTACTGGTTTTGGTTAATAAATAGCACTCTCTCATTCAAGATTGTATTTAAAGAGTACTTAGCTTCATGACGACGGAAGATCTCCGTTTCGCTCATTATTTTTTATATATAAGAGCTTCATCAGGAAAAACACCAGCATTACCGCATCTTTGCTTAAGTTAACCGAATAATAAAGTTAACATGCAGAAAGACTGCAAATCACAGAGGCACAAATACCGACAGGCACTTTGTGCCTCTGTGATTTGCAGTCTTTAACTTTATTATTCGGTTAACTTAAGCAAAGATGCGGTAATGCTGGTGTTTTTCCTGATGAAGCTCTTATATATAAAAAATAATGAGCGAAACGGAGATCTTCCGTCGTCATGAAGCTAAGTACTCTTTAAATACAATCTTGAATGAGAGAGTGCTATTTATTAACCAAAACCAGTACACTGAAGAAGTATCGTAATGCAACGTGTATGAAGCAAAATAGGATTTATATTACACTTTATAAAAAAATATATTTATATATAAAAAGTTTGTAGATAAAAAAGAAGAATTTAAAATAGGAGAATTTATGGGACCAATGATAGCTCACCTTTTGGTTATTAGCTTGAAAAATAAATCGAGCTTTTAGCTGTGAGCGCTTGAGATCCTTATGATAATTCTCCAATAGTTCCAGTTTGGACACTTGGTCTTGTATGGTAGCCAAGTTTATAAGGATTTAGTGTGTTTCACATATTTTTGAGGATTTTTAAGAAGCAGAAGACTAACATGTTACTGTGGTGGGTTGTGCAGTTTTTTCTAATCAGATATCCATATATTTAAGTCAGTGCACATATCTTCTAATTGACATCCTCAATTCATTCAAGAAGCAAAACGATATAGTAGTATGTTTCACTTAGCTGCAACAGGGAATGATGAGATCCTGAGAACAAAATCAATTTACAATTATCATTTGGTTCATTAATTCAGCTCTTACAACTTACTCATGATATACTTCAGTCACACTCTCGAGTGTGTCATGAGAATGTTGTATGTATTCTTTTACCGTTTTCCCTTTTGTTTCTAGTTTATACTTTAGCATTTTAGTTAGAGTTTGTGCCCCCTCCCCTTAAAATTTTTTTTTTTTTATCTTTGTACAAAGGTTTTTCACTTCTTAGGGTTAATCAAATGTATATCAAATGTAATAAACTTGAAGCTCCTATTTCCTACTGACCATACCACTCCCTGTACAGCCTAACATCCTTCTAACTTTGTCACCTTTTCAACCTATTGGCCATCTATCGTAGCCAAGTCCTGCTCCTCTTTCGTGTCGCCTTCCACTCAACCAGTTCCTGACTGAGGGCATTCAGTTTATTTTATTTTTTATTTCTATTCCTCCCATCAACTAGGTGGATTACAAGTGAACGTGCATAAAATGAGACTTACAAAAATACAAATTCAACTAAAATACAGACTCAATAAAAATAAATTAGATGCATGTATGGAAGACTGTCAAAGGCTTTGCTAAAATCTAAATACACCACATCTAGCACACTCCCTCTATCCAGTTCTCTGGTCACTCGGTCAAAGAAATTAATCAGATTTGTCTGACAAGACCTGCCTGTAGTGATTTTGTGTTGCCTCAGGTCTAATAATAATAAACTTTATTTTTGATAACTGCCATACCATGAGTTCTAGGCAGTTTACATCAAGAAAAGCTGGGCAGTCAGCGAATCATATAAATACATTACATAGATATATCATAAATACAATGTTAAAACGGTTAAGATATAAATTTATCAAGCAAGCGGCAAATTCTTATGTTCTTAAGATAAGATTGAGCAATTCCATTCATTTACTTACCACAGAACTCAGACTTACCGACCTTCGCTACCACTTTCACTTTTGTGGAGAGGGATCACATCTGCCCTTCTCCCGAATCTAGAAAAGCATTGAAAAGGTCAGTCAGTGGAGCCACCAGAACTTCCCTAAATTTGGCCCCATTGCTTTGTCCCACGAACACAATCCTCTGAAAATCGATCAGAGTCTACCACACCTCCAACACTATTTGCATTTGTCTTCTACGGTCATAAGAACATAAGAAACGCCTTCACCGGATCAGACCGAGGTCCATCTTGTCCGGCGATCCGCGCACGCGGTGGCCCATTTAGGTTCTCCTTTTTGGAGACCCGGATTTTCCGTATCCCTCAATATGATTTACAAGAAGGTGTGCATCCAACTTGCGCTTGAAACCCAGAACAGTAGTCTCCACCACAACCTCCTCCAGGAGAGCATTCCAAGCGCCAACCACTCGCTGTGAGAAACAGAACTTCCTGACGTTTGTCCTGAACCTGCTGCCACTCAGTTTCAGGCTGTGACCCCCGTGTCCGTGTCACTTCCGAAAATGTTAACAATGCTGCTTCCTGGTCTATTTTATCAAATCCTTTTAATATTTTAAAAGTCTCTATCAAATCCCCTCGCAGTCTTCTCTTCTCGAGGGTGAACAGTCCCAGTTTTCTGAGACGTTCTTTGTAGCTCAAATTCTCCATACCTTTGACTAGTTTCGTGGCTCCTCTGCACCCTCTCCAGCAGAGTTATATCCTTCTTAAGGTATGGAAACCAGTGTTGGACACAGTATTCCAAGTGCGGTCTGACCATTGCTCTGTAAAGTGGCATTATGACCTCTTCCGATCTACTCGTGATCCCCTTCTTAATCATGCCCAACATCCTGTTTCCTTTCTTCGCCGCCGCTGCGCATTGAGCCGAAGGCTTTAGGGTTCTGTCAATCAGTACCCCCAAATCCCTTTCTTGTTCGCATTTGGCTAATGTCACCCCTGACATCTTATACTCATGTTCTTTGTTTTTCTTTCCTAGATGCATCACCTTGCATTTGTCTATGTTAAAATTCATCTGCCACTTTTTCGCCCAAGTTTCCAACTGGTTTAGATCCTTTTGAAGTTCCTCACAGTCCCGTAGAGAACCAACCGCCCGACATAGTTTTGTATCATCTGCAAACTTTATTATATTGCATGTTGTTTCCTCTTCCAGGTCATTTATAAAAACATTAAACAAGATAGGCCCACTATTTGCATTTGTCTTCTACGGTCCTCCTCCCAGCGCTTCAGCTGTGAACATAGAACAGAAATATTTGTTAAGCAATTCAGCCTTATCTTTATCAGCTTTTACATATTTCTCCTCTTCCTTTTGAGTCTCATAATGCCACTTTTTGCACTTCTTTCTATCACTAATATATCTAAAAAAGTCTTTGTCTCCCTGTTTTACCATGTTGGCTATTTTGCATCTTTGCTTTCCTGACTACTCAACCAGCTTCTTAACTTTTCCAGATATTTTAGCCTGTTTTGCTCTTTCTGCAATGTTTTGTAATTTATGAAAGCTAACCTCTTTTTCCTTACCTTTTCAGCTGTTACTTTCGAGAACCAAAGTGTCCTTTTTTTCTCTTACTTTCTTACTTTACATAAGAACATAACATAAGAATAGCCTTACTGGGTCAGACCAATTGTCTATCAAGCCCAGTAAGGGCCCAGCTCATTCTCACGGTGGCCAATCCAGGTCACTAATACCTGGCCAAAACCCAAGGAGTAGCAATAGTCCATGCTACCGATCCAGGGCAAGCAGTGGCTTCCCCCATGTCTTTCTCAATAATAGACTATGGACTTTTCCTCCAGGAACTTGTCCAAACCTTTCTTAAAACCAGCTACGCTATCCGCTCTTACCACAACCTCTGGCAACACATTCCACAGCTTAACTATTCTCTGATTGAAAAATAATTTCTTCCTATTGGTTTTAAAAGTATTTCCCTGTAACTTCGAGTGTCCCCTAGTCTTTGTAATTTTTGAAGGAGTGAAAAATCGATCCACTTGTACCCGTTCTACTCCACTCAGGATTTTGTAGACTTCAGTCATATCTCCCCTCAGCCGTCTCTTTTTCAAGTGGAAGAGCCCTAATCGTTTTAGTCTTTCCTCATACGACAGGAGTTCCATCCCCTTTTAAAGCCTATAACCTTTACTTTCAAATGAGCTTTCTCTACACCTGTCTTAATATTAAACCACACCATGCAGTGATCACTGGATGTTGGATGATCATCCACTGCAACATCAGAAACACTTTCCCCGTTTGTAAGCACTAAGTTCAGTATGGTCCCATCTGCAAGGATTCTATTACCAACTGCTAGAACAGTTCACCTTGTAAATCCAGGATCTCCCTTCTTCTAGATGACTCCAGTCAACATCTGGCATGTTGAAATCGCCTATTAGTAGTACTTCACCTTTTACTGTTATATTCTGAATGTCTACTATTAAATCTTTGTCAATTCTTCTGTCTGTGAAGGAGGCCTGTATATTACATTTTCCATTCCCTCTTTCCAGATTGACCCACAGTGCTTCTTCCTTACCCTGCAAATCCTGCAATTGTGTGGCTTTAATATGATCTACAACATATAACGCCATCCCCTCTTTTTCTTCTTACTCTGTCTTTCCTGAACAGATTATAGCACAGTATAACTATATCCCAGTCAAGGTTCTCTGTGAACCACGTCTCTGTGATTGCCACTAAATCCAACTCAACCTCTTCCATCACAGCCTCTAGATCTAGAAGATTTTAGGGACTGAAGTAGTTTCTACATGTAGGGGGGTAGGTGTGGGGTGCTAATTTGGGGGAATTTATGGAGTGCTGCATACATTACAGAGGGAGGGAATTTATGGGGCATTATCATTGTGTATAGGGTAGTTTTTGTTTAGTGGGTGGTTTGGGGGGGGATAGTTTGTAGATGTTGGGGGCAGTCGCAAGTGGGTAGATTTTAGGCTGTGGCAGCATTTTGGAGGGGTGAGGCAGTTTCTAGGGGTTATATGAGAGTTTGGAAAAGTTAGGAAATCCACCTTTTAATAGCCTTGTCCTGTTCTCTTAGTTGTTAGGCTTCTATGCTGAATAATCTGGAATGCCTTTTCTCATAGAAATGCAGAGGGCCATTTCCCCCAGTCCGATTTGGCCCATTTTCAAACTCAGTGTATAATTTTTGCACATGCCAAATTTCATCCCATCTTGTTAAATTTTCAGAGTTATTTTGTCCCAGATGGACAGACAGAAAGATGTTTAAGCATTCTCAAACCCTTTTGTGTAATTCTTTCCAACTTCTGTTGTGTTGGAAAGAATTAAAAAAAAAAAAAAAGAAAATCATTGATCACAGAGATAGATAACAGCTTAAAGAGAATGTCAGCATGGGTTTATCAAAAACATCTCTTGCATTACCAATTAGATTTTATTGCAGGGTGAATAGTGGAGTGCTACACTGATATTTTAATCTATTCATAAAAGGAAAGGGAGGTGAGGTGATCATTTTCACATCACACAAAATTATTCAAAGTTGATAAAAGGGGGATGGAATACCTCCCTTATATATATATATATATATATATATATATATATAAAACCTGAATGGTGTAAGGCTGTTCAGCTGGGAAAAGAGATGACAGAGATGAGGCAGAATAGAAATTCACAAAAGCATGAGTGGGGTTAAATAGGGAGCAGTGCTTTGACCTTTCAAACAGCATTAATGCGATAAGACACTCCCTGATTTATCAACTGGCAGATTGAAAGCAAGTCGTGCTATTTTTTTAACCAGTACGTAATTAAGCTGTGAAATTTTGCTTCTAGAAAATGGCTCCGAAGTCAGAACTGCTTCTTCCATAGAAATACAGAGAGCCATTTTGGGGGGAAACTTATTTCTCTGGTGCTGCATTTTCAAACTGTTTCTCTTCACTGGTTTTCCCCCCATTTCTTTATTAAATCAATTTATATTCCTCTCTGTTGCCAAGTTCTAGGCAGATTACGTTGAGGTACATACATAATAAAAACACATAACAAATCAAATCATCACCTGACTCTTACTATACCATCAGCTTTAATCCCATTCCATTCCATTTTTAGATGTCTTGCCCAGTCAAATATTCTCAGCACCATTATAATTGTATAATTCTTTAAACTTCCATTGGTTTAGAAAGAGTAAAGTATAAGGATTACTTTAATGAATGTGATTTTTAATTTTTAGGCAAAGTTTATTTTATGTTCAAAATAAAGAATCCCTTATAAGGGATCGTGGGAAACTGAGAGAGGTGCTGGGATGTAACACAAGTATAGAAAGTTAACCAGGTAATAAGTATAGAAACCCAATCAGGTCGTGCATGTGCAAGACTTCGATGGGAAGATAGGACTTCAATGAGAAACCAAGGTGGCAAGGGAGCCCATTCTGGTGATTCAGACAGGTCGTGACCTGTTTGGGCCGCCGCGGGAGCGGACTGCTGGGCAGGATGGACCTATGGTCTGACCCGGCGGAGGCACTGCTTATGTTCTTATGTAAGAAACCCAAACTATTAAAACCAAATACAAAGTTGGTGTAATACACTAAAATAATATAATTTATTAATAATTTAAACACTTTATTGATTTCATTCCTATCATCCAAACACTCAAGACACATACATGTACACAAAGTAAACAGGCAGCCAAAGGGGTTCACAGGCAGCGAAAATTGACCCTTCCATCTCCAAACTGCTGATCAAAACAACAGACATTAAAGTGTTCCGAAAAGAAATAAAAACACTTCTATTCAAAAAACACTTCCCATCATTCTAACCTCCATCTTATTAGCACATGCATACTCCCTCGTGAATACCTCCCCTATAGTAACACCTAGTGAACTCTTCAAACTATATCACCAATATATATTCTGAAACCTAAATAAGCAATCACCATCGGTAACTAGAAAACTTCTTCCTTCAACGTTATGTAACTATCTTCTGTAACCTGAATATGTTGTTATTCTCTACCGTAACCTGTAATATACTCACTTCTTTGATATGGAATTCTCCTGGAAATGTCCAGATATCTTCTAATTTGTAATCCGTCTAGAACCGCAAGGCACAGGCGGAATATAAATCACTAATGTAATGTTCACTCTGTTCATAGGATAAATGTTCAAAAGATCACTTAGCTTGAGGAAGGACAAGAAGACTGGTTGCCTTTTAGGCCAATATTGTGGAACGTCTTCTGAGTTTGCTTTTGCACTATACTGAAATACTGTTGCTCTTTTATTGGATTCACAACTGCACTTCAGCACTTGGTTTTGCCTTGAACTCGGATTTAACTTGGATTTGCCTCACTTAAAACTTTGAGATGGTGGGGTGCTCACCTGCTGCATTGGTTTCATCGGATTTTCAAGCTAAGTGTTATTTTGAACATTTATCCTATGAACAGAGTGAACCCCTTTGGCTGCCTTTTGTAGTTGCACTGATATATGTTTTTTAGTTTATTGTTTGTTTAGTTTGTGTACATGTATGTGTTTTGAGTGTTTGGATGATAGGAATGAACATAAGAAATGCCTCTGCTGGGTCAGACCCGAGGTCCATCGTGCCCAGCAGTCCGCTCACGCGGTGGCCCAACAGGTCCAGGACCTGTGCAATAATCTTCTATCTATACCCCTCTATCCCCTTTTCCAGTAGGAATTTGTCTAATCCTTTCTTGAACCCCGGTACCGTACTCTGCCCAATTACGTCCTCTGGAAGCACATTCCAGGTGTCTACCACACGTTGGGTAAAAAAAGAACTTCCTAGTATTTGTTTTGAATCTGTCTCCTATCAACTTTTCCGAATGCCCTCTTGTTCTTTTATTTTTTGAAAGTTTGAAGAGTCTGTCCCTCTCTACTCTCTCTATGCCCTTCATAATCTTATAAGTCTCTATCACATCCCCTCTAAGTCTCCTCTTCTCCAGGGAAAAGGGACCCAGCTTCTCCAATCTCTCAGCATATGAAATCAATAAAGTGTTTAAATTATTAATAAATTATATTATTTTAGAGTATTACACCAACTTTGTATTTGGTTCTAATAGTTTGGGTTTCTTATAAGGGATTCTTTATTTTGAACATATTAGTTATCGTTGAATTCTTTTTTGTTCTTAATTTTTTCTCTCAGTTTTGTTTGAAAGTTTATTTTATGACAAGGAATTGCTGAATCTGAAGATTTGAAGCAAAGGTTGTAACTGCATCTGTCTTTCTTCTCAGGAACTTTGAAGATTTCTTGCACGAGAGCTTGGTTGAATATTTAGATGTGAATGAGGAAAACGATTGTAACATCACACTATATGAACATATGATTAATAAGTAAGTGTGGTTTTATGGACACTGGATAGGATTTGGGTATGAGGCTTTGTACAAATGCTTGGGACAGATTTGAAGAGGGATATGTATACAAGTATAACAGAGCTCCAGTCTTAATATTTCCTGAAAAATCTAAGAATATATTTAGTAACACTACGGGCTCCTTTTACAAAAGTGTATTAGGGCCTTAACACGCGAAATAGCGCACGCTAAAATGTCGCACGAGTTGGCCGCTACCGCCTCCTCTTGAGCAGGCGGTAGTTTTTCGAGTAGCACGTGCTAATCCGGTGCTTGCGCTAAAAACGCTATTTCTCTGACAAACAGAAGGACCCCCATGATTCGGTCTCATCAACACAGAAGGTCATTCCAGAATCCTCTAGGAGAGCATCTCCAGACCACCAAATAATGGCACTTCAAGGATCAATATGATCCATCTAGCCTGCCCAGTAGGGTTGCTATGGGTTCTTATGTGATGTGCAAAATTTATTTCACAGCTCTTTTGAGCTGAGGCACTTCATTAGAGAAACATAGAAATATGATGGCAGATAAAGGCCAAATGGCCCATCTAGTCTGCCCATCCGCAGTAACCATTATCTCTTCCTCTCTCCGAGAGATCCCACGTGCCTATCCCAGGCCCTCTTGAATTCAGACACAGTCTCTGTTTCCACCACCTCTTCCGGGAGACTGTTCCACGCATCTACCACCCTTTCTGTAAAAACATATTTCCTCAGATTACCCTGGAGCCTATCACCTCTTAACTTCATCCTATGCCCTCTCATTGCAGAGTTTCCTTTCAAATGAAAAAGACTCGATTCATGTGCATTTACATTACATAGGTATTTAAACGTCTCTATCATATCTCCACTCTCCCGCCTTTCCTCCAAAGTATACAGATTGAGATCTTTAAGTCTATCGCATACGCCTTATCACGAAGACAGACTACATACCATTTTAGCAGCCTTCCTCTGGACTGATTCCATCCTCTTTATATCTTTTTGAAGGTGCGGCCTTTTTCCTATTGGCAATACCTCTCCCTAACATCCTTCTAGCTTTTGCCGTCACCATTTCAACCTGTTTGGTCACCTTAAGATCATTCAACTCAATCAAAATAATAACCTAAGTTAAACTCCTATCATAAGGCCAACACACAACTCCAGAATGACCAAAGCTCAATGCATAGAGATGAAGACTAAATTTCTCCAGTGCCCAAGGTTCACAGCCAGAACTAATCTTGGTTGCTAAACTGTTAGCTGAGCTATCATCGAATAAAATCTTATTTTCTCTAAGAGCTTGTTGTGTTTATATTATATGTGTAACATATTATGGACTGTTACTCATATTAATGATACATTATTTAACCCTTTCAGGACCAAGGGACATATTTGTCCCATAACTTTAAAATCCTATCAATTTTGATTGGGATAGTCTACAGTTCTAAATTTGATATGTACGGATTCCATATGATACTGCCTTTATGTAAACAAACTGGTTCCGACATTCATTCATTAGCGTCGTTGCCAGATTGACGAGAAGATTCACTTGCCACACTGTCCATAAGCCAGAAGTTTGATTTTTTTTAAAAAAAAAAATAATGATATTTCACAAAAAAAATCAATTTTTTGGCATCTGCAAGCCCTTTTTACCATAAAAATGTCGTCAAAACCACAAAAATTGGCCTACGATCCTTATGGTCCTGAAAGGGTTAAGCACTGATTGTGCTGCTGTAAAAGCGTGGTACTTAGCTGGACAAACGCCCGGCGGGAATCACACGCCTGAACGACGGAAGATCTCCATTTCGCTCTGTTACTATTATTCAGAGCTTCCTCAGAACAGCAGTGTATTAAGCTTCAATGTAAACTACGGTCCATAACCGACTTCCTCGCTGTCCAACGCTGAGCTGAGCCAACGCAAGGCTCGAAATTTAATGGGCTAAATCTTGAAGGGCTAAATCTTTTGAGGACTTGAGCTGAATTTAAGCTAAAAATTTTATTTTATTTTACTTGATTACCATGTATTTTACTTTTGAGTATTATTTTCCTGCTTTTCTTCAACTTTCTGTACAAGTGGATACTTGATTTATAACATGTAAAAATTTGATAAATAAATAATTTAAAAAAAAAAAAAGAAATTGAGTGTTCAGAAAATAAAGGTTATAAGTTTTGTTCGGCGTCAGGTCAAAAGTGCGCCGGGACAAAGGCGCGCCCAGACAATTGAGCACAACGCGGAGGCGCGCGCCGCTCAAAATTACTGTTTTTAGGGCTCCGACGGGGGGTCGTGGGGGGGAACCCTCCCACTTTACTTAATATACATCGCGCCGCGTTGTGGGGGGTGTGGGGGGTTGTAACCCCCCACATTTTACTGAAAACTTAACTTTTTCCCTGTTTTTAGGGAAAAAGTTCAGTTTACAGTAAAATGTGGAGGGTTACAACCCCCCAAACCCCCCATAACGCCGGCGTGATGTCTATTAAGTCAAGTGGGGGGGTTCCCCAACAAAACCCCCTCCATCGGAGCCCCTAAAAAGTGTAATTTTCTTCGGCGCTCGCCTCCATCTTGCGCTCAGTTGTTGGCGTGCGCCTTTGTCTTTCGCGCCGTTGTCTATGAACCGTTTTGTTCACTCATTGGGATATGCTCTTCCTAATAAAATTGACCTATTAGGCACTACTGTTGCAGTATCAACGGAGGTAAAATATTTAGGGGTTTTACTAGATTCTTGTCTGACGTTCAGGGGGCATGTATGTGCAGTGGTAAAAAAGGTATTTTTAAAATTGTGTCTGTTGAACAGTTTGTTCCCATATTTGTCTGCCTCTATGTTTAGGACTGTTTTGCAGAGTGTGGTATTATCATGCTTAGACTACTGCAATTTGGTGTATACTGGGTGTATTCTGGGTGTATCAGCACTGAGTGCGCTGCAGGTAGCCCAGAACACGACTGTTCAAACTCTGTTTCAATTAAGAAAGAGTGATCATGTGACAGAATGCTATAGATCTTTGTATTGGTTAAAATTAGAACATCGAATCCTTTATAAATTACTGGTCATGGTGCATCTTTGTATACCCAATAAGGCACCGAAACATTTGATGGATAACATCCTGCCATATGAACCACAGCACAGGTTGCACTCGGTGACTCACGATGACTTAGATATTCCGACAGTGAAACAAGCTGCGACTAGTTGTGTCTAGAGCTAGCATATTTTTGTGTGTGGGTCCTCGGGAGTGGAATAAGCTTCTGGGATATTTACGACAGCAAGCATGTTTGAGTAGTTTTAAGAAAATGTTGAAGAAATACCTCTTCTGTAAGATGAAATATGAGACTTGATTTATAGTTTTTTGATTCGAGGCGCTGGTAGCCTTTTTGTAATTTTAGGAGGCTTTGTATTATCACCGTTACGTTATATTCATGTTAGATTTGTTGAACTGTATGTGATTCTGTTTGTGTACGTATTCTGTTGTGACACGCCTGTTTATCCTCTCTTCTAAGGTATACATCCAAGTTTATTTAGAACTTACTATACCGTGATCGTGAGCTACAATAGAGTACTGTTGTATAGTAGATAGCAAAAGACACAAGAGGCGGGGCATGAAATAATGAACCTACAGTATGCATTGAGAAAGATGAGAGGTGGACAGCGAGGTGGGGGAGGGAGTCTGGGACCTTTATATGTCTTAAGTGTCTGTGGAGAGGTTTTTAATTTGGATTTGAAGCTGTGCAGGGCATCGAGCTGACATAGATAGGGTGGAAGTGTGTTCCAGAGTGCGGTCAACGACTTCCAGTCTCTTTGGGAGACACATTAGCATTTTGGTTGATCTCTTTACTGACCTAGCTTCTTTATATCCTTACTGAGATATGAGATCCAAAACTGAACACAGCACTCCAAGTGAGGTCTCAACAGAGTCCTGTACAGGGGTATTATGACTTCCTCTCCTTTGCTGATTACGCTCATCACTATACAGTCTAGCTCTGCTCACTGCCTTGTTTTGTCATTTTGATATTCTCAGACATCATCACCCCAAGGTCTCTGAATTGGTCTGTGCACATCCGCTTCTCCCCTCTTATCACATACACCTCCCTTGGGTTTCTGCACCCAGAAGCATCACTCTATATTCGCGTTTTCAGGATTAAGGGGGTTTTCTAGGAACCTACCCCTAGCCAATAGCAAGAAAGTGATGTATATTGAAGAGAAATGTTCTTTCACAAATGGGCTGCAATCCAGACACATTTTGTCCAACAGAAACTAGATTATTTTCTAAAGATTTAGTCCTTGCTTGCTCAGTCTGAGAATTTGGGCATTGACTGTCAATCCTAGGGATCTTAATCTTCAGCCATCCCATTCTCCAAGTAATAATAGCCAACCATAAAGAATGGAAAGTTAATTTTCCAGGAGGAGCTTGTTTGCCTTTAGAATGGTTTTATCTTTAAGGCACTTTTGAATTTCATGTGGATGATAATGCTGCATACTACTGCTAGAATCATTATTAGAAATGAATGATTATTATTATTTTAGGATTTTAGTGTTGTTCGAAGAGGGTTGCAGACTATTAGTGTTCCTCTGAAGCATTTCTGAACTGTTTCCAATGTCTGTTAATATTTCAAATTCTTTTGCCTCCACATTCTTATGTCTGTTTGTTTCTTGTAGAGATACCACACATTTGGAAATTGAACCTTTCACACTTCTGGGTGTCTGTGCTGGACTCATTCCATATCCCCATCATAACCAATCCCCAAGAAACACATACCAGTGTGCAATGGGGAAGCAAGCTATGGGTAAGTGAGATGGTGTTAATATTTAGTTTGTTCAGATGATAAGAACGTAAGCAATGCCTCTGCTGGGTCAGACCTGAGGTCCATCGCGCCCAGCAGTCCGCTCCCGCGGCAGCCCATCAGGTCTGTGACCTGTAAGGTGATCCTTGTCTAAAACCCTTTATTCCCCTTTTATGCTTCTTATACCCTTTCATAATCCTATCTCTACCTCTATCTGTATCCCTCATTTCCCGCATCCTTCAAGAATTTATCCAATCCTTCTTTAAAACCCTGTAGTGTACTCTGTCCTATCACAACCTCCGGAAGCGCATTCCAGGTGCCCACCACCCTCTGAGTGAAAAAGAATTTCCTAGCATTGGTTCTAAACCTGTCCCCTTTCAATTTCTCCGAGTGCCCCCTTGTTCTTGTGGTTCCCAATAGGCTGAAGAACCTGTCCCTCTCTACCTTCTCTATGCCTTTCATGATCTTGAAAGTCTCTATCATGTCTCCTCTGAGTCTCCGCTATTCCAGGGAGAAAAGCCCCAGCCTTTCTAACCTGTCTGTGTATGGAAGGTTTTCCATACCTTTTATCATTTTCGTTGCTCTTCTCTGAACCCTCTCAAGTATCTCCATGTCCTTCTTTAGGTACAGTGTCCAATATTGGACACAGTACTCCAGATGCGGGCGCACCATCGCACGATACAGTGGCATGATGACTTCCTTCGTTCTGGTTGTAATACCCTTTTTAATAATACCCAACATTCTGTTTGCTTTCTTTACGGCTGCTGTGCATTGTGCCGTTGACTTCATTGTTGTATCCTCCAGCACACCCAAGTCCTTTTCAAGGTTACTTGCCTCTAGTACTAATCCCCCCATTTTGTAGCTGAACATCGGGTTCTTTTTCCCTATATGCATGACCTTGCATTACTCTACATTGAAGTTCATCTGCCATTTATTCGCCCATTCCTCCAGTTTGTTCAGGTCCCTTTGTAGGTCTTCACATTTCTCCGCAGTTCTAACCCTGCTACAGAGTTTAGTGTCATCCGCAAATTTTATAACTTCACACTTTGTCCCTGTTTCTAGGTCATTAATAAATACATTGAACAGCAGCGGTCCGAGTACTGACCCCTGCGGAACACCGCTCGTGACCCTCCTCCAGTCTGAGTATTGGCCCTTTACTCCAACCCTTTGCTTTCTGCCTGCCAACCAGTGTTTAACCCATCTGTGTACGTCCCCTTCCACCCCGTGGTTCCACAGCTTCCTAAGCAGCCGCTCATGGGGTACCTTGTCAAAGGCTTTTTGGAAGTCGAGATAAATGATGTCTATGGGTTCCCCTTTGTCCATCTAGCTGTTTATCCCTTCAAAGAAGTGCAGTAAGTTCGTTTGGCAGTAATATTTACCCTGATTAAACGATCCTCCACATGCACTGCTGATTCAGAACAGTTCACTCGTAATTTTTTTGCGGTAGGTGATAAGAGTTTATGGGCCGGGGTGGAGTGCCTAGATGAGACATGAAGATGGGGAGGCAGAAAGAGCCTAGAAAGTGGTCAGACCATGGGACATGTTCCCAAAGGGCCTCTTAGGCAGAAGTTTTGTGCTCAGTCAGATCGAGGAAGCTGATGATGTCTAGTGTATGTCCTTTATCATGGGTAGGGGTGAGTGAAGGAGTGGTGAAGCCTAGGGAGGTGAGGAAGTCTTTGAATTTAGTTGTGTCCTTGCTGGTGTTATCGTCTAGGTGGAGGTTAATATCTCCAATGATCAGTAGTCTCTGGAATTTTAGGAAGGCTCTTGTTATAGTCTCGAGAACAAGTTCTGAGGATTTATTCCAGGGGATAGGAGGGCGGTAAAGTAACAAGATGCCTAGTGGGTAGGGATGGAGTTCGTCATTAACTGAAGCTAACATGAATTCTAAAGAGGTATGGCTGCCCTTTTCAAGGAGCTCAACATTGAAGAATGATTTGTAAAGCAGAGCTAGGTCTCCTCCTTTCCGGTTGATTCTGGGTGAGAAGAGGCCATAATAGCCAGGGGGCAGAGTTCGTTTTGTGTGAAAGAATCATCTTTTTCGATCCATGATTCTGTGATGCACACGAAACCCGGATCGGAGTCACTGAGAAGGTCTTTTATTATTTGGGTCTTATTGCGGACTGATCTGGCATTACATTTATAACAAGTAGAGACGTTTAAATACCTACGTAATGTTAATGCGCATGAGTCGAGTCTCTTTCATTTGAAAGGAAGCAATGCAATGAGAGGGTGTAAGATGATGTTAAGAGGTGATAGGCACCGGAGTAATCTAAGGAAATACTTTTTTACAGAAAGGGTGGTAGATGCGTGCAGCAGTCTCCCAGAAGAGGTGGTGGAGACAGAGACTGAATTCAAAAGGGCCTGAGATAGGCACGTGGGATCTCTGAGAGAGAAAAAGATAATGGTTAATAATAATAATAACAGTTTATATACCGCAATACCGTTAAGTTCTATGTGGTTTACAGAAGATTAGTGGGGTACAAGTTGAGTTTACGTACAAGTTGAGTTAACTTAAGGGATGTGGGAACAATGGGGGGAAAGAGGGAAGTGGGTCAGCTGTCTAGGTATTTCAGGAATAGGTGAGTTTTGAGGCGTTTCCTGAATACCTCATAAGTGGTGGGCAATAGGAGTTGTTCTAGGTCTTTACCCCATAGGGCAGCCTGATGTGAGAGAAGATGCTCATGGTGTTTTTTTAGTTTGCATCCTCTAACCGGGGGAGAAACGAAGTGCGAGTGGGAGCTTCTCTTGTGTTTGTTGGCTGAGAAGGAGAATAGGTCAGTGATGTATTTAGGGGTTAGACCGTAGAAAACTTTAAAACAGAGGCAGGCGAATTTAAACTTTACACGAGCTTCCATCGGCAGCCAGTGTAGCTGTTTGAAGTATGGCGTCACGTGATCGAACTTCTTTAGACCGAAGATTAGTCTGACCGCAGTGTTTTGCATTAGTTGTAATCGTTGCATATTCTTTTGGGGGATTGCTAAGTAGGCGATGTTACAGTAGTCGAGTTGACTTAATACGAGGGATTGAACCAAGATTCTGAAGGCAGAGTTAACAAAGTATGCTTTAATGGATTTAAGTTTCCAGAGGGTGAAGAAACTCTTTTTGATTAGGGAGTCCACCTGATCTTTTATGGTGAGGCACTGGTCCAGAGTTACACCCAGTATTTTAATGGTGGGCTGTATGGGGTAGTTATGTTTGTTGATGTCTAGTGGGGTTTTGGTGTCAAGAGGGTGTGGTGAAGCGACAAAGAATTTTGTCTTCTCAGTATTGAGCTTGAGTTTGAAGTCTGTCATCCAATGTTCCATCAAGTTTATGGCTTCTGATGCTTTTGGAATTGTTTCCGAGATGGAGTTGGCAAATGGGATAATAATTGTGAAGTCATCAACGTAACTGAATAATTTTATCCCCAGCTGGGTTAATTGAACGCTCAGTGAGGTCATGTAGATATTGAAAAGCAGAGGGGATAGTGGGGACCCTTGCGGAACGCCGGATGGGTTGCTCCAGGTGCTGGAGAGATCATTGTTGAAGCGAACCTGATAGGTTCGGGACGAAAGGAAACCATGAAACCAGTTTAGCACTTCGCCTCTGATGCCAATAGCATCTAGACACTGTAGCAAATTCGCATGGTCTACAAGGTCAAAGGCAGAGCTCATGTCGAATTGCATGATCAGGGCACTGAGGCCTTTGCTTAAAAATAGGTGCAAGTAATCTAAGATGGCCGCAATTACCGTTTCTGTGCTGAAAAGTGGTCTAAAGCCGGATTGAGTCTCATGAAGGAGTGAGAACTGGTCTAGATATTCCATTAATTGGGAGTGTACCAGCCCCTCCATGATCTTTACAAAGAGTGGTATGGAAGCAATTGGTCTGTAGTTGGAAACTAGGGCTGACGATTCTTTGCTATTTTTTTAGGATAGGGGTTATTATTATGTGGCCTTTGTTGGTGAGGAATTTTCCGTTTTTCAGGTTATGGGCTAAGTAGTGCAGTAGAGATAGTTTAAATTCAAGTGGTGCCGCTTTCATGATTTCCGGGGGACATGAGTCCAGGAAGCAGTATGATTTGGAGTATTTGTTGTATAATTTGGTATAGTTATTCCAATCTATGTCTTGAAATGAATCCCAGAACATGTCTGCAGGGGTTTCATTTCCTTGTGTGTTAGCTATATGGTGTACATTAGGTTCTTCTGTTGGGCAGTTGTTTCTTAGTTTTTTAATTTTTGAGTCAAAGTGCAGGGCTAGGTCGTTCGCTGAGGGTAATTTAAAGTTGTGTGTGGGTAGAGTGTAGCGGGTGGTGTCAAATAGTTACTGCGGATGGGCAGACTAGATGGGCCATTTGGCTTTTATCTGCCATCGCTGGAATAGTCTTCCACTTCAGGTTATTGAGGCCAGCAGCGTGCCAGATTTTAAGGCCAGATGGGATAGACATGTGGGATCTATCCGCAAAGATAGATAGGGAGGGTCATTAGAGTGGGCAGACTTGATGGGCCGTGGCCCTTATCTGCCGTCTATTTCTATGTTTCTAAATGATGGAGAGAGTCTAAGGGAAAAATAGGGACCTTCACTGAAGAAAGAACTTTGTACAAAATGGAAATAAAAGCAGAATTAAATGTTTCCAAATGCCATAAAAGGAATCCAGATCAGATCCAAAGGGAAGAGACCCTACAGTGGACTCAAGTGGTATGGTTAATGGATTGTTCTCCCTTGAGAAAAGGAGACTGCGTGGGGATATGATCGAGACCTTCAAAATACTGAAAGGAATCGACAAAATAGAGCAGAGAAGATTATTTACATTGTCCAATTTGACACGGACAAGAGGGCATGAAATGAAGCTAAGGGGGGGCAAGTTCAGGACTAATATCAGGAAGTTCTGCTTCACACAGAGAGTGGTTGACATCTGGAATACTCTCCCAGGGGAGATTATTGCGGAATCGACAGTCCTAGGCTTCAAAAGCAAACTAGATGCATATCTCCTTGAGAGAGGCATATAAAGATATGGTTTAAGATATAAAATAAAATCCGCGTGTGCGGATCACCGGACTTGATGGTCTGATCCGGAGATGGCGCTTCTTATGTTCTTATGAGTCTGTAATATGAGAGGACAAGGTGAGAGAGAAGCAGAGAGATCATGGAGTTTTACCGCACTTAGAGCAGATTTACTAAGAGATTCCCATTTTGGCTGTCTGTTCATCCTTTAGTTGCAAGAAGTGGAAGGGCCTGAAATAGCAAGAGCTTATTCTCGGGTCACACCTTTCCAGTTTCATCTTGTGTTTTCTTCCTCAGCTGTTTTGGCTGCCTCCTTGGTTGTTACCACACACAGTTCAGTGAGATTTCTGTGTACAGAGAGCCCATTCAGAATCTGCAGAGTTCTTTTGTCCTTTTCCTTGGTGAGAGTTTTTTAAAGTTTTGTTTTCTGTGTCATTTGCAATTCATTGTCTGTGTTTCTTTGCTCGGTGTATTCAGCTGCTGTGACCTTAGGTCCTGCATATTTATCTCCTTAGATACAATCCTCTGACGTTACTGCTGATGCTGAGAAGACAAAAGCCGCCGAATATCCTTAGCTATTAGAAAACCCCTTTTGTTTCTGCTGTGACAAAACACCTGACTTAAAAGAATAAACTGATCAAAGCTCATTTTAAACCCAAGCTCACGAAGACACCATAACTGAGACGTGAAATATTTGGGCAGTCTAAATTTAAATGGTCATAAATGGTTTCTCCACTGCAGAAAAATGTTTACAGTCTAAGCTGCTGAAAATTGCTTTTCCATATGCTTTAATTGGACTTTACAAGGGTAATTGAATTTATTTGGAAATTCCAGGAGCTGTCTGTCTGTTAATGTTGGCCACTTCTCCTTTAATTTTTTGGTATGGAAATAAAATCCTGTGTTTGCGGCTATTGGTGATATAGCAAAACTGAGTTTCTGTGGATTTTGAATGAGATCAAGAGAGAAGTGAATTTGAAAAGATTGAACTATAGGAATAGTAAGATCATGTAAAAACAGTTGTTAGTTCTGCAAAAATTGTCCAAATTGGTCTGAAAAGATCTCTGGTTTTAGGGATATTTATTTTTTATTTATCAAATTTCTATCCCACATTATTCATAAAATCTAAGTAGGTTACAATAAACATACATACATTTGAAAACATGATCAACATGCTTCTTAAAATCATATAAAATAAGGATTAACTGTAACGTATAAGAACATAAGAGTTGCCTCCGCTGAGGCAGACCAGAGGTCCATCTCGCCCAGCGGTCCGCTCCCGCGGCGGCCCATCAGGTCTATTGTCTGATCAGTGGTCCCTGACTATGCCTATAACTTGCCTCTCACTCCTGTCCCTATAACCTACCTCTACTCCTGTCTGTACCCCTCAATCCCTTTATCCTCTAGGAACCTATCCAAACCTTCTTTGAAGCCCTGTAACGTGCTCCTGCTTACCACAGCTTCCGGAAGCGCGTTCCATGTATCCATCACCCTCTGGGTGAAAAAGAACTTCCTAGCGTTTGTTCTAAGCCTGTCCCCTTTCAATTTCTCCGAGTGCCCCCTTGTACTTGTGGTTCCCCATAATCTGAAAAATCTGTCCCTGTCTACCCTTTCTATACCCTTCTGGATCTTGAAGGTTTCTATCATGTCTCCTCTAAGTCTCCGCCTCTCCAGGGAGAACAGCCCCAGCTCTTTCAGCCTGTCAGTATATGAGAGGTTTTCCATGACCTTTATCAGCTTAGTTGCTCTTCTCTGGACTCCCTCAAGTACTGCCCTGTCCTTCTTGAGGTACGGTGACCAGTACTGGACACAGTACTCCAGATGCGGGATGACTTCCTTCGTTCTGGTCGTGATACCCTTCTTAACGATGCCCAACATTTTGTTTGCTTTCTTTGAGGCTGTGGCGCACTGCGCCGACGCCTTCAATGTTGTGTCTACATGCTTCTTAAAATCATATAAAATAAGGATTAACTGTAACATAAGAATAGTCATACTGGGTCAGACCCACAGTGACCAATCCAGGTCACAAGTACCTGTCAAAAATCCAAATAGTAGCAATATTCTATGATACCGATCCGAGGACAAGCACTGGGTTCCCCCATGTCTGTCTCAGTAGCAGACTCTGGACTTTCCTCCTTGTTCTGAAGAGAGGTGCCGCGTGTGGATCTGCTAAGGGGAAGAAACCCTCCATTGGAATTTCTTACCTGCTAGCATTCAAACTCAGGAAAAGGTAAAACTTGGGCTTCAGTAGCTTATTTCATTGTCCTTCTCCTTTCTTTTTTAGTTCAGTACTCTGCTTTTACAACAAAGTCAGTTTAGGTAATAGCGTAGCACCTTTAGATTCTCTGTTAGGGTTTTGATGTAAAAAGTGTTTTAGTCTAGATTAGCATTTCAGAGCATAAGATAAGATCAGATTAGGGCGCAGATAGCAGTTGAGGAAAGTCTTTCTTTAGTGCTTAACTTCCGCCCACCCTCCCCAACTTCCACCTGCCACTGGATGGCATACTGGGGAAGGGGGGAGCCTATTCCACAAAGACGCACTCTACCTTAATCAGGGTGGAACCAGGCTGCTAGCATCAACATTTAAAAATAGAGCAGTTTTTAAACTAGAAACTGGGGGAAGGCTGACATTCGCTCAAAGAGCATGGTTTGGAACAAGATATCTTTAAAAGATATCCCTATAAAAGGGAAGACGGAGTGTTCTGACAGCGAGGTTGCAATACAGGCCACAGTAGACAAAGTTTCCTTAAATACAGAGCAGTCTAATTTTAAAGATTTTCAAATGATCTATGCCAACTGCTGAGCAAATTGTAAATAGATATGACAAACACTGTTTGAAATGTCTATGCAAATACCAGAAGCCTAAGAAACAAGATGGGAGAGTTAGAATATATTGCACTAAATGAATAGATATAATAGGCATCTATTAGGCCTGTTGGAAGGAAGATAATCAATGGGGCACTGTCATAGCAGGATACAAACTATATTGCAGTGATAGGGTGGATCGAATTGGAGGAGGCATAGCGTTATATAGAGGGCCTTGAATCAAATAGACTGAAAGTTCCACATCTTGGAATCCCCATTGGTAGAAATCCCATGTGTAAAGGGGAAAAGGATATCAATAGGAATGTACTACCGTCCATCTGTCCAGGATGAATGGACAGATGCTGAAGAAATTAGGGAGGCTAACAAACTGGGTAACAATAATAATGGGCGATTTCAACCACCCTGAAATTGACTGGGTAAATGTAAGATCAGGAGATGCTAGGGAGATAAGATTCCTTGATGATATCGAGGACTGCTTTATGGATCAGCTGGTTCGGCTACTGACAAGAGGCGAAACAATTCTAAACCTAGTTCTTAGTGGAAGTAAATTTTTTTTTTTTTTTTACAGAAAGGGTGGTAGACGCGTGAAATAGATAGAGGTGGTGCAGACAAGTGTGGAACAGGCATTTGGGATCTCTTAGGGAGAGGAGAAGATAGTGGATGCTGCAGATGGACAGACCAGAAGGGCCATTTGGCCTTTATTTGCCTTCTTGTTTCTATGTTTAATTTGGGTCGAATGCGGGTTTTAGTTATGCAACACTAGACATCCGCAATTAGGATGCATAGCGATGCCTAACCGGGGCACCATTTATAGAATCTGACCCTTAGTGCTTTCTTGTTAATATTTTTAGATGTCCATATGCTAATGCTAGCATTAACATACGATCAAAAATGTAACAAATAGGAAAAGCTGAAAGGAGCGTAGGACATGAGAGAGTCCCACATTAGGGCGAGTCAAGCCTATTTACTAGTGTGTCTTAGTAAAAGGATCCTTCTGTCTGTTTTCTCACTGTTTCTCAATTACTGTCTTCAACATTGGTCAGCTAGGTTTTTTTTTACCCTGACAAGGATTTTCCTCTATTGCTATACCAGAGGAGGTAGTTGTGGAATCCACCGATCTAGGATTTAAGGGTAAGCTAGATGCACTTCTCCTTATGAGAAGCTTAGAGTGATATGGGGACTAAAACTATGCCAGGGTACACCTGGTGGGGCCTCCGCGTGTGCGGATCGCTGGACTTGATGGACCTAGGGTCTGTTCCGGAGATGGCACTTCTTATGTTATGTTCAAGAGTTGGTGTGGGAAGTAATGGTGCTGGGGCCACTTGATAACAATGATCATAACATGTTCAGATTTGATATAACCCCTGGAATAAGTTCACACAAGAAATCTAATACAGTAGCATTTAACTTTAAAAAAGGAGACTATGATGACCAGAGAGTGGTAGAAAACTGGAATGCTCTTCCTGAGTCTGTCATAGGGGAAAACACCCTCCAGGGATTCAAGACAAAGTTAGACAAGTTCCTGCTGAACAAGGACGTACGCTGATAGGGCTAGTCTCAAGGCATTGGTCTTTGACCAGAGGGCCGCCGCGTGAGCGGACTGTTGGGTATGATGGACCACTGGTCTGACCCAGCAGCGGTAATTCTTATGTTCTTATGTGGGGAATGGTAAAGAAACTTAACAGCTGCAAAGTTCAAAAATTTACATCAGGCATGGATGCTATTCAAAACTACCATCCTGGAAACCCAGACTAGATATATTCCATGTATTAAAAAAGGTATGAGTGAGGTGAAGAAAGCTATTGGCACTAAAAGAGAATCCTTCAGAAAGTGGAAAGAGCTATCAGTCAAGTCACTTTTCCCTCCATTGTCCCAGATACAAAATAAGTAAACTACCTGTATATGATATATAAGACTGCTTTGATTGTAAACCCAGAAAGGTGGTATATCAAACCCCATTCCCCCTTCCTGTCCATTTTTACCATTTGCACTCCACTCCATATTTTATGGACGTCTATCATATCCCCTCAAGCCATCTCTTCTCCAAGCTGAAGAGACCTAGCCTCTTTAGCCTTCCTCATAAGGAAGTTGTTCTTTCCCCTTTATCGTTTTTGTTGCCCTTTCCTGTACCTTTTCTAATTCTGCTATATCTTTTTGGAGATAGGATGACCAAAATTGCACTCAATATTCAAGGTGCAGCCACTCCATGGAGCAATACAAAGATATTATTCAAGGTGCAGTTGCACCACTGAGCTATATAAAGGCATTATAACATTTTGATTTTTGCTCTCCATTTCTTTCCTAATAATCCCTAACATTCTACTTGCTTGCTTAGCTATTCCTGCAAATGGAATAGAGGGTTTTAACCTATCAACAATAATATCTAGGAATTGCAGCCCACGGAAATGATCTAAATTTTTCCTTGCCTTCCCACGTCAAACTTTTTCAGAAACATCTATCCAATCTATCCATCTATCTAGAAAAATCTATCCAATTGACCCCGTCATAAAGATCTTAGGCGTAATCCTAGACCAAAATCTGACTATGAGGAATCAGGTAGATGCCCTAGTAAGGAAAGGATTCCATACATTATGGAAGCTCCGATCAATCGGAGCATATTTTGATGCTATTTAATTTAGACTTTTGGTTTAATCTCTAGTATTAAGTCAATCAGATTATTGTAATATTGTTTACTTGGCAGGAATACAGAAAATCTGCAGAGATTGTGTATTATTCAAAAATGCAGCGGTCAGGCTGATTTTCGGGCTGAAGAAGTTTGACCACATTACTGCCTTCTTCCACGAACTACACTGGTTGCCAGTGGAGGCTCGGATTAAGTTTAAGTTTGGATAATTTTGTTATAAAATCCTGTTTGGACTCACTCCCAATTACCTCATGAATTCATTTTCACTCACCACTAGTAAACATACTAGATGTTCACCCTCTACTTTTATTTTTCCATCTGTAAAAGGATGTAAATTTTAAAAGTACCATCATTGTCTTGTAATGATTTTTCCCAACAAGGAAGGACTTTCATTGCAGACCCCTCTTACATTCAAATCTCAATCTATTAAAACCTTCACTTAAACTACTTGGAGTAAATTTTGCTAACATATTTAGTTATCATCTTCATAACAGTACAGTGATCCAACGTTGCTTTTATTGGCTCCGTATGATCAGATCATTATCGAAACTATTAGATGCCGCATCCTTGAATATTTTGATTCACTCTCGTGATCTCGTGCATTGACTATTGTAATGCCCTTTATAAAGGTATAACCAAAAAAGAAATACGAAGACTTCAGAAAATACAAAACACCGCCGTAAAAATTATATATTCAATGCAAAGAAATCCAACCATGTCACCCCCTTGTTGCAAGATGTTCACTGTTTGCCAGTGGAACACAGAATCACTTATAAAATTCTTCTGTTAACATTTAAGACTAGACAAAACAATCAACCTGAATTTATAAATAAGAACATAAGAAGTGCCTCTGCTGGATCAGACCAGAGGTCCATCATGCCCAGCAGTCCGCTCACGTGGGGACCCACCAGGTCCAGGACCTGTATAGTAACTCTCTATCTATACCCTTCTTTCCCCTTTTCCTTCAGAAAATTGTCCAAACCCTTCTTGAACTCCAATACCGTACCTTGTTCTATCACGCCCTGTGGAAGCGCATTCCAGGTGTCCACCACCCGTTGGGTGAAGAAGAACTTCCTAGCATTGGTTCTGAATCTGTCTCCTCTTAATTTTTCCGAATGCCCTCTCGTTCTTGTAGTTTTCGAAAGTCTGAAGAATCTGTCCCCCTCCACTTTCTCTATGCCCTTCAAAATCTTGTAAGTCTCTATCATGTCCCTCTAAGTCTCCGCTTCTCCGGGGAAAAGAGCCCCAGTTTCTCCAATCTTTCGGCGTCTGAAAGCTTTTCCATACCTTTTATCAAACGTGTCGCTCTTTTCTGAACCCTCTCGAGTATCGCCATATCCTTCTTTAGGTACAGCGACCAATATTGGACGCAGTACTCCAGATGTGGGCGCACCATCGCCCGATACAGCGGCAGAATAACCTCTTTCGTTCTGGTTGTAATACCCTTCTTGATTATACCTAGCATTCTATTCGCTTTCTTAACGGCCGCTGCGCACTGCGCCGACGGCTTCATTGTCTTGTCTACTATTACCCCCAAGTCCCTTTCTTGGGTACTGTCACTCAATGACAGCCCTCCCATCGTGTAGCTGTATCTCGGGTTTCTGTTTCCTACGTGCAAGACTTTACATTTCCCTACATTGAACTTCTTACCCCTTATATTCCTTCTAGGTCCTTAAGATCAACAGCTAATAACCTTTTCTCTATTATCGTCACTGAAGTTTATATATACAATGAGGTCTACTATCTTCTCTGTCACTGCCCCCTCTCTTTGGACTAGTATTCCAAATTATTTACACGAAGAATCAAATCTTAATAACTTTAAGATGAAGCTAAAGACATTTCTCTTCCTTAATGCCTTTGAGACCTAACTGTCCTTTTAAGGGCAATTGAGCGAAAATATAATTGAGTTTAACAGCTGCCCTCCCTATTGTTTTTTTCCCTAATTGTTCTCTTTTACTTTGCCTAATGTAGTTCTTGCCTTTTACCTTTTGTTCTTGTTTGTCTTTGTTTTTAATAGTTTTTAATAAGTTTTTATAGTTACAGTTTGGGGACGTATTGTCACCTTAAACTTGTATTTTAGTTAAAGTTTGTTTTCTGTTTTTACAAATTTGTACACTGCCTAGAAGGCTGATTGGGCGGTATAAGAAATTTTAAATAAACTTGAAACTTGATCTTACCAGGCAGCATCCTGGGACAAATATTTAAATCTCTTAATCATGACTTCCAGCACTTACATGGATTTTAGGAGGCATCTGAAAACTTATCTGTTTACCAAATACTTAGACAATTAAGTTAATTCATCTAATTGTTTAAATCTCTTTTTGTAAACCGCAAAGAACTTCATGGTCCTGTGGTATATAAGCGAATTGTAATGTAAATTTGAAAAAACAGAGCAATAGAAACATGATGCCAGATAAAGGCCAAATAGCCCATCTAGTCTGCCCATCTGCAGTAACCATTATCTCTTCCTCTCTCTCTTAGATCATCACTTTACAAATTAACAAATAACTACCCCCTTTTAAGAAGCTGGGTTAAGGTTTTTTTTTAAATTTGCAGGCCATGGCGGTAAAAGCTCTGGCGCTCAAACAATTCCTATGATAAAAAAGCCTAATGCAGCTTCATAAAAGGGAGGGAGGGGAAATAAAATAAAAATGGAAAATAAGATAATACCATTTTATTGGACTAATACATTTTTCAATTAGCTTTCAGAGGCCAGTACCTCTTTTCTCAGGTCAGTAAAGTATACTGCTGTTACATTATCCTTGTCCTGACCTGAGGAAGGAGGTTTTGGTCTCTGAATTAGTAAAAAATGTATTACAATTAGTCCAATAAAAGGATCATCTTATTTCCATTTTCTATTTATAAAATATACATTTTTTTTCTACATTTGTCTTCTCTGGTTTCAACTTTCCTCATCTTCTTGTCACTCTCTTCCTTCCATCCACTGCCTGCCCTCTATCTGCCCCTTCTATATGGCATCTTCTCTCCTTCTATGTCCCTTCCAGAAACTGTATGCCTCCCCCCTCCATCTCTCCCTTCACCCCCATTGGTCTGGCATCCATCTTCTTCTCTTCCCTCCTCCAGTAGTCTGGCATCTCTCTCCTCTCCTTTCCTCTCCCACATCACCATGGTCAGGCATTTCACTCTCTCCTCTCCTTTTCCTTCCCTCATCTTCCTTCTCAATTTATTTTCCGCATCTGTCTAGATTAAGTTCTTACTACCCTGTCAGAACCAATGCTAGGAAGTTCTTCTTCACCCAAGACACCTGGAACGCGCTTCCAGAGGGAGTGATAGGACAGGGTACAGTATTGGAGTTCAAGAAGGGATTGGACAATTTTCTGAAGGAAAAGGGGATAGAAGGCTATAGATAGAGGGCTAGTATACAGGTCCTGGACCTGATGGGCCGCCACGTGAGCGGATGATATTGGATTTCAAGAAGGGATTGGACAATTTTCTAAAGGAAAAGGGGATAGAAGGGTATAGATAGAGGGCTAGTATACAGGTCCTGGACCTGATGGGCCGCCGTGTGAGCGGACTGCTGGGCATGATGGACCTCAGGTCTGACCCAGCAGAGGTACGGCTTACGTTCTTATATTCCCTTTTCACTGTCTACCTACAGCTTGCCACTTTTTTCCCTCACCCCCTCCAGTATTTCACTAACTCGATCCTCTTCCCCCATCATGTGCCCTCTTTTTATTTATCCCCTTCTTCCATCATGTAGCCTCTTTCTCTACCCTTTACATACTGCATCTTCTACTTTCTGTCCACTTCCATTCATCATCTGCCCCCTCTCTGTCCACTTCCATTCAGCATGTGCCCCCTCTCTCCACTTCCTTCCAGTGTCTGCTCCCCTCGTTCTCTCCTTCCCATTTCCTTCCTGCATCTGCTCCCCTCTTTCTCTCTCTTCTCCCAACTTCCTTCTTTCCTGCATCTACTCCCCTCTTTCTCTCTTTTCCCCACATCCTTCCTGCATCTGCCCCCTCACCTCCTCACTGCTGCTGTACGCTTCTTGAACCAGCAGTAGCGGCAGTAAATGTAGTCATCCCAGGACCTTGTTGCCTCTCCCCGGCTGCCAACTCTGCTCCGGAACAAGTAAGTGATGTCGGAGGGGGTGGACCGGCAGCCGCGGGGAGGTGCAGCAAGATACCACGATGACTGTGGCTGCCCGTCCACCCCCTCTGATGTCACTTAATTTTTCTGCAGCCCAATGGCAGCTGCAGTTATCTTGGGACTTTGCTGCACTCCACACAACTGCCAGTCCACCCCCTCCGAGGTCACTTACTTGTTCCAGAGCAGAGCCAGCAGCTGCAGTCATTGCAGGACCTTGCTGCATCTCCCCATGTCTGCCAATGCTCTGGAACAAGTAAGTGACGGAGGGGGTGGACCAGCAGCCATGGGGAGGTCTCGTGATAACTGAATTTAAAGTTTATTGCTGCTGCTGCTGTTTCAAGAAAGCAGCAGAGTAGGGCGGGAGGTTATGGACCCATTGTGCACCCAGGGCAGACTGCCCATCCCGTCCCGCCTTTAGTACGCCACTGCTCTTCCTCAAACCCATTTTTCCTCTTTACCTTTTATTTGTGAATAATGTGATGGAAAAAGCACTTAGGAAAGAGAGTTAAAGTATTAATGCTTTTCTGTTGTTGACTTTTTTTAATCTCACTGCTCTCAGTTTTCAGTAGTTGGTCAAATGCAGTTAAAATTGGTCAAGCACACAGGAGTTTTAGTTCGGTGTAAAACATGATTATCCCAGGACAAGCAGGCAGCATATTCTTAACACATGGGTGACGTCACCGACGGAGCCCTCGGTACGGACCTTTTAACTAGAAGTTTCTAGTTGGCCGCACCGCGCGTGCGCGAGTGCCTTCCCGCCCGACGGAGGAGTGCGTGGTCCCCAGTTTCTTCGTTTCCGCGGAGCGAAGAAGACGCGTGTATTTTTTCAACGGCTGTTGAAATCACTTTTTGCCTTCCCGCTCGCGCTTTTGTTCTAAATTTTTCTTCCTCTACCTTCGGGTTTCCTTTTTCTTTGAATTGCAAAAAAAAAAAAAAAAACTTTGATTTTTCTTGTTTCTTTCGTTTTTGCCCCGGCGGGGCCTGTTGCCATTATACAGGCCTCGGACTTCGATTTTGCGGAGGCTATCTTCCCCTTCATGCCCCCGCAGGTCGGTTTTAAGAAGTGCCAGCGGTGTGCACGCCCGATCTCCGTTTCTGACCCACACAATTGGTGTTTGCAGTGCCTGGGTCCGGAGCATCGGGCAGATTCCTGCACCCGCTGTGCCACTTTACAAAAACGTACTCTTAAAAACCGAAGAATCCAGCAAACCCTGCTCTTCGGCTCCGAGTCGGCGATGGATTCATCACCTTCAACGGCGGTACCGCAGAAATCGGCACCGTCAAGCTCGACACCGACCGATCCCGCATCGGCGCCACTGGCGCCAGGTAAGCCGGCTAAGAAGCCTTCCTCTTCCCTCGAGCGCCCTCCAGCTACGGTGTCGACACCGTCCATACCGGCATCGCACCGGTCCCGTAAACGCTCCGCCCCGATAACGGTGAGTGCCTCGTCATCGGCCTCCTCATCACCGGGGCGTGGAGCGGCATCCAAGGAACCGAAGAAAAAGAAAGCGGTTCCGATGCCACCCCTAGATGACCGTATTTCGGCCATTCTACAAACTCAGCTTCAGGAGCAGTTGAAGAAACAGCTTGAACAACTGCTACCCTCTATCCTGGCACCGCTCCTTCCGGTACCAGACCGGCCCGAGCCCCGCACCGAGCCCCCGGTGTCCACTCCTTCGGTACCGGTAAACACCTCGATGCCGATCCTTTCGGCCCAACAACTTCCTGATGATCCTGTGGTTCATTCTCAACCCACAGTGGATCCTACTCGGCACCAGGCGGTACGGCACTCTTCTCGGGACCGAGAACGACGCCGATCGTCCTCCCCTGGTACCGTTTCGGTGCGCTCTGGTAAATCTTTGTCCAAGACTCGCCACACCGCACCCTCCACCCCGGTGTCCCGACACGCACCAGAGGTCAGGGATCCTGATTTATGGGAGGAGACTCCTCTCGGTACCGAGGAGGATCCCTCCTCATCTGATGAGGAACCATCGGCACCTGATGCCACCTCTAAACCTGAGCAATCCTCTTTTTCTAAATTTCTGAGGGAAATGTCTGCTGCTCTGTCACTTCCCCTTGAATCTGACTCCAAAAAGTCCCAAGCCTTTTTAGAAGCCTTAGACTTTGAGCAACCTCCTAAAGAGTTCCTCAAGCTTCCCGTACATGACATCTTACGGGAGACATTCTACAAAAACTTGGAAAATCCCCTCACGGTACCGGGAGCTCCCCGTAAACTGGACAACCTTTACCGTGTCATCCCTATTCCAGGATTCGACAAATCTCAATTGCCCCATGAGTCCCTTCTGGTGGAATCCACCTTAAAAAAGACTCAGGGCTCCAGTGTCTATGCCTCTACCCCTCCTGGCAGAGAAGGTAAGACCATGGACAAGTTTGGCAAGAGACTTTACCAAAATGCCATGCTTGCCAACAGGGCAAACAACTATTCCTTCCATTTTTCCTTTTATCTCAAACACTTGGTCCAACAGCTGTCTGCCCTCCAGAAGTACCTACCTGAGCGCAAGGTCCCACTATTCCAGCAGCACATATCTGGCCTTCTCCAAATGCGCAAGTATATGGTCCGCTCGATATACGACTCCTTCGAGCTCACCTCTCGGGCCTCTGCCATGGCTGTAGCCATGCGTCGCTTGGCCTGGCTCAGAGTCTCCGACCTGGACATCAACCACCAGGACCGCCTGGCCAACGCCCCCTGTCTCGGGGATGAGCTTTTTGGAGAGTCACTGGATTCCACCACTCAGAAACTCTCTGCCCATGAGACCAGGTGGGACACCCTGATCAAGCCGAAAAAGAAGGCCCCGCCTGCTCGACCCTATCGGCCTCAATCATCTTACCAGCGGAGGTTCTCAGCCAGGCCACTCAATCCGCCTCCCCAACAATCTCGGCGACCCCGTCAACAGCAGCACCATGCCCAGGCTCGGTCTCAGGCCACTCAACCCTCCAAGCCTCCTCAGCCTGCTAAACAATCTCAGCCCTTTTGACTCTTCTCTCCAGGGCATAGCCAGTCATCCACCCTCGCTGCCTCTTCCACAGCCTATCGGGGGTCGTCTCACCATCTTCTCAAGCCGTTGGGAAGTCATCACGTCGGACCAGTGGGTCCTCAACATCATCCGCCACGGCTACTCTCTCAACTTCCAGACTCTGCCTCCGGACAACCTTCCCGTAGAGTCTGCTTCAACCTCATCTCAAACCCCCCTCCTCCTGAGGGAGGTTCAATCCCTCCTCCTTCTCAATGCCATCGAAGAAGTACCTCCAGATCAAAGGGGGCAGGGATTCTACTCCCGCTACTTCCTGGTACCCAAAAAGACGGGAGACCTCCGTCCCATTCTCGATCTCAGGGACCTCAACAAGTGTCTGGTCAAGGAGAAGTTCAGAATGCTCTCCCTTGCCACGCTCTACCCTCTTCTTTCTCAACACGACTGGCTATGTTCCCTGGACCTCAAAGAGGCCTACACTCACATCTCCATCAATCAACATTCTCGCCGCTACCTGCGTTTCCAGGTACTGCACCACCACTATCAGTACAAGGTGCTACCGTTCGGCCTCGCCTCCTCACCCAGGGTCTTCACCAAGTGCCTTATAGTGGTAGCGGCCTTCCTCAGGTCTCGCAACCTCCAGGTGTTCCCCTATTTGGACGATTGGTTGGTGAAAGCACCTACGTCTCCACTTGTGCTACAGGCTACTCATCACACCATCTCTCTCCTCCACCTCCTGGGGTTCGAGATCAACTACCCCAAGTCGCATCTGCTTCCCACCCAGCGACTTCAATTCATTGGAGCAGTTCTGGACACCACGCTAATGAGGGCTTTTCTCCCCTCCGATCGCAAGCAGACCCTGCTCCATCTCTGCCGTCAGGTACTCATGCATCCCTCCATTCCTGCTCGACAGATGATGGTCCTCCTGGGTCACATGGCCTCGACAGTGCATGTCCTTCCTCTGGCTCGTCTCCACCTTCGTACACCTCAGTGGACGCTCGCCAACCAGTGGTCACAGACTACGGATCTTCTTTCTCATCCCATCTCTGTGACATCATCTCTTCAGCAATCTCTCCAATGGTGGTTGAACTCCTCAAATCTTTCCAGGGGTCTTCTTTTCCATCTGCCCCCCCACTCTATGATCATCACCACAGATGCGTCCCCCTACGCGTGGGGAGCTCACCTGGGAGATCTACGCACCCAGGGACTTTGGACCCCACAGGAGCGTCGTCATCACATCAATTTCCTGGAACTCAGAGCCATGTTCTACGCCCTCAAGGCTTTCCAACATCTTCTCTGTCCTCAAGTCCTCCTCCTATGCACAGACAATCAAGTCGCCATGTACTACATAAACAAGCAAGGCGGCACCGGATCTCGCCCCCTTTGTCTGGAGGCTCTGCGCATCTGGACCTGGGCCACGGACCGCAATCTCTTTCTCAGGGCGGTCTATATCCAGGGCGAACAGAACTCTCTGGCCGACAATCTCAGCCGCATCCTTCAACCTCACGAGTGGACGTTGGACCCTCCGATTCTACTCTCCATCTTTGCTCGATGGGGCACTCCGCAGGTGGACCTCTTTGCAGCACCTCACAACCATCAGCTGCCCCAATTCTGTTCCAGACTCTTCTCTCCTCACCGTCTGGCCCCGGATGCATTCCTGCTCAACTGGAGGGATCGGTTCCTCTATGCCTTCCCTCCACTTCCTTTGATGTTGCGGACCTTGTCCAAACTCCGCAAGGACAATGCCACCATGATCCTCATCGCCCCTCGGTGGCCTCGTCAACACTGGTTCTCCCTTCTGCTTCAACTCAGCTCCAGGGAGCCCATTCCTCTTCCTGTGTTTCCTACTCTACTTACACAGCAGAATCAGTCTCTACTACATCCCAACCTGTCTTCCCTCCACCTGACAGCTTGGTTTCTCTCGGGCTGACCTCTCCGGAGAATCTATCTCAACCGGTCCGCCTCATTTTGGACGCCTCCAGGAAACCGGCCACTCTCCAATGTTACCATCAGAAGTGGACCAGATTCTCCTCGTGGTGTCTCCGGCATCAGCAAGAACCCACCTCTTTGGCGGTGGAAACTGTCTTGGAATATTTGCTCTCGCTGTCCAACGCTGGCCTCAAAACCACCTCCATCAGAGTCCACCTCAGTGCCATCACTGCGTTTCACGAGCCTATTCTCGGAAAACCCCTCACGGCTCATCCTCTGGTTTCAAGATTTATGAGAGGGCTCTTCAACATCAAACCGCCTCTCAAGCCTCCTCCCGTCGTCTGGGACCTGAATGTGGTTCTCTCTGCTCTCATGAAACCTCCGTTTGAGCCTCTTGCCACAGCTTCATTCAGGCTTCTTACCTGGAAAGTGCTTTTCCTAATTGCCATCACCTCTGCCAGGAGGGTTAGCGAACTGCATGCACTGGTTGCCGACCCACCGTTCACTGTTTTTCACCATGACAAGGTTGTTCTGCGTACCCACCCTAAATTCCTTCCCAAGGTGGTCTCAGCTTTTCACCTCAACCAGTCCATTGTGCTTCCCGTCTTCTTCCCTAAGCCTCACTCGCATCCTGGAGAACAGGCGTTGCACACGCTGGATTGTAAGCGTGCCCTTGCTTACTACCTTGATCGTACCAGAGCTCACCGAACATCCCCTCAGCTCTTTTTGTCTTTCGATCCCAACCGTTTGGGCCGTCCTGTCTCCAAACGGACACTTTCAAATTGGCTTGCTGCCTGTATTGCCTTCTGTTATGCTCGGGCCGGTCTCTCTCTGGAAGGATCTGTCACGGCCCACAGAGTCCGAGCTATGGCTGCTTCTGTGGCTTTCCTCCGTTCCACGCCCATCGAGGAAATCTGCAAGGCGGCCACTTGGTCCTCAGTTCACACGTTCACTACTCACTACTGTCTGGATGCGTTCTCCAGACGGGATGGACACTTCGGCCAATCTGTGTTACAAAATTTATTTTCCTAATGGCCAACCATCCCTCCTCCCTCTCTGTTAGCTTGGAGGTCACCCATGTGTTAAGAATATGCTGCCTGCTTGTCCTGGGATAAAGCACAGTTACTTACCGTAACAGGTGTTATCCAGGGACAGCAGGCAGATATTCTTAAGTCCCACCCACCTCCCCGGGTTGGCTTCTTAGCTGGCTTATCCTAACTGGGGACCACGCACTCCTCCGTCGGGCGGGAAGGCACTCGCGCACGCGCGGTGCGGCCAACTAGAAACTTCTAGTTAAAAGGTCCGTACCGAGGGCTCCGTCGGTGACGTCACCCATGTGTTAAGAATATCTGCCTGCTGTCCCTGGATAACACCTGTTACGGTAAGTAACTGTGCTTTACTTACCTTAAGCCTGAGGCTGCCCAGACTATGACTGATAGGTGCATTCCCCAGAGGCAATGGGTTGAGTTTGAAATGCGTCAGAATTGAATTGTTTCCTTTGATGTAGCATATTGACAGTTGAGTTCACCAAGAGTAAAATGAGTTTTGATTGTTTTGAAGGTACCATTGCTTACAATCAGAGGAATAGAATTGATACTCTAATGTACCTACTGGCATATCCACAGAAACCAATGGTGAAAACGAAAACCATTGAACTGATTGAGTTTGAAAAGTTGCCAGCTGGACAGAATGCCACAGTTGCTGTCATGAGTTACAGTGGCTATGACATTGAAGATGCTTTGGTCCTGAACAAGGCTTCTTTGGACAGAGGTAAGAACCAGCTGGGAAGCTCTTGAGATTTTGGAGCAATGTGGAGTAATAAGATAATTAATAGAGAATTACCCAATGCTCAACTTATGTGCCCATCACTGGTGATAGCGATGGACACATGCGCAGAAAACACACACAAACCCCCCCCCAAAAAAAACCCAGAACATAACAGCTGGAGAGATGTTTAATTTCTTCTGTTGCCAAGCGAAACACCCCTCCCCCCCAGCAGCGGGAGAGATGCCCATTCTCTCCCGCTGGGACACAGCACCCCCCTCTACAGCGGGAGAGATCCCCATTCTCTCCCGCTACATCACAACACTCCCCCCACCCCTGCATCTGATGAATTAGATGGCTGACTGGATGCCTAAGGCCCCTCTTAAGGGGCGTCCAGGCCAATCATAGCCTTAGGCCCCTTCCCAGTGCATCCGGGGAGGGGCCTGGGGCTCTGATGGCCCAGGTTCTTTAAGGCCCTTCCCATAGGAAGTTAAACAACTTGGGCCAATCAGAGCCCCAGGGGGGTTTCACTTGTCAGCAGGAGAGAGTGGGCATCTATCCCGCTGCAGGGGGGGTTGCTTGGCAGTGGGAGAGAATGGGCATCTCTCCCACTGCTGGGGAGGGGTGGGGTGCTTTTTTAGCTGTCTCCGACACTGTTATGCCGGGGTTTTAAACAGTGCTGTCACTTTACCGGCACCCCTGAACCAGTCGCTGATTTTTGTCGCCAAAAGCCGACGACGCCCTTGGAGAATGGTTTGATGATTTTAAAGAATCCACTGGAGTGCTCGTTTTAATGTTAAAGAGCCCATTTGCATGTCAATGTCTGAGAGTGCTAGAAACCTCGCTAAAAACAATCCGCCACTAAAATGCATGCAGGCTAAACCATCGGAAAACAGTTTAGCAATGGCGTTAAACTTTTGAGAATCAGGGCCTAAGAGTCTACATTGGCAGACCACTCTATCCCAACCACCCCACCCCTCAATAACCCATCCAGACTCAGTCTTTAGAAAGATGTGATGTGTTTCATATTGTGTTATCTCTCTGGATGTCTCTGGCGCTTTTAATACTGTGAATTTAGATCTTTTGATGTTGAAACTCTCGAATCTTGGATTAGGAGTTGAGGTATATTCATGGTTTCCTTCCTATTTACAAGGATGCTTATTTAGCTTTCAACAAGGTCAATCGGTGTTTGCACCGAAAACTGTAAAAAAAGGATTCCTCAAGGTTCTGCATTGTCTGCTCTGTTATTTAATATTTACATGGCTACCTTGGCTAAAAGGTTTTGTTCTTTGAGACGATATTTTTTTTTGAGGGGGTTTCCCATGAAGGAGGACATTCAGAAATTTGAGTTGGACATGGGTTGCAATTAAATATTGGAAAAACAGAGATCATGGTGCAGGGTGCTTCTCTGGTCACATTACTCTCGACACTTTTTCATAGCGTTCTGGAGATTTTTTAAGCCAGTGATGTTTAAGGAGTTGAGCTGAGTTTCTGGCTTTCTTCATGAATGAGGCTTTTTCCTCCATTGAAGTTGGTTTCTTTGTATTACGCCAAAGCAGCTAATTGATTGGAGTTGGTGGTGGTTAGAATTTTGTTCCTCCATTTCTTTTCCTTTTGCAATTATTGGCTAGTCAGCTACATTTCCTTTACATATTGAAATCGATGCCTCTACCAGGCGATTTTCATTTGGTGGTTCAAATGTTGTTGATAACCAGACTTGACTACTGTTACATGCTCTATCTAGGATTGACAAAATGGAGGTGTAAACCTTTGCAGCTCTTAATGAACTCAGCTGCAAGACTGATTTCGGGTATTCCTAAGGATGAACATATTACTCCGGTTTTGAAGTCTCTATATTGGTTGCCAGTATAGCAGTGGATAATACTACAAGGTGCTGTCGGTTGTTCACCAAGTACTATATGCATCTGGCCCTGCATGCTTTCAAAATCTTTGGGAAATCTATCAGCCAACGGGAAATTTAGATCTGAAGGAGGGATGCGATTGATTATGGAGTTCATTATGTTAGATCGAAGATGGCTATGTTTTCTGTAGCTGGAACAAAATTGTGGAACTCCCAGGAGTTTTGAGATTATGTAAGGATCATATGACTTTTTAGAAACTCCTAAAAACACAACTATTTGTAGATGCCCTTTTGTAACATCTAGTGGGTCTTGAATTCTTAGTTTGGGTGGCTCATAACTTTAATAACAGAGAGAGATTGAGAAGGGATGATTTAAACTTATGCTACTATCTTATCAAAATGTTATCAATGATACAAATACTTCTATATTTCTCTGTTTGTCATTTTGCTGTTTGTTTTAATTGATTATGTATGTTTGATATGTACACCGCTTAGATTTAAGCAGTTTTCTGCAAGTGAGGTCTTCAAAGTATGCAAAAGACAGCACATAACTTAAGCATACTGAGGCAAAATCACAATTCTATCCAATAAATATGGAACAGATGCTTTCAGCTTTGAAGAATGTATTGTTGATTATGAATCAAATTTGCTTAATGATCTAAAGTCATATTCCCCATCTCCCCCAGTAAAGCAAGTTATGGTCTCGCACAGTATGCTCTAAAAATCTATGTACAGACCTGTAAGATTTATAAAATTGTTTCCTAGGCCATCACATTTTTTTCTGTTATTGGCAGCCAATAGATGCATTAATGGTTTCCATTTTCTGGTAGGCTTTGGACGTTGCCTTGTGTACAAGAATGCAAAGTGTACTCTGAAACGTTACACCAATCAGACTTTTGATAAAGTTATGGGCCCAATGTTGGATGCTGCTACACGAAAACCCATTTGGCGCCATGAAATCTTGGATGCTGATGGCATTTGCTCACCAGGTAAAAATACTTCTTAAGTCTTGAAACTTCAAGGTGAGCTTCTTTCCAGCTTAGAGTGGCACAAGATATTTTTAAAGCATGATGGTGTACATTTTGCTGCCTTAGTAAAGATGGTCCTGCTTCCTAAATTACTTTATCCCCTCCAAACGGTGCTGCTTTGGCTTCGCCGCCAGGATGATCCTCGTTTTAAATCCCTCATCTGAAGGTCTAAGGCCCCTCGAGTGGCCCTGGCTAAATTGACTTTGGTTAAAGGGGCTGGTGGGTTGAATGTTCCTAATATACGACTGTATAACATTGCCGCCTTACTGAGGTGGATCCACGAGGGTTACATGGGGCAGGATCATTACTTCCCCCCAGGGTAGGTTGAGGGCTGGAGCCAACCCTTTCAATTTCTCAATTTACTACACTCTCAGCCTGAACATGCTGTTCACTCCAGGGGTCGCTCTCGGTTTCTGATGCCTTTTCGGCGGGCTTGGTAGTAGTGGCGTCGTCGCCAGAGTTTACCGTCTGCAGTTTCTCCTTACTTACTGTTTGAAGGCAATTCGGGGTTCCTGCCTGGTTGGGGCCAGTTGGTGTTCCGTGAGTGGGCACATGACTGCAGTTGCTGAACCTGTTGGAGGCTTCTTTTTCCTCCTTTCAACAAGTTCAGAGGGCATGGGTACTTCTCCATAAGTTTCTGTTCTCCTTTCTACAGCTGTGACATTACTGGTCCTCTGCCATCTGGGAGATTGAGAGGGGTTGGGACTTGGGGCCTCTGAACCAGATCTTTGTGGCTACCCCGCCTGTTCTCAACCGGTTGTCCCACTGGTATGGGGTTCTGCGGCTCTCCTCCCGGGTTCCTGGGATGTGCAAATTGTGGGAGCAGTGGGTCAGGGCATCTCAGATTCCCAATTCTTGGACTATTTCCAGACCCTTTATCTCTTTTCTAAGTCAGCAGACTATCAGGAAATGCAGTATAAACTTTTACACAGAGCTTATCTCACTAGGCATAGGGGGACACAGATTGGGCTGTGGAGCAGCGATCTTTGGGTCCCACTGAGATTTAGGATTGCCGGTGCTGTAGCGATCCTTGCAGACTGCTGTCGTCCTCAGCAGCATGTTCCCTCTGCCGTGATCCTGCCCCTGACATCAGCAGAGGGAACATGCTGTGGAGGTCGATGGCAGCCTGCAAGGAATTCTACAGCACCGACGATCCTCTCTGCAGGCTGCGGTAATTAGCTGAAACTAAGACCGGAGGGCTAGGGGGGATGCTGGAGGACACTGCAAAGAAGGGGGGAACATGCAGGCTTTCGGGGGGGGGGGTGAGGCTTATAAACTATAAAGAGTTTTACCTCGTGCAAAATTGTCATTTCTTTAATAAGACATTAACTTTTTTTTTTCTGCGGCCCTCCAAGTACCTACAAATCCAAAATGTGGCCCTGCAAAGGGTTTGAGTTTGAGACCACTGTTCTAAACTGTATCACTTCCTGATCTTTTTCCCTTCAGGTGAGAAGGTGGAAAACAAGCAAGTACTTGTGAATAAATCAATGCCAACAGTGACCCAGACTCCATTGGAGGGGAGCAGCCAGCCACAGCAACCACATTATAAAGATGTTCCCATAACGTATGTTCTTATATTGTGTTAATCACTGCTGCTGGTACATATCCAGCACAGAAGAAATGCATTTCCAGCTGACTGTCATTAGTGAGTTATTTCACATTGAAGCAAAGAATGCCTTATGAATGCCAGAAGTAACAGTAATACTTTTGTTTCGTATATTTAAAAAGTATACAGTCATGTCATCCAGCAATAAATTAATTGTTAGTTATTGCATATATATAACCTCTTCCCCCAAAAAATTGAGCCCAAAGAGGTTTAAAAAAAGAGAGAGAAGACAATTCAGGATCAGGCCAGACTTTTTACAAAATAAAAAGTCTTCAAGTTATGATGAAATACAGTATAATGTAGAGCAAGATGAACAAATAGAGGCTGGAGGATAGTTTGAGTGATGCAGCCAGGTAAGAAAAAGATTGTTCTAGTGTCTTTTTAAATCAAATTGCTTTGAAGGAAGGAAAAAGCAAAATACCAACCCAGTACAAGATAAAAAGGTCTTAGGATTGATTGGATGGAAAATAAAATAATAAAAGAAACTCTTCTGGAATCAAAACAAAGCATAAGATCTTAAAAGTACAGTGGAACCTTGGTTTATGAGCATAATTCGTTCCAGAAGCATGCTCGTAAACCAAATTGCTCGTATATCAAAGCAAGTTTCCCCATAGGAAGTAAGGGAAACTGCTTTGATTGGTTCCACTTCCTCCTTCCCCTCCCCCTCCCCCGAGCAGTCAGTGACATCCTTTACCCGACTTGGCACCAGTGCCGGTGCCCGAAGATCCTCCCTCTTCTGGCGCGGCCTGGGCTGGGTGGTGCGTTGGAGATCCTCCTTCTTCTGGGCTGGGCTGGGCTGGACTGGCTTTGAGCATTTGTGCATGCTCAAAGCCTTCTGGTCTCGCTCTCTCTGAGATTGAGAGCGAGACCAGAAGGCTTTGATCATGCGCAAATGCTCAAAGCCAGTCCAGCCCAGCCCAGAAGAAGGAGAATCTCCAACGCACCGCCCAGCCCAGACCGCGCCAGAAGAGGGAGGATCTTCGGGCACCGGCACTGGTGCCAAGTCGGGTAAAGGGTGTCATTGACTGCTCGGGGGGGGGGGGGGGGGAAGTAGGATCGCGGTGGAGGGGGGGCAACGCAGGGGGGATGCCGGATTGCGGGGGTGGGCGCTTGTACAGTGAGGCAAACTCGGTTTACGAGGCACCAAGTTTGCGAATGTTTTGCTCATCTTGCAAAACACTCGCAAACTGGTGCACTCGTAAACCGAGGTACCACTGTAATTCTATCCTGCATTGAAGCCAATAACGATTGTAAAGAAAAGGACTCACATGACCGAATTGTAAAGACCTAAAGGTTAAGCAAGCTGCCATATTCTGGATCAGTTGCTACTTCTTTATTAAATCCACTGCAAATCTCCATAAAGGGAATTATACTAGTTCAATTGTGACAAAATCAGAAACTGAGATACAATGTCGTAGTGAGTTGAGATTAAAAAGAGAGAACAAACTGATCATTAGCTGTCGTAATTTAAAAAAAAAACATTTCTTAAAGTCATTCACTTGGGGAGAAAAAGTTAACTTCAAATCCAAAATGATGCCTAAAACTTTAGAAGAAGAAGAATCTATTGAAAGGCAGTTACCAATATCCAGCGCTTTATTTTGGAAATAAATTTGCCTATTCTTGCAAGGGAAAAATAATCTTTTGAAGAATAAAAATATTGTTGGCATAAGAAAACATGATTTTACCTTCTTCCATTGGTACCAGATGCAATGAACACACACAGACACACAGATATTGAAAATAATGGGAGAATGGGGTGAACCTCGAGGGACCCTTCAGGCCGGAGTCTGGTACTGAGAAAGTTCTCATAGGACTGACATTGCCGACTCCTTAGATCGTTCATCTAGACCAGTGTTTCTTAACCTTGTTAGAGGTACTGAACCCCACCAGTTTCATATGCGTGTTCACCGAACCCTTCTTTATTGGAAAAATAAAATATGATTTTTACAAATTCGAAACATAGGTATACAGTGAGGGGAAAAATAATATCAATTTTGAAAACAAAAAAGTTCTCCTATATTTCGAATAATAATGCAATTAGGATGCTGACTCCCATCACGTTCCGACCACTTTCGTATTTTGCTCGACATAGTTAGTAAGGGATTAAAATATTAAGATAGGTATCACACGACGTACCATCACAACAGTTACAATTCGACTACTGTGCGCATCAAATCCCCTGCAGCACAGATAGGCCAAGCGATGTTGCGTGATCACCTGCAGCCAATTATGGACAAGCGGGGCGTTTCATCACGAATCATAAGCGCTTCGGTCACGTTCAATCATCTATCAGTTAAATCACAAATTTTGAACAGGAATTGATTGATGTATATAAGGCGTTAGTTACAGATTGATAGATCAAGAAACCGAGTACACGATCAGTCTTGATCAAAATCACTGAATAACTGATAGATGATTGAACGTGACCGAAGCGCTATATGAGTTGGAGGTGTGTTTTGACCTCCGCTGAACCCGCGAGACTGACTCACCGAACCCCTGGGGTTCGGTCGAACCCAGGTTAAGAACTACTGATCTAGACCCAGACCACCATTATATCATCTGCTGTGGCTACGGCAGCCTCCCTTAGTTTTCCTCATTCTGTAACTCTCCCTTGTGCTGCATTTGTGAAGGTTGCAATGTCCACACGAAAAATGGAGACCTTTCTAATTGTTTCATTTTAACAGTTTTTAAAGAATTCTGTATTTGTTTTCTTTGCTGAAGTACTTGATGTGTCCATTACAGATCTCCATGCAATGGAGGTTCAAGTGCAGAAACTTCCACCTAAGCTCATGGATCCTTAACTTTTTTTTGATTCTCAAACCCCTTTAACTGATCCATGAAACCTTCACACTCCCTACCTAAACCATGTGTCCATTGTGACTAATTCTTAGTAATTAACAATGCTGATGTGTGGCTAAAATTACAGCAGTTGGTTATAGCATAAAAACTATCAGAATAACCGCCTTCATTCAGTCTACAATGTTTCAATAAATTGCTTCATATTTCAAGATCCAGAGGGCAGGTACACTCCTGCAGGAGCCCCGCAAAAGCCACTTCCATCCCCACAGATTCTGCAGGATTCCCATCGACCCTGTTCCCGTACAGCTTTCTACTATGTACATTGCTCCAATCTGTCTACTCCCCTGGGGAATACCCGTTTGTTTAATGATGTGGAGGATTTCATCATGGGCAATTACTGTTTATGCAGTTTTAGTGCAGTAAGAATAATTGATTACACTGATATTTCTCTAAGCATGTTCTGCCTTCCCTATGACCGTTTAGGTACAAGGGAGCAACAGATTCCTACATTGAGAAGGTCATGATTTCATCCAATGCTGAGGATGCATTCCTTATCAAAATTCTGTTGAGACAAACAAGACGTCCAGAAATTGGAGACAAGTTTAGCAGTCGGCATGGACAAAAAGGTTTGGTAAAAAAAAAAAATTGTCATAAATAGCACTTGCAGTTATACTGTAAATTCTAACAGCTAGAAATTTTCACGTGTTTTTAAGAGGAAAGTAAATAATAATAATAAAAATTTATTTTGTATACTGTCATACCCAGGGAGTTCTAGGAGGTTCACAACAGATAGATGAATTACATACAGTGCGATTGAAAAAAAGAAGAACATAACAAGGCAATCGTAGGGTCAGACTAGTTTACATTAACAATTTAGGTGAGGGAAGGGCTAAATACAGAGTACATACAGTGTGTACTGTAAGAATTTATGAGAAGGGGGAACAAAGCATATTAGATGAAAGGGGGGGAGCAACAATCTTAGGAGGGTGGGGGGAGGCGGAAAAGTAAAGGAAGAGATGGGAAGCGTTGAGGAGGGGGGAAGGGGAGCGTTAGGGATTAGGTCTGTTGCAAAGAAGAGATTTGATCTGTTTTCTAATGTGGAGAAGGGGAAACGTTAAGGCGGAAGTGGGGAGCATTGAGGATTTGGTCCATTGAGTACAGATGTCACACAGAGTTCTAATATTTCAAAAGTTTATTTAAAGTTCACAAGCATGTTTTTATTAGACATTTTACTGTTTCCACCGTAAATGCACAGTAACACCTCTGTGGAAAGAAAATGATTTGGGACTGAACAAATATAACAATATACAAACATAGAAAAATGAAGACAAAGATCATAGGGCCATCTACTCTCCCCTTCTCTCCCTTAGAGATGCTATGTACTTGTTCCTTGGGCTAGATTCACTAAGCTCACCGATCATGTCCTGACCACTTTACGACCCCAACCCAATTCACTAACCTTCTGGCCGATCTGATCTGCACATGCAAATGAGGGGAAACGCATACATAAGTAGGAAGGCAGCGATTCACTAAACCAACGAAGGAACACCGATTGGGCTGGCGATTCAAAAACAAGCGACTGCTGACTTTCCTGCTCTCTGCTGCCCCGACATTCCCAGCTCACACTGCGCTCTGCCACTCTTCCCTGCAGTGCGAACCCGTGGTTTTAACCCACGGGTTTAAAGCGGGGCTGCACCATGGCGTGTTCTGTTCCAGAACATGCCGCAGTGCAGCCCCGCATTAAACCAATGGGTTAAAACTACAGGCTCAGAGCAACAAGACAAAAGCACTCACCAATTAAATCAAGGGCAAGGTGTATTTATAAGATAAGTTTGAGAAACAGTTGAAGACTGAGCTGGAAAGTGAAGACGAAAGCTTCAGGCAGTACAGTATCACTTTCCCTTTAAGAAGTTGCTGGCGGAGGGAATCACTTAAATGAAGTCAGAGAAAGTTCCTCTGGGGGGGGAAAAAAATGCAAGCTCGTCCTCTGCCCTGTCAGATCAGTCTTTAATAAAACTCCAAAGTGCAGTAGGAAAAATGCAACCTCGGCTTTAAGGATCTGCTGGCTCAGTGCTGCTCTAAGTTTGTGGGGGGGGGGGGGGGAGGGTTTGTCAGAAGAGGATCCAACTCAGGCTTCGATCAATGCATCATGTCCAGGAGTTCTTTCATCACGGATCTTCCACCCGAGTAAAAAAGTAAAAAAAGAATTACGAAAAAGCATGGAGAACAAGCGTATGCGCAGACATCTACAGGCAAAGAAGATGGTCTGCGCATGCGTCAGGATCACTCTGCAGTGATCCGTGTGGTCGGTTTGGGGCATGCCTCCGATCAGCATAATTTGCATGAGGACGCTTTGTGGATCAGTCGCCCGGGAAAACTCGGCCACAGAACAGAAAGGTAAGGGAGATTTATTGAATCTAGCCCTTTGTCTCTACCACCTCCACTGGGAGGCCATTCAACAAATTCACACCCTTTCCACGAAGAAGTATTTTTAGGGGTTACTTCTGAATCTTTCCCCTTTCCCCTTCATTCTCTGCCCCCTCATTCCAGAATGTCCTTTTAATTAAAAGAGACTCACCTGTGCATTTGTGCCACACAGGGTTAGGACTAGGGTATTTCAAGACCACTACAGGTAGTTCCTTCAGTCAGTCAGCTCAGCTCTTGCATTCAAGAAAGTGCTATAATAATTTTTCTTAACTAATGTCACCAAATTCAGATAGATGCAACAGTGTTTGTGGCAATGGATCATAGTCTCAGAAGTATTCAACGGTCTCCATTGTTGTTCAGCCCTTCAGATCTGCTGACAGACAACATTCCCATAAAGAAACTCAAATCAGTTTACAGGGGGGCCATCAAATACAAAGTTAAAAGGTCAGCGTTTGAAGATAAAATCATGCCATCCAAATTGGCGGAATTAAAGGTATTGGTGAGGTAGGCCTGCTAGGATCTATCTCGCTTCAGTCCTCTGGTACATTTTGTAACATAGGCAGACAATTGTTGCTAAAGAATAGATATTCAGGTCTAGCCACGTCTGGGTAGGTAAAACAACTCGCTTGATATGTTCCCACCCACCCCCATCCCCGAGGCCAGCGGCGCTGCTTTACCCCCTCCCCCCCCCCCGAGAACCGGCATTGCTTCCCCACTCACGAATGCCCTCCCGCGTGTTCCGCCATCCCCACCCCCCCCCCCCGCTTGTGTGGCCCCCCCACCGCGATCTGGTATCATCCACGCTTCCACCCGAGCACATTGCTTACCCCCATCTTGCATCGGCACCAATGCACAGGACATGCTGGTGCCGGTGCCTGAAGATCTGCCACCTTCTTTTTGCTGGGCCTATAATGCTTAATCTTAAAAATGTTTAATTCTTTTTTTATTTCACAGGAGTTTGTGGTTTGATTGTCCCTCAGGAGGACATGCCATTTTGTGACACTGGAATTTGTCCTGATATCATCATGAATCCCCATGGCTTCCCTTCAAGAATGACGGTTGGTTGTAGATTTCATGTTTTGATAACTAACATAAAATAATGTTCACATTCAAAGCTGTTTGTTTGATTGATGCATTTGATATGACATCTAGCCTATCATGGGTGGAATGACAGTTTACGAAGAGTCTTTAAAGTTCTTATAGGACATATGAACAAATGGACAGAGAGCATAAAATGCCAAGTAAGGAGTAAAAGTTAGAATCCTGTAAGAGTGGGTGGACAAAAGATAGCCAAGGTAGTCTACAGGCCCGATTGGTCTGGACCTGGTATCTTGCAAAATGTGAGAGTAAATAGCCAGGTTTTAATTTTGGTCTTGAATTCACAATAGCAGCTTTTGCTCCTGCCACTATACCGGGCTATGGTGCGCCCGCATCTGGAATACTGTGTACAGTACTGGTCACCGTACCTCAAAAAGGACATGGCAATGCTTGAGGGAGTCCAGAGAAGAGCAACTAAACTGATTAAGGGTATGGAAAACCTTACATACACTGACAGACTGAAGAAGCTGGGGCTGTTCTCCCTGGAAAAGCGGAGACTCAGAGGAGATATGATAGAGACCTTCAAGATCCTGAGGGGCATCGAAAAGGTTGACAAAGACAGATTTTTCAATTTGAAAGAAACCACAAGAACAAGGGGACACTCGATGAAATTGAAGGGGGACAGGTTTAAAACAAACGCAAGGAAGTTCTTTTTCACACAGAGGGTGGTGGACACATGGAACACCCTTCCGGAGGCCGTGATAAGAAATAGCACAGTACAGGGTTTCAAAGATGACCTGGATAGGTTCCTGGAAGACAAAGGGATTGAGGGGTACAGATAAGAGCAGTGGAAGGTTTAGAGATAAGTGTAGAGGTAGGCAATAAAATTAGTCAGGGACCGCTGACCAGGCAATATGCCTGATGGGCCGCCGCGTGAGCGGACCGCTGGGCTGGATGGACCTCTGGTCTGCCCCGGCGGAGGCAACTACTTATGTACTTATGTAATGTCAAAGGGCAAGGCATCCAAAGGCAGGAGCCTAAATATGGGAAGCATCTTGTCAGTTTGAACCCAACTCTGGGAAGCAAGAAGTAGGTACAGAAGTTTGCTCTTTTGAAGACCTTAGTGGACATGAATTTGTGTAAGTGGTAAGTAGGATTGCAAGATAAAGGTGGAAAACCAGTGGAAAGGGCACGAAAGGGAAGTCTGAGAACTTATTCATGCTATGATGAGAAGCTAGTACTACTCTCTTAATAATGACCTTAGGTGATCAAATAGAAGCTTCACTTCTGTGTTTTATTTTATTTGAAAGTAGAGAATGACATGGGGAAAAAATTTGTCCCCGTCCCCGTGACCACTGTCCCTGTCATCGCCCCGTCCCTATGACCACTGTCCCTGACCCGTCCCCACAACCACTGTCCCCATCCCTGCAGCATCCATACAAGCCTCAGTACTGCAATATTTAGCTTACTCCTTCCTTATAAATCAAAGTTCTGGATGCTGAACTAGAGAAAGAGATGTTCATCTGGCAGGGCTTTGTTTATAAATTTTTAACAACACAACTAATTTACTACTTTATCCTAAAGCAAAAAATAATAAATAAATAGAAATTTTTTTTTTCTACCTTTTTGTCTGGTTTCTGCTTTCCTCATCTTCTCATTCAATTCCTTCCATCCACTGTCTTCTCTCTGCATCTTCCATTTGCTCTCCCTTCACCCCCCCCCCCCCCAATTGGTCTAGCACCCATCTTCTTCCCTCCACTCCCCCTTAGTCTGGCATCTATGTCTTCTTCCCTTCCAGCGTCTTCTCCCCACTCTGTCTTCCCCATGTCCCTTCAACGTCTGTTCCTTTCCTCCACCACCCTTCCCTCTCGCCCCCTCCCTCCTTCCTACCCGAATCTATCTATCTATCTCCCTCCCTCCCCTTTACCTTCGCGTTGCGTTCTGAGTAACTTTCACAAAACCGTCGGAGCCTGCAAACAATAGTGTGCATGTGTGGGCGGAAGCTTCTCTTCTTATAAAGTACTCTGTGCAATTCATGTGCTCAATTCATATGTGAAAATCACTTCCAAACTTATGAATTAAAAACTTTGTACTTAGCTTTGTACTTGGCTTCGACCATAATTTTTTCTGCTAAATCTTTAAACATCAAGCTTTAAATATTTTAATCCATTCACTAGTCATTTCTTATATGGATTATGGCAATGCCTTATACCATGGTATTACTAAAAAAGAGTTAAAACGTTTACAAATAATCCAGAATAAAGCAGTAAAAGTCATTTACAAGGCCAAAAAATGCGACCACGTGACTCCTCTTCTGATAAAACTTTATTATTGACTTTTAAAACAAGAAACATTGGACAGCCAGAATTCATTAATAAATTTTTGATACCGCACACTACATTGCGTTTTCTTCGTTCTTCGGAGCAAAATTTATTAGCAATTCCAACTCTGAATCATATCAACACTAGAAGAAACTCTTATCTTTTCAGTAGTTGCTCCAACACTCTGGAATTCGGCACCAAATGCTTTAAGAGAGATAACTAATCTTGAGAAATTTAAATCTTTTCTTAAGACATTCCTTTTTAAAGATGCTTTTTAAGGATTTTTTTTTATTTTTTATTTTTCTTTATTTTTTATGAGTCCACTTGTATTGGACTTATTTGTTTTTAACCCCTTCCTTATGTTTATACCTTTATATCTTACTTTTCTTTAACCATTGTAGTAGAGAATGACACGGTGACAAAATTCATCACCGTTCCCGTTCCCGCGGATAACCGCGGGAAACCATCTTCATGTCATTCTTTAAGGAGAGAGGGAAGAATCAGAGTATGAATGGCCACAACCACTGACCCAAAAGCTTTGCTCTGAAGAATGCTGGTGTAGAAGGACTGAGGTTGAAACAGACACTAGAAAATGATATGGGATTATTTCCCGCGGTTATCCGTGGGGACGGGAACGGTGATGAATTTTGTCACCGTGTCATTCTCTACATTGTAGTTCTACCCTTACTTCCCACTCATACCCGTTTGTCTAGTCTAGTATGTTTTTTTGTTAAAGTTATGTTAATTTGTATTATTTGTTTTTACCCTAGTTTAAAATGTATAACCACCTTGAAATAAATTGATAAGGTGGTATATCAAATTTTTAATAATCTTGAAACGAAACTTATTGGCTTGACATGTTTCGCCCAAAGGCTTTCTCAAGAACGAATCCTCCCTTTTGTTTTGCACCGCTGCATCCCCACAACATATCTTTAGTCTAAACCTATCTTTGGATTAAAGATATGTTGTCGGGATGCAGCGGTACAAAACAAAAGGGGGGACTCGTTCTTGAGAAAGCCTTTGGGCGAAACATGTCAAGCCAATAAGTCCTACCCGATGTTTAAAGATTTTGCAGAAAAAATTACGGTTGAAGCTAAGTACAAAGTTTTTAATTCATAAGTTTGGAAGTGATTTTCACGTATGAATTGAGCACATGAATTGCACAGAGCACTTTATAAGAAAATATAATTTAAGTCTGATGATGAGACATAAGCCAATGAAAAAAATAAGCCTATGAATAATTTGGCTGGTGGTTGGCATGATCTGAAGACTTTAAAATAACAAAAATGTATATATAAGACAATTTTTAAAAGAATATGTAATGCTGTTCTTTTGTTGTGGATTGTGTATTCTATAAAATACGCACGCTCTTGATAACTAAATTTAGACATCAGATTATATGTGTTTAAAATGTCTAACAGTCATCGGTGTTGCTTTGCAGACTTGGGAGTGTGCTTCCCTACTTAGATTATTAGCTGGTTGAGCACATCAGAGCAAGGAGCAGCAAAGTCAACGTGCAGAACCATTTAGATGTTGGAGCTACTAGGGTGTATCGTAAACCTCCCCAAATCCAACCTCACCCCATCCCAGCAATTGGAGCCCTGCTAGATGTGACTCAAGCCTGCAGTTCCCTCCAACTGCAGAGATAAAGGTTCTTATCTCAGTAGTCCAGGTGTGTCAGAATTGTCGAGTGTCAGCTTGGCAGAAGTTGAGACTACTATATAACATGGCCTCCACTGTCCACATCATAACTCTTTTGAAGGAATCTTGTTAGCTAATTTTCAGCAATTTGGGTAAGGGACTACCATTCCAAATGATGGATGCATCCAACTTTGGATGGAGAACTCATTGGCCATGGGTGTGGTGCCTACCTATATGGTCTGCTCAGGAGACACAATACTAAATAAATCTCCTAAAACTATGAGCTATCTGGAACACTCTAAAATCTTTCATAGATTGGCTGAAAAACTCAATTATCTTGATCCAATTAGATAAATGGGTTTTAATGTACTATGTCAACAAGCAGGTAGGCAGAAGATCTTACCTCCTGAGTCAGGAAGAAGTCAGGATGTGGATGCGAGCCCTCTCCCACATGATGGTGCTTAGAGCTGCTTACTTTGCAGGGGAAAACCAACTGTCTGCACGCATGCTTTTTAAACATAGGTGTTGCTTGAAAGCTCTGAGAGTAGGGCATCCCTCTATAGACCTTTTTGCTACTCATCTGAACAAGAAAGTGCCTTGGTTCTGCTCCAGATGAGGATCACATGACAGATATGTAATTCTGTATAGAGCTCATGTATTGTAACACCTCGCAGAAGCTCTTTGTAACTCTGTATTATAACACCTCCACAGACGCTCAAGTATTGTAACACCTTTTACAGAAGCTCATACAAACCGCTCTGAATTGACATCCCAGTCATTAGTAGCGGTATAGAAGCTAATAATAACAAACTCCTGAAACTCAAGCAGGATCAAGAACTATAATTCTCGTCATGCTCTACTGGCCATGGCAGATACGGTTTTTGCTATTATGCTGTTATGTTGAGAATTGCCTGTAAAAGAAAAATTGCTCCCACTATGGCCACTACGTCGACCCGCCAGATTTTACCAGTGAGTTTTGAGAATCTGGCCCAGAGTGCTGGAAAATCACAGAGGATTTATCCCACATTCTAGCTGCCTGGAATGAGAACAGTCTGTCTACCCAAAAGGAATTTGGGCCTACCCAAGGCAAAGGGCTTTTCCTCCTTGGTACATGCCCAGTGGGGGGCAAAGATAAAACAAACCACCAGATATGGCAGGGCCAGTCATGTACTAGCTTAAACAGTAAGCAGGTGAATTTAACCCTTTAATTGGCAGATGGTGAAATGGACCCCACCTTGTAGAACCCTTTCCCAACTTCACCCGGTCACACATGCTGAGCTCCTAGAAATGCTACAAGAGCTTCGACCCTCCAATTCCATCCTTGACCCATGCCCATCCAACCTCCTTTTGTCCTCCCAAAGATGCCTTTGCAGAATCAATCCTCCCCATCATCAACACCTCACTGATAACTGGGAAAATTCCCCTCAACTGGAAATCGGCCATTATCAAACCCACCCTCAAGAAACCCTCCCTCGACCCAAATGATCCAAGCAACTACCGCCCTGTTTCTAACCTCCCCTTCATCTCCAAACTACTGGAGAAGATAGTGCTCCACCAACTGCAACCTTTCATTGATCAACAAGAAGCTCTATCTCCACGCCAGTCAGGCCATAGTACAGAATCTGTCCTCCTTGTTACAATTCTAGGCGATTTACATAAACTTTAAAAATGGGGGACAACAAATTAAAATAATTAACAAAGCCAAACTGCAAATAACATAGCAGACAAACAGATGGATAGGGAAGAACTACAATATAGTCAAAGAAAAGGAACATAGAATGGAAGAACAAAAGCCTTTACATAGTCCAGGAAGATAACAGAATTATTGCTCAAAGGCATCTCTATATAAGAAGCACTTAATCGCTCCTTTGAATTTATCTCTGTTGGATTCCTCCCTAAGGTGAATGGGGAGAGCATTCTAGATAAGGGGAGCAGTTACAGGAAATGAAGTTGTATGGCAAGTGTGGAAGGTCTTAAGAAAAGGAACAAAGAGTAAGTTTTGGCTTGAGGATCTAAGAGTTCTTGAGGGAGAATGTGGGATGGGCAATCTATCAATAAAGGCAGGTTGTCTAATTTTAAGTGTTTTAAATATAAGGAGAGCAATTTTAAAGGTAATTCTGTGATGAATGGGAAGCCAATGGGCTCTTTTAAGCAGGGGGGGTCACATGATCATATTTTTTTGGAACTGGTGATAATTTTAATAGAAGTATTTTTAATAAGCTGGAGCTGTTTGATTTCATTGTAGAGAGAATTGCAGTAGTCGATTTTAGAGATAACCAGCAAATGGATTAAGATGTTTAAAGATGCCGACTCTAAAAGATTTGAAAGTGACCTGATCATTCGAAGTTTGTGGAAGCAGTGTCTAACCACTGCACCGATTTGCTGATGGTAGCTTAGCTTGCTATCTATGATGACACCCATAATTTTAGTTGAAGATACCTCCCAGGAAAGAGACTTGGGAGTTCTGATCGACAAGTCGATGAAGCCGTCTGTGTAATGTGCGGCAGCAGCGAAAAGGGCAAACAGAATGCTAGGAATGATACAGAAGGGGATCACAAACAGATCAGAGAAGGTTATAATGCCGCTGTACCGGGCCATGGTGCGCCCTCACCTGGAGTTGGAAGTGGAGCCAAATATATGTTAAACAGCAAAGGGGACAGAATCGAACCCTGCGGGATGCCGAAATGATTTGTGAATGTTTTTGAAGTAGAGCCATCAGTCATTACCGTAGATGTTTTATCTTTGAAGTATGAGGAAAATCAATCTAAAGCATGATCTTTGATTCCTACAGCAGACAGTCTGATTAAGAGTAATTGATGATCGATGGTATCAAATACTGCTGATAGATCCAATGAAATAAGAATTACTGATTTGTGTTGATCTAGGAAATGTTGGATGGAGGAGGTCAAGCCAAGTAATGAGTGTTCAGTGGAGCGATGTTGATGGAATCCAGTTTGGTTGGGGCGCAGAATGTTAGTTGTTACTGAGGCGACATTGCATATTTTAAAGTCATCTGTGATGACCTCTTTGGAAACCCCCCCCCAAATATAAATGATAATTAACATTTTTTTCTGTATACAGTGTGCTTTGTATTTTTTTAATTTTGTGGTTACCATTATGTATTAATAAGATTATATTGTGTGTATATGAAAAATGGATGGAAATTGCATTACAATTAGTACTATTATTATGAGGGTGGAGTCAGGGCGAGTCTGGGCGGAGTTTGAGCGGGGTACTCAGTTGGTATTTGCTAGGCTTAGGGGGTACTTGGCTTGAAGAAGTTGAGAAACACTGCCAACCTCCGTGTGTAACCTGGAGGTCAGCTTTAACTCCCCTTTCTCTCTCCTGTCTGCTGATTATCCAGTAGATTGCTAAAACCTAAAACCTATCATTTCTTTCTGTATAACATTAGCAAAATTTATCCCTTCTTTTATGAGCACCCTACCAAAACCCTTATCCATACTCTGTACCTTCCGCTTGATTACTTCAACTTGATCCTCACAGATCTCCCACTAAATCATTTCCCTTCAATCTGTTCACAGTTCTGCTGCACGATTTTGCCAGTGACAGTACACTCATTTCATTGGCTCCCTATCTGTTTCGTTATACAGTTCAAACTTTTCCTACTGATATGCAAGTACATTCAGTAAAGATAACCTCTGGAGTCCATAAGAGGGACAGACAACTAGGAATGCAAAACCTAATATGATAGGAAATATCTTTTAGGAAGTGGTGTTGAGTGGAAAGTAAAATACTATTGTCAAATATAATATATCACATAGATAAATCAAAGCGGCTTGCACATAATAACTTAATAACTTCCTTAGCCCAGAATGATTCTTTTAGCTACTCTACTGAAGTGCTGCTACTAGTGCTTCAGGAGGGAAATTTAAAATTCATGAATAAAGTTCTCTTTCCTGTACTAAGTAAGAATTTGTCTGAATTTCTGCATGCATTTTTGCTGTCCTCTTGTTATATAGTCTATCAATATTTATGTTTAACTCTTGTCCTGTATTCTGGTTTCTAGGTGGGGAAACTTATTGAGCTCTTGGCAGGGAAGGCTGGGGTCCTGGACGGCAGGTTTCACTATGGCACAGCTTTTGGAGGCAGCAAAGTAAAGGATGTCTGCGAAGATCTCATTTACTATGGCTACAACTACCTCGGGAAAGACTATGTCACATCTGGTATCACAGGGTATGCAACAACTGTCATACAGTAGAATATTTAAATGTAAAATCATAAGAGTGAGCAACATATACTGGCCATTTTTCATCAAACAGCTTCAAAAATAATAATAGGAACTAGACCAGAACCAGCAGTAGCTCTCAAAAATGATCTCCTCTTTCAACCACAGGAGAGTGCTGTGGGCATGGAAATAGGAAAATAATGACCCCTGTACCTGCTGAGTTTCCGATGAGCAGAAAGGGCTAAGGAAAGGTCTGTTTTGAATGGCATGTGGGAATGAGCATGGAGAGAGACTGATTTAGAAGAACAAATTTTCTTGATCCATTACCAATCTAGCCTTTAGACAGGACCGTAGCACTGAAATGCTGTGGGCCCTAATAGCTGTCTTTTTAGATCTAAATAAGGGGTTGAATCTGTACAGATGGTGTATTTGGCCTGAATTTAGCCTTCAGTATGGATTGGTCATGACTTGCTCTTTCCTTGACTGCTTTAAGGTTGTACTAATGGAAAAACTCTGCCACAAAGTTACGATGTTACATAGAAACATAGAAGATGACAGCAGAAAAGGGCTACAGCCCATCAAGTCTGCCCACTCTTCTTATCCACCCCCTGTCTATGCCCTAATGACCCAATTTCCTTATCTTGACCTCGTAGGGATCCCACATGGGTATCCCATTTATTCTTAAAGTCTGGCACGCTGTCTGCCTCGATCACCTGCACTGGAAGCTTGTTCCAATGATCAACCACTCTCTCTGTGAAGAAATACTTTCTGGTGTCACCATGAAATTTTCCGCCCCTGAGTTTGAGCGGGTGCCCTCTTGTGGCCGAAGGTCCCTTTGAAAGAAAATATCATCTTCCACTTCGACACGTCCCGTGAGGTACTTAAATGTTTCGATCATGTCTCCCCTCTCCCTATGTTCCTCGAGAGTGTAGAGCTGCAATTTGTTCAGTGTCTCTTCGTACGAGAGACCCTTGAACCCCGAGATCATCCTGGTGGCCGTCCGCTGAACCGATTCAATTCTGCGCACATCTTTACTGTAATGTGACCTCCAGAATTGCACACAGTATTCCAGATGAGGTCTCACCATGGCCCTGTACAACGGCATTATGATTTCAGGCTTTCGGCTGACGAAACTTCTATTGATACAACCCAATATCTGCCTTGCCTTAGATGAAGCCTTCTCCACTTGATTAGCAGTTTTCATGTCTGCACTGATGATTACTCCTAAATCTCATTCTGCTGAAGTCCTAGTTAAAGTTTCTCCGTTCAAGAAGTATGTCTTGCATGGGTTTCCGCTTCCGAGGTGCATGACCTTACATTTCTTAGCATTGAAGCCTAGCTGCCAGGTTGAGGACCAACTTTCCAATGTAAGCAGGTCCTGCGCCATATAATTCTGTAAACTTCATTCACTTACTATATTACATAGTTTGGCGTCATCGGCGAATAGTGTTATTTTACCTTGAAGCCCTTGAGTCAGATCCCCTATGAATATGTTGAAAAGGAGTGGACCCAGGACCGAGCCCTGCGGCACTCCACTGGTCACCTCCGATGTTTTAGAGAGGGTACCATTAACCACTACTCTCTGAAGTCTGCCACTCAGCCAATCATTGACCCATGCAGTTAGTGTCTCTCCTAACCCCATCGATTCCATCTTGCTTAGAAGTCTGTGGTGTGGGACACTGTCAAAAGCTTTACTGAAGTCCAGGTACACGACGTCCAAAGACTCTCCCAAGTCCAACTTTCTTGTTACCCAGTCAAAGAAGCCGATGAGATTGGATTGGCAGGACCTACCCTTGGTGAATCCATGCTGACTGGGATCCCGAAGATTCCCTTCATTCAAGATCATGTCCAATTTGCTTTTAATTAGTGTTTCCATGAGTTTGCACACTATTGATGTGAGACTCACCGGTCTATAATTCGCAGCCTCTGCCCTGCAACCCTTTTTATGCAGAGGAACGACATTAGCTAATTTCCAGTCCAGGGGAACTTTCCCCTTACTTAGGGAGAGATTGAATAGCTCAGCCAACGGTTTCGACAGGACATCGCTCAATTCTCTGAGCACTCTTGGGTGCAGATTGTCTGGTCCCATGGCTTTGTTCACCCTGAGTCTTGCCAGTTCACTGTAAACTTCACCTGGTGTGAACTCAATTCTGAAACGGCTCTTCTGTGCTTTGTGTTGCATTCAACTGCGGACCGTGTCCCGGTGCCTCACAGGTGAAGACTGAGCAGAAGTATTCATTCAGTAGTTCGGCTTTATCGGAATCTGCTTCCACGTAACTTCCGTCCGGTCTTCTAAGGCGTACTATCCCGCCTGTGTTCCTTTTTCTGTCACTAATATACCTGAAGAAGGATTTGTCCCCCTTTTTAATGTTTTTTTGCCAGAATTTCTTCCACTCGAAGTTTTGCCTCCCTAACTGCCATTTTGACCGCTGTAGACCTGGTCCTATATTCTACCTTTGCCTCTCTTTTATCCGTGCGCTTGTAGGAAAGAAACGCTTTTTTCTTCTCCTTAATGAGATGCGAGATCTCCGCGGTGAACCATTGGGGTTTATTGTTTCTTTGTCGTTTATTTACTGATTTTATGAAGCGGCTAGTTGCTTCATGTATGGTTGATTTCAGTGTTAACCACTTAGTTTCTACATCATTGGTCTCCGCTTGGTCCTGCAGCGTCCGATGGACGAAATCTCCCATGCGTGCGAAGTCTGTGCCCCGGAAATTGAGTACCTTTGTTTTCGTGTTTGATCTAGGGAAGCCTTTCCTAAGGTTGAACCATACTATGTTGTGGTTGCTGGAGGCTAGCGTATCTCCTACTGAGACCTCTGAGATGCTTTCCCAGTTGGTGAGTACCAGGTCGAGGATCGCCTGGGCCCTAGTGGGCTCCATTACCATTTGTTTGAGACGTGCTCCCTTTATGGAGGTTAAGAGCCTCCTGCTACCACTGGTTGTCACTGAAAATGAGTTCCAGTCTGCATCAGGCATATTGAAGTCCCCTAGCAGTACAGCTTCTCCTCGTAGACTGATATTCTCTATGTCTTCAATTAATTCTGCGTCCATGTCTTCCAGTTGTCTTGGGGGTCTGTATACCACACCTAGATACAGGCATTTTTCTCTGCCTCTTGCCAGGTTTACCCAGAGGGACTCCCCGGTGTACTTGACATCTGTGATCCTGGTGGTTTTGATGTCCTCTTTAATGTATAGAGCTACCCCCCTCCTAACCTGCCCTCTCTGTCCTGACGAAGTAGATTGTAGCTCAGTATAGCCATATCCCACCCATGTGAGTCCGTGAACCAAGTTTCAGATATTGCCACCACGTCTAGGTCGGCATTCCTTATTTCAGCCTCCAATTCTAGAATTTTGTTACCTAAACTGTGTGCATTGACATACATGGCTCTCCATATCTTGTGTTTGCTAAGTCCCTGTGAGGCGTATCCTACCTGAGTCGGTGTGACTCCTAAAGAACTGTTTGCAATGTGGGTACTTACCTTGGACATGGAAGCGGAGTTTCGACTCACCTCAACAGGATAATTCCTTTCTGCACTAATATGTGAATGGGTACCCTCCCCCGACTTACCTAGTTTAAAGCCCTGTGAAGCAGGCGGGCTAGTCGGTGTCCGAAGACGTTCATTGTTGTGTCAACCAGCACACCCAAGTCCTTTTCAAGGTTACTTGCCTCTAGTACTAATCCCTCCATTTGGTAGCTGAACATCGGGTTCTTTTTCCCTATATGCATGACCTTGCATTTCCTTACATTGAAGTTCATTTGCCATTTAATCGCCCACTCCTCCAGTTTGTTCAGGTCCCTTTGTAGGTCCCCACATTCTTCCACAGTTCTAACCCTGCTACAGAGTTTAGTGTCATCTGCAAATTTTATAACTTCACACTTGGTCCCCGTTTCTAGGTCGTTGATAAATATATTGAACAGCAGCGGTCCGAGTACCGACCCCTGTGGAACTCCGCTCGTGACTCTCCTCCAGTCCGAGTAGTGGCCCTTCACTCCAACCCTTTGCTTTCTGCCTGCTAACCAGTGTTTAACCCATCTGTGTACGTCCCCTTCCACCCTGTGGTTCCACAGCTTCCTGAGTAGCCACTCATGGGGTACCTTGTCAAAGGCTTTTTGGAAGTCGAGATAAATGTTGTCTATGGGTTCCCCTTTGTCCATCTGGCTGTTTACTCCCTCAAAGTTTGTTTGGCACGATCTTCCTTTGCAGAAGCCATGTTGGCTCGCTTTCATTAGTCCAATGCCCTGTCAGCGGTGCAGGAGCCTCAGGAAGGCAAAGATTGAGTTCAAAATAGGCGAGGAGCCGCTAAAAGTGGGTAAATTCGGGCAGGTGGCAGGAGAGTCGATATACACCGTCTGCCCCTGAGCATAGCATCATGTGACTCTCCCCAGGTACTTTTTATGTAATTGCATACTGATGAAGGGGGAGTGGAAAGGAGAATGGGATTTGATATACCGCCTTTCTGTGCTACAGTCAAAGTGGTTTACATGTTATGTACAAGGTACCTATGTCACAGGAAAAGCAGAATATAAATGAAATAAGTAATGTTATAGAATCCTTTTGTCATCCCCCTTGACAATTCATATGCATTCTCTCGATTTTAGCCCAATAAAAGGAAGGATAATTTCCTGCTGACAGTTGTCTAAAGAATTGCTCCTTAGGCCTGTCCTGCTGGCTTAAAGGGTCGGTGCTTTACTCCAGGCTCACTTTCTACTTCGGGCCTTCCATTCCTCTTTGGACATGCTGTGGAGGCCGCATTTATTTCCCCTGGGGGACAGGTGTTTATATATCTTAAGGGTGACACACAAGATTCTGGAAGGAGTTCTGGTTCATGGACCTTGGCTCAGAACTATGACTAGACTAGGTATTTTGGAAAGAAGGCAAATCTGCTGTCCAGTCTGTCGTCTTCTTTATTTTTTTTTTCTGCTTTAGAGAACCTCTTGAAGCATATATCTACTTTGGACCTGTATATTATCAAAAACTGAAGCATATGGTATTGGATAAAATGCATGCAAGAGCTCGGGGACCCAGAGCAGTGCTTACCAGGTATGATTGAGCCCTCATTCAAAGTGGCACAATTCAAGTTTTTAATGATTTGACATATGTTTTTCCCCCCACAGCATGCTGTGGTTTCTGTTTGTTTATTTTAGCCTTGGCCATCGCACGTTTTTCTATACCTAGATTTTCAGTGCTGGCCTTAGCTGAATAGCTGAGTATTCGGCAGCTATTGTAAGTTATCCAGATACTGTCAATATTCAGTGTTATGTTATTAAAGATCAAACCTGACACCTTCAGTACTCTCTAGGTTGTGCCAAGGTGACTGAAGACCAGAGCTAAGACAGAGCCAGAAATTAGCTGGGTACTTTCACTACCCAGCTATCTTTCTAGATTGCTGCTTTAGGGGAATTGCTCACACCTCCTGATGTCGCTAGCACTTTTCAAGCCTCAGCCAGAGGTGTGAGCAGTTCCCCAGAATCAGCAATTTGCAAAACGGAGGCCTTTGTTGGAATGATTGAAGGTGTCCTACTCGCTGTTTATATGATTTCTTATTTAAAAGAAGTTTTGCACATTTAAACTAATCATATTGTAGTCTGGGACCAACATGTTTCATCTTACATTAGTTCATGATTTTCTCTTTGCATTTGGAGTGATTTAGTTTATGGAAATAGTTTAATAAGTGGAGTTGCTTTTTAGGCCAATGATTGAGAAACTCTAACAGTGAAGTATCTTAATATGTTTAAATACAGTAGGTAAAGTGATTTTCTACAGATGTCTTTTTCTCCACTTAATTATTTATTCACATTTAAACAATTAAGTTATATTTTTAAAACATCAATAATTAGATATATATAAAATCTATTTGGGGGAGCCTAGCATTGTTAGCTATTTGGGGGGATTTTCTTGGTTTGGGATATATTTTTCTCATTTTTTGCTTTAGCAGTTGAATTCACCCATTTTTATACTGTTGCCAAATTTGTTAGTTTCTCTAATTTCTGTTAATATTTCATCATCTATCTGTTCATTCTAGCTTGGCAGATGGCAGCTGTAGGCTTTTCAGTTTTCTCTTTCCCTTCACACGTGGAATTTCTATCTGTAAGGTTTCCATATTGCTGAATTTTTATTCTGTTAGACTCTGTTCTTTCTGTGATGCTCGTAGCACCACTCCCCTCTAATTTGATCTACCCTATCATTGTGATATAATTTGTACCATAGTAACAGTGCCCCATCATTTATCCTGCTTCCACCAGGTCTCTGAGATGCCTGTTTTATCTACCTGTTCTATATACTCCAAATCTCCCAGCTTATTTTCCAAGCTTCTAGCAATTGTGTACAGACATATTTCAAGAATAATTTGCGATCTTTAATTTGCTCTACAACATGCTCCTGTCTTTTTTGTTTTTGTTGCACCCTCTCTGCGGGATGCCCTAACTTCCCTGTTTTGATAGTACATTATCCGTCAGAGATGCTTCACTTAGACCACGCTCTTATGAGTGACTGTTGGCTTTCTCCCAGATTCTAGTTTAAAAGCTGCTCTATCTCCTTTATAAATGTTGCCACCAGCACCATCATTCCATCCTTTTTAAGAATAGGCTCTCCCTTTTCCACAGTATTGCCCACTTCCTATCAAATCTAAATGCTTCCAACTTAACTAATAAACCTTGCCCTTTTTTTTTTTAAATCTAGGATGGCTTCCATTCCGGTTATTATCTCTTCATAACCTCAACAGTCTATGCAGAGCTAATGGAAGATCTTGGGGTGGGGGATAGACCTTGGTGTGCCCGTCATCTTGGAATCCAACAGGCAATACTTATCTTTTCTCAGCAGTTTTAATACCACATTGAAAATCTGCTGCTCCAAAGACAATGTGCCTCAATCTTGGAGCCCTTGTAGATTCAAGCAACATTTAAAAATTCCAGAAAATGAACAGAGGATAGGTGATTTCAGGGGAGAAGCTTGGGAGCATGGCAAGTCAGTGTGTGGTCTGTTGCATGGTATCACATGACTTTCCTCACTAGTAATTATAACCTAATACATACAATTAAAAAAATGACACCAGTAATCAGAACAAAGTGTATTGCATTCCAGGCAAGATTATATATATTGCCTCAGAATCGCTTAAAACTCATTATGTACTAACCCCAGCTCAATTCCAGATAACTAGTAGTAACCACAATATGCCATTCTCAGAAGTATCACCCAGTGCCCAGAACTAACAGTCACTGGTCCGTATTAAATCTGATCTTCCATCCTTTCTGGTGTCATAATTGTTCAATGTTTACACACCTATATTACTGTATTCTTTTGATGTGAGCTGGAGTAAAGGAGATGTTTCAGAAGTCATTTGAATAAAACATGCCTAATGATGAATATTTTTGTTATAAAGGCAACCCACTGAAGGCCGCTCACGTGATGGTGGTTTGCGTCTCGGAGAAATGGAACGGGACTGCTTGATTGGCTATGGAGCTAGTATGCTGCTTCTGGAGAGGCTGATGATTTCCAGTGATGCCTTTCAGGTGGATGTCTGTGGGCAGTGTGGTCTGCTTGGATATTCTGGCTGGTAAGTAGGGATATCTAGAGATATAATACACAATAGATCTTCACTATATAATAACATAGTAAATGGCAGCAGATAAAGACCTGGCTTGTGCCTGTTTGGTTCATCCAGTCTGCCCATATATTGAAACAGGATATTTAGGGAGTCCCTTTAATAGTGAAAGAAAGCCAGGAGGGTTTAAGAGGAAGGCAGAGTAAAAGACTCAAATTTTCTCTGTCTTCTCAGCAGCCTGTAGTTGCAAAGAAAAAACACAATTTGAAGTGTCTGTAAACAAATGCTAGAAGCCTAAAAAATAAAATAGGAGAGTTAGAGTATATAGCATTGAATGATAGAAATTAGGCGTCTCGGAGACCTGGTGGAAGGAGGATAATCAATGGGATACTGTGTTACCTGGGTACAAATTATATCGCAAGGATAGAGTAGATCAAATTGGAGGGGGGGGGTTACGCTATATGTTAAAGAGGGAATTGAATCAAATCAAATAAACATTATGCATGACATAGATAGCAGTGTGGAATCCTTATGGATAGAAATTCCAGGTGTGAAGGGAAGGAATAGAAAGGTAGGGTTATACTACCGTACCCCGGGACAAAATGAGCAGGCAGATGAAGAAATGTTTTCAGAGATTAGGAAAGCTGTATAATAATGGGTGATTTCAATTACCAGAACAATCACACAGGCAAAAGTAGAAACAACTCAATATCAAAGAAACAAACACTACTTTCTTCAGGAGATATGGGAATGATCCTGCCAACATAACCTCAATAATGTGGAGAAAATAGACCTCATTATTCACAGCACACCTCCTAAAAAGGACAAGCCAATGTATTCAAGAGGGTGCACACTAACACATCATCAATATTGTAAACAGTCAATCCCCACAAACTCCTGGACTTGGTAAAGGAATGCAATATTTCTTTGTAATATTCAACATGCATGGGAACTATAAAGTCACCGATAGTACTAGGGACCTGGATTAGCCACTGTGAAAATGGGCTACTGGGCTTGATGGACCATTGGTCTGACCCAGTAAGGCTTCTGTTATGTTCATGAATATAAGAGCATAAGCCGTGCCTCTGCTGGGTCAGATCTGAGGTCTATCATGCCCAGCAGTCCGCTCACGCGGCGGCCCATCAGGTCCAGGACCTGTATACTAGCCCTCTATCTATACCCTTCTATTCCCTTTTCCTTCAGAAAATTGTCCAATCCCTTCTTGAATTCCAATACCATACCCTGTCCTATCACTCCCTCTGGAAGCGCGTTCCAAGTGTCCACCACCCGTTGGGTGAAAAAGAACTTCCTAGCATTGGTTCTGAATCTGTCCCCTTTTAATTTTTCAGAATGCCCTCTCGTTCTGAATAAACATGGATAAACGTGAGCTAGTTGAGGTAGTTTATCTAGATTTTCAGAAAGCTTTTGACAGTATCTCATGAGAGACTCCTGAGAAAATAAAAAAAATCATGGGATAGGAAGCAATGTTATGTTGTGGATTAGGAATTGGTTATTGGACAGAAAAGAGGGTAGGGTTAAATGGCCATTTTACTCAATGGAGAAGGTGAGTAGTAGAATGCCGCAGGGATCTTTACTGGGACTGGTGCTATTTAATATACTTATAAATGATCTGGAAATCAGAACAAGAGAGGTGATTAAATTTGCAGATGACACAAAACTTTTCAAAGTTGTTAAAACACATACAGACTCTGAAAAATTGCAGGAAGACTTTAGGAAATTAGAAGACTGGGCATCCAAATGGCAGATGAAATTTAAGGTGCACAAATGCAAAGTGATGCACATTAGGAAGAATAATCTACATCATACTTGCCTGATGTTATTATGGTCAACCATGGAAATAACACCCTAAAAAAAGATTTAGGGACCTTGTAGACAATATGCTGAAATCTTTCACCCAGTGTGTACTCATGCCTAGAGAATGACACAGTTACTAGCTGCAGGAGGGGGGAAGGGAGAAATTGATTAGTTGCCGCCCTGTAGAGCGGTGAATGGCCTTGTCCCTGCAGTAAAAGATCTGCAGGCGGACCTTAGGAAATTGGAAATTAGGAAATTCTCTATTTCTGTGGCTAACACTCTCCTCCATGTCTCATTAGTTCGTAACCTCGGGGTGACCTTTAACGCCTCTCTCTCCTTTTCTGCTCAGATCCAACAAACTTAAAACCTGTCACTTCTTCCTGTATATTACCAAAATTCTTTATCCACTCTTTCATCACCTCTTGCTTAGACTACTGCAATGTACTTCTCTCAGGTCTTCTGCTCATCTGTCTCTCACCTCTAAAGTCCATTCAAAATGCTGCTGCACGACTCATATTCCACTGCCCCCCGCCTCATATCATTTCATTGGCTCCCCAACCATTTCCGAATACAGTTCAAACTCCTTTTACTGACTTACAAAGTGCATTCATTTTGTAGGCCCTGAATATCTCTCCTCACTCATCTCTCCCTATGCTCCCCCCGTGAACTCTGTTCAACAAGTAATTCCTCTTATCTGTACCCTTTTCCTCCACTGCCAACTCCAGAATCTGTCCTTTCTTTCTTATCGTGCCTGGAACAGGCTGCCAGAGTCAAGTCGTCATGCTCCATCTCTAGCAGTGTTCAAACCCAAACTAAGAGCCCACTTCTTTGAAGCAGTTTTCAACTCTTAACTTCCATTCACTGTCACTTAACTATATCCATTATATCATTTCTTCTGCCAGAAACTCCCCAACCCTGAGATGTTCTGTCTGTCCAAGTTAGATTGTAAGGTCTTATGAGCAGGGACCGTCTAGTGAATAGTAAAAGTATAGCACTGCGTATGCCTTTCAGTGCTATAGAAACGATAAATAGTAGTAGTAGTAGTGGAGGAAAAGTCCACAAGCTATTATTACAGTAGACCTGGGGAAAGCTATTGCTTATCCTTAAAATCTTACAACTTTGGGAAGCTTTGCCAAGTACAGGACACTGGGCTAAACCCAGGAAGGCAACTTCTATGTTTTTGTGTTGTGATCTGTCTTTCTATGCAATGAGGCCTTTTTGTGTACTGTAATAATGTAGACTTGTGATTTCCAGCAAAAGATATTTCTAGATTGCATCTTATGTAAAATAGTGCAGATAGCTGGTAGATGGTCTGGGATTGTGGACAATCTGCTCTGATTTGCCTGTGATAAATTTAAGATAAGCCTGAAGACCTTCTTATTTAGCGACGCCTTTTCCTGTGTTTAGCTTTTCCTTTCTTTTTTTTTTTTTTTTCTTTCTTTTTCTTCTTTTCACTCTTCATTTATTTCTTCTTTTCTTATTCAGCCAACCGCTTTTATAAAGCGATCCCGCCCCATATGTTTTACCCTCTTCCCTCTCTCTCCTTCCCTCTCTCTCCTTTCTTCTTCTAACATGTAACTCTCCCCCAATCCTACCTACTTTCCCTCACCTTCAAGTCTGTCTAGTGTCCTTGGTGTACACTTATTATTTTTTTTAAGTATTTATCTCTTTTTTAAAAAAATTTTTTTATTGTAAACCGGCCAGATACTTGTCGATGGTCGGTATATTAAAAGTCAATAAACTTGGAACAAGAGCCTCTAAAATAATGTATGAAATATATTCAATGTGTTTATACTGCTTTACTTGCAACTAGCCTTATATCTGAGATAGGTGACTTGAACTTTTGCTAAGAATATTTTGCTCAGCTGGCTATCTTTTTTTTTTTTTTAGGTGCCATTATTGCAAATCCTCGTGTCATGTTTCATCTCTACGTATCCCCTATGCATGCAAACTATTATTTCAAGAATTGCAGTCCATGAATATCATACCCCGACTCAAGCTATCCCGATACAATGAATAGAGAAACAGATGATCCACATGCATAAAGAAGAGAGCCCAGAGTGTGTGTGTGTATGGCCCGAGAGTCTTTGCCAAGAGGAGTGCTTAACTGTTAAGGCACATACTGACTTCTTTTGTACTTTCTCCTGCTGTTGCTGAAAGTTGACCGAGTTTGCTTCTCTGCACACAAAGGGAGGAGAACTAGCTGGAGCCAGAAGGAGTCGGGGATAAATGAGCTTTGTGGCACGTCTGGAAGAAGAGCGCTCAGCATTTCTGAGCCAAGTAAGGCAGTTTGTGGGTTATTTTCAAATTGTAAAATCAGTTGGAAATTTTAATAAAAGTTTTCTGACTGTATGCTCTGTATTTGTAGACTTAACTAAACTGGTCAAGTACTATCATTCATTGAAAAAAGAAAAAAAAAACATTTCTGAGGGTTGATAACAGATAAAATGTTTGTTTCTTAGAAGGGAAAAGTATTTTATGCTGTTTAGATACATGCCAGTGGCTCTTATGAAACCCTAAAGAGGGTGGTTGGGTCTGAGCGGTGGCAAGAAAAATCATTAAAATAAAAGTATGGGTTGGCAGAATTTGAAAACCTAGGAAGCTGGGAAGATTGGGGGTTTTTTTCATACACTCCGCATTGGGGTGGGGGTGGGAGAGAAGACGGATCGGGTAGAATTACAAGGCTCTTATTTGCTCTGCTGCAGAGCTGTTTAGCTTTGAATTCTTGTTACTGTATGGTAAATTAGGGAAAATGTTAGCTAAAGCGGAATATTGCCATTGTCTCTTGATACTGTATTTGGGTTCTTTATCTGTTGTCGATGCCGTTTTTAAGTCTGAAAATTCTTGATTTGCTCAGTAATATGAGTTTTCCTGGTCACCCATTTTGCAATGATAGCATTGGAACCTGCCATGGTGACTGTTATAATTTTATGCTGTGGGTAAAACTCTCTGATATGAATTTGAAGGGCACTAATAAAATAAACATAAATAGTTTAACAATGCAGGAGCCCATAGCACCAGAGATGCCACCTGCACAATCCAACATGAGCTAGAAAAAAAATAGAAGTTAAATAGTTCTCTTTCACACTGGTCTGAAACTTTATTAAATGGTTGAGTGGCCCAGATTAGAGCATTTTGAGAAAACCCCACCCCCGCTGAGAAGCTCAAAATGGTATCCATGACACTAGTCAACCTGTATCCATATTTAATGTTTGTTTTTACAGAGGACAAAGCTAACGAGTAGTGACAAGGATCACCAAGCTCTGCTATGGATTTGGGTGAAAACGTAGGAGAGGGAGGGAATGAGGTTTGTTCATGTACACACTACAGTGGAACCTTGGTTTACGAGCATAATTTGTTCCAGAAGTATGCTCGTAAACCAAATTGCTCGTATATCAAAGCGAACTCACTTTGATCCGTTCCACCTCCTCCCCCTCCCCCCCCCCGAGGCTACCAGCGTTGCTCCATTCCCCCCCTCCCCCCTTGAGGCCACCGAGCCTTCTGGTCTCGCTCTCTCCGAGATTCTCACATTCAGAATCTCGGAGAGAGTGAGACCAGAAGGCCTTGAGCATGTGCAAATGCTCAAGGCCCAGTCTAGCCCAGCACAGGCAAGAGGGAGGATCTCCGACGCCCCGCCCAGCCCAGAAGAGGGAGGATCTTCAGGCACCGGCACCGGCATGTCCTATGCGTTGGTGCTGGTGCCCAATCGGGGTAAGGGATTTCGTTTCGGTGCGAGTGGGGGGGGGGATGCCGGATCACGGGGGATGGCGCTCGTAAATCGAGTCAAATTCGGTTTCCAAGGCGCTGATTTTGCGAATGTTTTGCTCGTCTTGCAAAACACTCGCAAACCGGTGCACTCGTAAACCGAGGATTGACTATAGTTTTATATTTGATACATCCCAACATGAGACATGGTTAACAATAGTTATAAATAGAAAGAGTATAAAAAAAAAAGATAAAACCAGCAAAGGACACAAAAAATCCTTCTATAGTATAGCTAAGAAAGAACCCATTAGGTCAGGGTATGAGCAGAAACTTGCCAAACATACTAGTACATTGAATGTCAACAGACAACACTGTTAAGCAGAACCTTAGGAAAAATGAAAACAAAAACTTTATAAATTACAGGAAGAGAATCATTAAATTTGCACCATATAAACAAGAAGGGGTATAAAATTCAGGTTTCATTTACCTAGAATGATGCCATATGTATGTGTTGAGAGTTCACAACAGGGCAATGCTTTCTTCTTTCATCTCCACTGATTTAATTTGGTATGTGTTTGCAAATATCTTATTTTGGGAGCAAAATTTTATTCTCTTAAATCGGGGGTCGGCAACCTGCGGCTCCAGAGCCGCATGCGGCTCTTTTCCACCTTTGCTGCGGCTCCGGTAGTGTGTCACGCAGGCATGCAGTTACAAGTCCGGCGTCGGCGGGAAATAGCCATGCTGAACAGTGAGCTCAGCAGTCAGCACATACACAGATGAAAGCCTTGCTTGCTGATTGGTCCGGCGGCCCCGCCCCGCCGTGCCGCCGGACCAATCAGCAAGCAAGGCTTTCATCTGTGTAGTGCTGAGCTCACTGCTCAGCATGGCTATTTCCCGCCGCGACGCTGGGCTTGTAAGGTGCCTGAAAAAGAAATCATCCTGGCCGGGGTCGGTGTCATGCTCCGGAGATCTACAGCCTTCCTATCTCCCTCTCCCTTCTACCTGCTTCCGGCCACATCCCCTGCTCCGCGGCTCTCTTCGGCAACTCAGCAGCAGCTTCTGACGTCGGGGCCTACCCTCTGCGAGTCCCGCTTGTTTCAACTTCCTTTTTCCACAAAGGCGGGACTCGTAGAGGGAAGGCCTCGATGTCGGCAGCTTGTCTTGATCACTGCTGCTGACGAGTTGCTGAAGAGAGCCGCGGAGCAGGGGGGTGTTGCCAGGTGCAGGTAGAAGGGAGAGGGCCAGATGCAGGACTCGTGGGTGAGGGAGCAGAAGAGAGAGAGAAAGAGAGAGGGGAGGGAAACAAAAGGAAATATTTCATACTGGGCTGGGCCGGAGTGGAGGGAGGGTGGAAAGATTCTGGCTACAGGGTGCATTAACAAAGGAAAAGGGAAAGCTGAAAATGGAGATAGTGACACAAAGAAGAGAAAGGGTAAGCAGGACCTACTGAATAAGGATAGAGATACAGAGGGGACATGAAGAGGAGGTGAAATAGAGACATAGAAGTAATGCTGAAAAAGTGTGTGGGGGGAGATAAAGACATTGAAAGGGCAAAGGGTGAACATGGCGTAAAGATAAGGACAGAGACAAATGAAGATTCTGAAAAAGTGGTGAGATAGGGATATAGGTGAGATGGACACAAAGAAGGGTGATGCTGGAAAATAGGTGGAATGGTAATTCTGACAGACACAGAAGGGAAATGCTGGATCAAGGAGAGATGGGGCTCAGGCTGGATGGAATGAGGAGAAATGCCTTGTTGGCCCAGAACTTCCTCTCCTACGTCAGAATTGACGTCAGGGAGCGGAATGCTGGTCAGCGCAACACTTCTGCAGGGAAAGCTTGGGACGGTGGTGGCTTGGGGGCTGTTCCCCGATTGCGGTGGCAGCAAACCGAGTGGCTTGGGGGACGGCACGGAGACAGAAAGAAGGGGGAACAGGGAGACAGAAAGAAAAAGTTGGGGGAGAGAATGAGGTCTGGAGGAGAGGAAACATACAGGAGGCTGAAAGAAAGGAAGAAAGATTGGATGCACAGTCAGAAGAAGAAAGTGCAACCAGAGACTCATGAAATCACCAAATAGCAAAGGTAGGAAAAATGATTTTATTTTCAATTTAGTGATCCTGTATATAGCATTAAGATAAGAAACAATATATGCAGTGTTAGATTTGTTTTGCGGCTCCAAGTTTTTTTTTTCTTTTCGAAAACGGGTCCAAGTGGCTCTTTATGTCTTAAAGGTTGCAGACCCCTGTCTTAAATAAATAAAAAATTATAATAATAAAAGTTATTTTAAAAATTTATATTTGATTTGTTTGTTATTGTTTTTTATCCAGCAATATAGGCGACATGAAATGCTACACTACATATTCTCACAAGATGTCCCTCACTAGTTAAAGGATGTGCAACAAGTGCCAGAAGAACCACGGTATTTCTATCTATGGTATCTGTGCTCAGACATCACCCAGAGTAGTTGGACAAGACATACTTTGTATTTACGTTGTCAATAAGTTGAGCTCTGAGCTAACCAAGGAGCTTGGTAAAAAGGACAAGGGAGGCAATGTAGGACTATTTGTGACTAGACTCAGCTGCTTCAACTCCTTGGCGAGATATGTAGAAAAAGTAGTTATGAAGGGTCCAGATTTTTTCTGGGCAATTTACATGGTTTGCACCATCGTCAGTAGAGCTTTATGACCGTTTTCAATACTGAAACCTTTCTGATTAGAAGGTTCACAAAATAGGAATCTTCAACTTTCTTTGATCCTTCCAAGACTTTTATTTTGCTTTTGATCTAATAAGTGCTGATACAGTTTTCAAGATATTCAAAATGAATTTTGTGCATTATGGAGGCAGTTCTTGCTAAAATTTCATGCATTTTCCATCTGGGTATCTTGAAAACTTGACTGCCTTGAGGGCTAGTGTTGCATGTTCCTGTAGTAGGCCATATTATACTGCTGGCTCATACAGGAGGACAGAGGATGGTTTTCAAGACGTGATTAGCCTAGTTTTTAGTGAAATGAAAGACCAGTTGTTTAAACACTGTAGAACAGTTAGGTTTAGCTCCCCCAAATGTAAGGTTTGGAGGGGTAATGTTAAGGCGGCCTTACATTCCGCCAGGTCCCGGGTTCAATACCCTTGCAGAAGATTCATTAGGAAGCAAAATCAAATGACAAGCACAGCCAGAAGTGATTACATAGATAATATATATATTGTGCAGAAATAAGCTTAATATTACAGAAAAGAAAGATTTATAAAGATACATCAATCATTACAATTGTAGAAATAAAATTTTACAAATACAGAGACTGCTTCTGTGCTCTTGAGGACCAAGAAAGAGAGAGAGGTAGAGAGAAAAAGGGAGGTGGGGAGATGTTCCAAGCTTCGGGTTCCAGAGAGAGAGAGAGAGAGGGGTATTGCAGAGAGGAGGCTTTTATAGGTTGGAATAAATAGAAACTATTGTATTTCCCAGTATCTTTCTGTTTATAATTTGTAAACTGTTTGAAACAATGGTTAGTTTAATTGATAAGAAGGTGAGTGAAGTGTGAGAGACTGGAGAAGAATAGAACCTGTCCCTTACAGACTAGAGTCAAATGTAATTTCCAGTATGCCTCTTACAATTGTTTCTGATTAATCTTAGCTATCTGTGCACCTGGACTTATTGTCCAGGGGAAGGAGTTGGGGCAGGCGTGGGAGACTAACTCCGCCCCACCAACGGCCCTTGTGGCACTACTGCCTAAAGAAAGATCTCTTCAGGGCAGCTCCACTGTTGTCGGGAGATGCCCCCAGCTGACTCCAACTGCCGCTGCCGCAAGGGAAGGAGTTGGGGCAGGCTTGGGAGATGAGCTCCGCCCCCCTCCCCAACGGCCTTGCGGCACTACTGCCTAAACAAAGATCTCTTCAGGGCAGCTCCACTGTTGTCGGGAGATGCCCCCAGCTGACTCCAACTGCCGCTGCTGCAAGGGAAGGAGTTGGGGAAGGCGTGGGAGACGAACTCCGCCCACCCAACGGCCCCTGCGATACTACTGCCCAAAGCAAAGATCTCTTCAGGGCAGCTCGCCAACTTGCCTCACCTGGACCGGGAGCAACGGGAAGGAACCCGAAGGCGTGGGAGCGCACTCCGCCCAGCCTCCCCGACGTTCCACCACTGAGCCAGTCGATAGGCTCAGCGGCAACGCTCTTAATTTAATTCTCAAGTCCACCTAACCAGCCCTCACGAAGCTACACCCCAACATTATCCATCCACAACACAACAGAACACCCGCTCCATCAACTGCAAACAACTCTCAACAAGCCAAGAAAGGAAAAGAACTTCCCCACCACTTCCCTCATCTACTACCCCTGCCACTCTTTGCGCCACAATGAAAACCACACCACAAAAATAACTTCAAGCTATCCTACTAATTACCCTGCACCTAACCAACTGGAAGGCAACAGCAAACAACATCTCCCCAGTACCAACTATATCAAACTCTAGGGGAATTACCCACCCAACCAGACGGCCCACAATAAATAGAAACACAAACTATCAGACCTACACTTATCAACCCACCACACAAACTACAAGGAGAACGACAAACCCTTACAAGACCAAAACAATACCTCACCAAAGATCACTCATCTGCCCGAAAATAACTCAGATCACACAAACAGACTACACCACTCTCACATGTGCATACGTGAACATCAGAACCATAGGCCCCAAGACAGAACACATAAAAAACTGGATAGAAGAAATTATAGATTGCCTTTTCCTCACAGAAACTTGGCTTACCTCTGATTCAGATCCCAGAATAATGGAAGTCTGCCCAAAGGGATACAAAATAATAGTGGTCTGGAGAGAAAACAAAAGAGGAGGAGGAATTGCCATCATAGCCAGAACCAACTTAGACCTAAAAATACAAGACAAAACAACCACCCCATACATGGATCTACTAGCCTGTCAACTCTCAAGCACATCATTCAAAGGAACTCTAGCATGCATTCTCTGCTACATAACTCCAGGAAGCTGGAACACAGCAAAACCAAAATTTGAAGATTTTATATACCGAAACTCACTAACGACAACCTACAACTTGATCCTAGGAGACCTCAACCTCCACCTCGAAAACCAATCCTACAAACAAGTAGAAAACTTACTATCATACCTCAAGGCCTTAACATACAAGATACTAGATCCTCAAGCCACACATGAAAAAGGACACCAACTCGACATTGCAGCCTACATGTCCCAACAGCCCATACAACCAGAAAAATCCACACATCAAATGGATACTGGTACCGTTCCCTCTGGTCTGATCATTATACGTACACCTTCAAAATCAACTGGACCAAAAACAAAAGCAAACCAATTACATAAAAAATAACTTATAACTCACATCGATACATTGACCCCACCAAATTCTGGACAAAAACAGACACCATAATCCAAGACTACAACCCCAAAGACTTCATCTCACAATGGAGCCATCTAAGTACAGCAACCCTAGATAAGCTAGCCCCAGAGCAATCCAAAACCAGAATCCATAGAAAATCAGACAAATGGCTCGACAACGAACTACTCCAACTCAAAAGGCAATGCAGACAACTAGAAAGAAAATGGAGAAAAAGTAGCCAAGATTCCACAAAAACAGCATGGAGAATACTGCACCAAAAATACAAGCAAAAGCTGAAAGAAAAAAGAAAGACATCCTACACAAAGCAAATAGGAGAAGGATCCCAAGACACAAAAAAACTATTCCAGTTATTAAAAGAACTCACAGACACCACACCATATCTGACCAATAACAACTCCCCCACCCCCCAGCCACCCTGTTAGCCACATTCTTCAAAAACAAGATCGCAAATATCAGAGCCACGTTTAATGGAACACCTACTCACCTAGAAGAGATCTCAACTCCCCCACAGAGAAAGAATCAGTAGCAGCAGACAGAACCTGGTCCCATTTCTCACCTATACAATGGTCAGACCTCAACAAACTATTTAACAAATAGTCACACAGCCTGTGACCTTAACCACTGCCCCCCATACCTATTGAAAACCTCCAGTATGCTATTTCGCACTCTGCTCCTACAATGGATACAAACTTTACTCACAGATGGCCAGTTCTCACAAGACCTCGATGAAATCATCATAACTCCGATCCTAAAAGACCTCTAAGGAGCAGTGGACCAACCATCCAACTACAGACCCATAGCCTCAATCCCACTTTACGTCAAGCTAATGGAAGGCCTCATAGCTGAAGCACTAAACTTATACCTAGAAAACCACAACTTACTCCACCCCACACAGTCTGACTTCAGAACCAACTACAGCACTGAGACTCTACTAGGAACACTCAGGGACATAGCGAGACAACACTTTAGCACAGCAAGAAAATGCTGATCATACAATTAGACTTCTCCGCAGCCTTTGATCTAGTAGACCATGACATCCTTTTACAAACACTAGACTCAGTAGGAATTACAGGCAAGGGACTAACATGGTTTAAAGGATTCCTACAATCCAGAACTTATAGAGTCAAAACAAACAAAGAAAACTCAGAACCATGGTTCAACCCATGTGGAGTACCCCAAGGATCACCTCTGTCTCCCACACTTTTAAACCTCTACATAGCATCCCTAAGCTCCTACAAACTAGGCATTACCTCCTATAGTTATGCAGATGATATCACCATACTCCTCCCCTTCGACCAACCAGCGCCCTCCATAGTAGGCACAATACACAGAACACTCGAAACAGTAGCAACATGGATGAAAGAACACAAACTAAAGCTTAACCCTGACAAAACAAACTTCATCCTCCTAGAAAACAGCAAAACCCCAACCTTGACTAACCTAGTAATTAACTCAATTGCATACCCCATTCAACCCACGCTAAAACTCCGTGGAGTGCTGATAGACAGAGGCTGTACCATGCAACCACAAATCAATAAAATGATAAAAACATCATTCGCAACTATGAGAAACTTAAGACAAGTCCAAAAATTCTTTGACAGAAAACAATTCCAACTCGTGGTTTAATAACTAATCCTAGGCCTAATAGACTACTGCAACATACTATATCTCCCCTGCCCTGCAACCACGATAAAACAACTACAAACAATACAAAACACAGCCCTAAGACTCATCTATTTGCTGAAAAAATACGACCACATCAAAGAAGCATACCACACTGGCTCCCAATACAAGCAAGAGTTCACTTCAAATTCCACTGTCTACTATTTAAAGCTATAAACGGAGACAGCCCAACCTACTGGAACAATCGACTAATTCAATCCACCTCAACCAAATACAGGAGAACCCACAGAATATTCACATACCTGCCAACCAAAAACGTCAAACGAAGGAAACTGTATGACAACTTACTGGCCACCAGAGCAGCAAAACTGGACAGACAACTCGCCAATCTGCTGATTTCTACCACAGACCTTCAAAAAAGAAACAAAAACCCTACTCTTCAAAAAATACATAAATCCAATATAACACAACCAAACATGTCCCAAACTCCTCCTGCAATACTATCTACTCTTTAGCAAATTAGAAAATGTTCAAACTATTCCTTAAGTACTTCTTATTATCTTAACAATATGTACTTTTTAATATCATAACAATTCTTATATAATCCGCCTTGAACCGCAAGGTAAAGGCGGAATACAAATCACTAATGTAATGTATATCTTAAGCTGTTCATCTTAAGCACCAGACATTAACGCATCTTAGCACATCTTAACACCTCTTCGCACCTCTTACCTGCAAGGTCCTTTAAGCACTGATTTAATTTAGGCTGGCTAATGCTGTTTTCAATGACATGCCCTAAAATCAGACATGAATGATATCTCCCATAGGCCTTTGCTGACATTGGTTAGGCCAACCGAAAATGCTAAGGTTGACAAGTGGTCTCAAAATTGTAGCCCAGGGGCCATATGCGGCCCATTAGGTACTATTTTGAGGCCCTCGGTATGTTTATCATAATCACAAAAGTAAATAAAACAGTTTCTTGATCATATGTCTCTTTAGCTATAAATTATAATATTATTATTAAGACTTAGCCAAAAGGAAAGATTTATAAACTATAAAGAGTTTTACCTCATGCAGAATTGTCATTTCTTTAATAAGACATTAACTTTTTTTTTTTCTGAGGCTCTCCAAATATTCAGGATGTACTTGGAGAGACCTCCCAGGAAAGAGATTTGGGAGTTATGATTGACAAGTCGATGAAGCCGTCCGCGCAATGTGCGGCGGCGGTGAAAAGGGCGAACAGAATGCTAGGAATGATAAAGAAGGGGATCACAAACAGATCGGAGAAGGTTATCATGCCGCTATACTGGGCTATGGTGCGCCCTCACCTAAAGTACTGCATCCAGCACTGGTAACCATACATGAAGGACACGGTACTACTCGAAAGGGTCCAGAGAAGAGCGACTAATGGTTAAGGGGCTGAAGGAGTTGCCTTAGAGTGAAAGATTAGCAAAACTAGGCCTTTTCTCCCTCGAACAGAGGAGATTGAGAGGGGACATGATCGAACCATTCAAGGTACTGAAGGGAATAGACTTAGTAGATAAGGACAGGTTGTTCACCCTCTCCAAGGTAGGGAGAACAAGAGGGCACTCTCTAAAATTGAAAGGGGATAGATTCCGTATGAATGTACGGAAGTTCTTCACCCAGAAAGTGGTAGAAAACTGGAACACTCTTCTGGAGTCTGTCATAGGGGAAAACACCCTCCAGGGATCCAAGACAAAGTTAGACAAGTTCCTGCTCAGGTACTCAGATAGGGCTAGTCTCAGGACGCTGGTCTTTGACCAGAGGGCCGCCGCGTGAGCGGACTGCTGGTCTGACCCAGCAGTGGCAATTCTTATGTTCTTAAGTACCTACAAATCCAAAATGTGGCCCTGCAAAGGGTTTGAGTTTGAGACCACTGCTGTAGAATAAGTTGTGCCATTAACAAGGATCTAAAGCTCTAGTCTTATCTCTTCTTTTTGATGTTAGTTTACACCCACTTTGCAACACTTATTCAGAAATATCAACCAACATTGTACCTCTGTGCTCATGACATCCAAATTCTCTGCCCATTTAGAAAGGCTTTGGTTTTCTCTGTACAGAGGTAAGGTTATAGGGACAGGATTAGAGGTGAATTACAAAATTAGTCAGAGACCACTGTTCAGGCAGTGGGCCTGATGGGCCGCCGTGGGAGCGGACCGCTGGGCAGGATGGACCTCTGGTCTGCCCCAGCGGAGGCAACTTCTTATGTTCTTATGTTCTTATCTATGTCTTTTGAATCTCATTGCCTGAATGTTGATGACAGACAAAACAGAGATGCTGTGGACTCGGCCCTCAAAGATTTCAGCATGGTTGGTGTCCTTGTCAATAAATAGGCTTGTATCTTTTCCATAATTTGTATTAAGAAATCTATGAGTAAATATGGATGCTAAGTTTAACTTTTTCTCACATCACTTTGATGGTAAGGAAGACATCTGCCTTCTCCAGCTCGTCTCAATCCGAGCATTTTACTCCTTTTCAAAACTGTGCCCAGCCTTCCAAGTCAGGCGAACAAGGTATCAACGCAAGCTAAAGGCAAGCGTCCATTTCGCATCAAAAGCGCAACGCTCACCATGACCCTTCACCCCACACTCATTCCCACAACTCCCGTCCTGGAATTCGGCACCAGCTTCCTCCTGTCAGGCTTCTCTTCTATCAAGTCTCATTGAATCGTGCTAGGGAAAGCCATGCCCACAGTGTGGTCAGTCTCCCTCCTACCCTGGCTGGCCTTCCCCACTCGCCTTCCACCGCGGAGCTGCTGAAATGAATGAAAAAAACAAAACACACCCAAGATGTCCAATGCTATACAGCCTATTTTGAACTCAGATCAGCCTCATCCTTGTGGGCAGATGGAGCCGGGGAGCGGCAGGTTAATTACAGCGCTAGACTGCCAGAATTCAAAAAAGGTACTGGGGGGGGTTGTTATATTCGCTCCATAAGACTCGCCTACATTTCCACCCACTTTTTTGGGTAGAAAAAGTGCATCTTATGGAGCAAAAAATACGGTAAAATTATTTTCCCTACCTTTGTTGTCTGGTGACTTTATTTTTCTGTGCTTTTAACTATGTTTCCAGTGCCTTCTTATTGATTGACTGTTTTTCTCTCCTTCACTTTCTACCATGCATCCATCTTTAGAATAAATTACATAACACGCTTTCATAAAGTATTTTGTTATTAAAGTGAAAATCAATAATGCTATAATTTTTTAATTAGAGGGTTGTGCTCAAGAGACATGGAAGAAAAAGGGGAACGTGTTCCCCAAAAAACCTCACCACCCAATCATTACTATACCCTCAAACAATGATGAAGTACTGTTATGCAAAAGCATCAAAAAATCAAACAAGAGGAGGAAGTGATGTTATCTGGAAGCATGGCAGCTTAATTCTTGAGCTCTGTCGGGGCTCAAGCTTTGCGGTATTATAATTGCTTTCTGCTGCAGTTGTGGAGTCCTAGTTTGGAGAGTACAATCGCTGAGTGCATGGCAAGTAAGAAAAAATGGGAAAACTTCCAATTCCCGGGCACAAGTGTAAAAACACGGCCGCATGTGAACAGCTCCCCAGCTACTTTATCCAAGATGGCGCAGCTGCTTGGCAGAGTTTCGGCCTCCGAGGATCGTCTGGAGCACTTGGCGATGGCATTGCAGGAGACCACAGCAGTGGCTGATACAGCGGTGATCCAAATTGAGGTGGCAAGTAGAAGATTTGTAGAACAGATTGAGACGCAATAACTTACGTTTTAAGGGTATTCCAGAGACTGAGCGGTATAAAGATGCCCGACAAGTGGTGCAGAAATTTTGCAGTCAACTGCTGGGTGAGGAGGATCGGGTGGATCAGTCCCGTATTGTATTGCATCGGGCTCATAGAAGTTTAGGCCCGGCTCGAGGGACAGATAATCGGGATATTGTTGCCTGCTTTGGAGACTTTTTGTTGAAGGAAAAGATTTTACAGGTGACTCGCCGTCGACCCACTTTCACCTGGCAGGAGATAGAGGTGGGGATTTATCAAGATTTGGCTACTGCTACCCTGCAAAAAAGGCGATCCTTTCGGGAGATTACTCAAGTGCTGCGAGCAGAGGGCTACCGCTATAGGTGGCTTTTCCCCTTTGGGTTGCTATTCACAGTTAATGGGAAACATCGTAAAGTGGATACTGTGGCAGATGCCTGGATGACTGAAAGACATGGAATTTCGCCTGGCCTTGGATCAGCAGGAGTGAAGCACCAGCGACTGGTGGCCGAAAACAGCAGATCTCCAACGGGGCTAGTGCACCTCAAACTCTAGTTACTTGAGTATCCTGTATTTCCCATCTCTAGGGATGGGTCTGCTCCAAATGGGATTGCTGTGTTTTAAGTTTTAGTTATGTTTTATAACTGTTGAGCTTAAACAATTGTTTATGTACATGAGACTCTTAGGGGTTGTGCAGCATGGCTGATCAAGGAGCCGAAGATTGCTATGTGATTGAATGTTTAGGTGCATGGAGAAGAGAGTGTGAGTGGGATCGGTATGTATGGGGGATCGGTATGTATGGGGGATCGACAGTCCTAGGTTTCAAAAGCAAACTAGATGCATATCTCCTTGAGATAGGCATATAAAGATATGGTTGGCTATAAAATAAGCCAGGTGAATACCTAGCAGGGCCTCCGCGTGTGCGGATCGCCGGACTTGATGGACCGAAGGTCTGATCCGGAGATGGCGCTTCTTATGTTCTTATGTTCTTATGTTCTTATTGGAAGGGGTGAATGCCTGCAGAGAAGGGGAATGTGGTGTGACTGAGCCTCTTCAATTTGACTCATTTTCTCGACCTGGCTGACTCGAGGTTGGCGGGATCAGCTACTTGGAGGGGGAGGGGGGAGGAATGGGAAGAGACTTGGCAGACAACAGAGGAGGGGATTGGGGGGGGGGGGCGCGATGATGGGGATCCAGAAGTGATCATTGGGTCCTGGAATGTTAATGGGCTAAATAGTCCCGGTAAGAGGAGTATGGTTTTTCGTGACCTCAAACGCATGCACTGGGATATCTGTTTACTACAAGAGACCCATTTAAGATCCAGAGATGTGGCTCTCCTTCAAAGGCCACAATTTGATTTGATATGGACACATCAGGGAGAAGAAGCTACTAAAAGAGCTGGAGGGATGGCCATTCTGGTCCGTAAGGGATTGGGTCTACTGGTGGAGCAGATATATAGGGACAAGGTGGGGAGATGTTTGGCATTGAGGAGTACTTTACAGGGTCGCTCCCTGACTATTGTTAATATTTATGGATCTAACACTGCACAAGCTGAATTTTTCAGGAGTCTACAGGAGGGCTTGGGACCTTTTGTACATTGAGCAGTATACTTGTGGGGAGATTTCAATGTTCCGCCGGATCCCTCCATGGATCATTCAGGGGGAGGGCGCAGAGCACTTCAGAGACATGCCAAAGCGCTTAGAACACTGATGCTTTCACTGGGTTTGGTTGATAGTTGGCACTTGCTCCATGGCTTTCAATGGAACTATACCTTTTATTCTCATGCCCAAAATACTTACACTAGACTAGATAGGATGTGGATACATAGGAACCAGGTGGGAGGGCTGCAACGAGCAGAAATTGAGATGACGCACATATCAGATCATGCCCCAGTTTGGGTGGCATGCAAGGGGTTACTGGATCAAGGGGGTAGACTCAATGAATCCCTATTGAGTTCTCCGCCAGTGATAGCTGCTGTAGATAAAACCATACGGGAATACTTGGACTTGAATGACAATGGGGAGGTCTCTGATGCTATTTTGTGGGATGCCCTGAAAATGGTAGTTCGGGGGGAACTTACAAGTGGGGGGCTCGATTTAAGCGTCAGAGAGCCCAAAGTTTCCTTCAGTTATATGAATCTCTGTTTCAGCTGAAAAATGATCATAAAACTACTCAGGATCCTCAGACACTGGTTCAGATGCAGCAGGTGAAAGATGAATTATACCAATTTCAGGTGGCAGAGACTGAAAGAATGAGGGACTGTTTCAAATTACATATCTATGAACATAGTAATAAAGCTAGTGCACAATTAACATAACATAACATAGTGCTTATTGACTGCGTAACCAGAAGTTCAATGTGGTTTACAAAAAGTTATAAAAGTAAACATGTTACATGAAATAAGATGATTCGTTAAAGTCATATATTTAGGAAAAAGATAGGTCTTCAATTGTTTTCTAAAATGGCCATAGGAACAATATTCAGAATTCGTTGTCATGAAGAGCTGCCTGAGATGCCAAAGTATGATTCTGAAATTTCTTACTCCTGCAACCCTGGACAGATGGAAAATTAAACAAAGGATGAGTTCTTCTACTAAGTCTGTATGATGCTAAAGAAAATCTACTATTTGGAGCAGCTGTGGATCCAGGTACGGGCTAAATTGGGAAATAGGGCATGGGTGTCTTCTCTGGCGTGTATACAGGCGGAACCCCAGTTCTCAGTGGGAAGGGAAAACTGGGTCTCCAGTGGGCCCAGAAGGGATTGCTTACATTTAGAGACCTAATGGGGTCCTTGGGGATCCTTTCTTTTGACCTGCTCCAGTGGAAATTTGATCTGCCTGCTGGGGACTATTTGGCCTACTTCCAGATCCGACATTTCATGCAAAACCAGGGTTGGGGATCCCAATCTCCTTTGGGGCAGGAACCCATAGGGAATTTGTGGTTGCTCCAGCAGAGGGTCCCTAGACCGTTTTCTGTGGTATATCAGTTTTGGAGGGGACATTCTAACACTCACTTCTCCTTTCAGACACATTGGGAGGGGGATCTAGGTCTGAAGTTTACTACTAGGGAATGGGGAGTTATATGTGGGGAGGTATATAAGGTTTCCTCTTGTGCGTTGGTTCAGGAGAATACTTATAAGGTTCTGACCCGGTGGTACTATATCCCAGAGCGATTGCACAGAATGTTTCCTGAAGTGTCAGCTCAATGTTGGAGATGTGGTATAGCAGTGGGGTCCTTTTGGTGGGACTGTTCAGTCATACGCCCTTTTTGGAAGAAAGTGGTAACTACCCTGATGGAACTTTATTGGAGGACCAGTGGAGGCAACACCTCAGAGCTGTTTATTAGGATTGTACAATATCCAAGAACATCAATGGCAAACTAAGCTCCTTCACTTTGGTTTGGCGGCAGCTAAATGTTTAATAGCCAATCACTGGAAAAATGCTGTAGCACCAACTCATACAGAATGGCTTAACTGTCTGTTGTCCTTGGGGAAAATGGAATTAGTGGTGGCTAAACGTCGCTTTATTTATGCCTCTCATACTTCTACCTGGCATAAATTAGGGGACATTTTGGATGCTCTTTAAAAGGTCTCCTTAGTCCTGACACTCTGTTGATCTGAAGGGGGGAGGGTAGGGGGGTGGGTATGAGGGGAATTGGTGGTTAAATGTTTTTTGGGAATTGCTTTTGTGGGGTGGGGGGTTGGGTCAGGGAGGTGGTGGTAAACTGTACTAATGGTGTGGTTTTCCATTACGCGCTTGTTGTTTACTGTGTATTTGATGTATATTTTGGATGATGGTGTGATTGTATAATTTTTTTTCTCACAAAATTTATAATAAAAATTTAAATATTATTCTTATCTGTTAAGCAATGTTCTTTGGCCTCGACATGCCATGTTTCATTATTACATTACATTAGTGATTTCTATCCCACCAATACCTTGCGGTTCAAGGCGGATTACAAAAGAAGTTATCTGGCCATTTCTAGAGGAATTGAAGAGAGGAGTGGGTTGCTTCAGAGAATTGGGATGAGTCTTGCGGTATTTCATTAGGAAGCCAAATACTAATGAGTTCAAAAAGACACAAAGTCTTTCTTAAGGGTGTCAGTCTCTGTTATGGCTCAAAACGTCCAAAGGAAAAATCTCCCACTCATCGGTTCATTCCAACAATATAGAGGAAAGAGGAAAAGAAGCTATCAACATTCATAAAATTAAAAATAGGATGTAACCCCTAGGAAATAACAAAGTGTGCAGATTCCCAGTGCCAGCACCGTCTCCTAAGGTCTCTCCAAAAGCAGTCTAAATAAATAATAATAATTTTATTTTTCTATACCACCTAACCAGCAGTTCATAGCGGTTTACACAATAGGTACTCAGCATAGAATATTATAATAAAATCCTAAGCAACTAATACAAGCATTAAAACTAATGAATAAGGAAAACAAAATATAAACTAAAATAAGTATAGATAAAAAGATTAAAAGTACATTATAACTATATGATAATATAAAAATCAATATTGTTTAAATAAGTGGGTTTTTAAGATCTTATCAATTTCGAAAAGATCTTAAAACCCACTTATTTAAACAATATAATATACATTATTGATTTTTATATTATCATGTAGTTATAATGTACTTTTAATCTTTTTATCTTTACTTATTTTAGTTTATATTTTAGTATATATAAATAAATGGGTTTTGAGAGAAGCTTTAAACTTAGGAAAGGAAACTTCAAGGTGGAAATGCAATGCCCTTTTTGTATGTCTTACAAAAAGAATGATGACACCTAAATCATAGTTCAAAAAAGAGCCATCAGGGCAATGTATAAGAGATCCCATCCTATCCTATCAGATTTAACATTGGTCCTCAGCATTTTCATTCAAGGCTTCATTGATATTTTCCTTCAAGAGCTTTTAGGTTGTCACATAGTACACTTAAACTTCCCTGTAGTTTGTGAACCGTGTTTGAGTATTCCAAGACTGGAACTTTTTCTGCAGTGGCTCTAAAACTGTCGGAACAAGATATCCTAGAAATTAAGTCCATTCTGGAGTATTTTGAGCTCAGAAATGGTTTGAAAACTTTACTGATTTTCTTCAACCACTAAATTGTATGTTTGAATAACTATTACTGATAGGTAGAGTGAGAAGAGGTCCACATTGAGAAATAACTCTTAATCCCTATTTTGGGTTCAATATAATGGAATTACTGACTGCCCTTTTTTTATAATGTAGATTCATTATGAAATTGTCCTCTTGAGAAAAGGTTTGTTTTGAGGACCACTGGTGAGTTTTCCAGTAATTTGGCTGTAAGAGAATATTTAAGTGTGCAGATCAGTTGAGAATTTTTGGGTTGATTTCAAAGCGATTTAAGAGGGAAGGAGAAGCAATATTCAGTGCCATTTTACTGGCCATTTTGAAACCAATGACAGATACAATGGGAAACAACCAGGTCAGTCAATAAAACATAGTGGGAAACGAATGCCAAGCAGACAAATGGGATCTAGTATCAGAAGCTCTTTATTTTGAATATGACAACTTAGGGCTCCTTTTACTAAACTGCACTAGCGGTTTTAGCATGCGCTAGACCAGGGATCTCAAAGTCCCTCCTCGAGGGCCGCAATCCAGTCGGGTTTTCAGGATTTCCCCAATGAATATGCATGAGATCTCTGTGCATGCACTGCTTTCAATGCATATTCATTGGGGAAATCCTGAAAACCCGACTGGATTGTGGCCCTCAAGGAGGGACTTTGAGATCCCTGGTCTAGCGCATGCTAAAACCGCTAGTGCAGTTTAGTAAAAGGAGCCCTTAGACTCAACACAGGTTGGATTTTGGCAAAAGCCTTCATCAAGAGATTCAGCATATGTTCTATAAGCAGATAAAAAGAGCAGCAGCGGTTTTATGTTGTGTTAAACTAGTGCTGTGGTCTTTACTATCATTTTAACAGCACAAGCTCTCTTTATCTGCTTATTCATAGTGAGAGGAAAAAATGGCAAATGAGTTTTAACACTGAGAAATGCAGTCATGCATGTAGGGAAAAAGAACCCTATGTTCAACTATAAAATGCGGGGATCGTTGCTGGGGGTGAGCAAACTTGAAAGAGACCTGGGGGTGATGGTGGACACAACATTGAAAGCGTCAGCACAGTGTGCGACAGCCTCAAAGAAAGCGAACAGAATGTTGGGTATCATCAAAAAGGGTATCACGACCAGGACGAAGGAAGTCATTTTGCCGCTATATCGGGCGATGGTGCGCCCACATCTGGAGTACTGTGTCCAGTACTGGTCGCCGTACCGCAAAAAGGACATGGCGGTACTTGAGGGAGTCCAGAGAAGAGCGACAAAGCTGATAAAAGGTATGGAAAACTTATCATACGCTGACAGATTGGAAATGCTGGGGCTATTCTCCCTGGAAAAGCGGAGACTTAGAGGAGACATGATAGAAACTTTCAAAATCATGAAGGGCATAGAGAAGGTAGATAGGGACAAATTCTTCAGGCTGTGGGGAGCCACAAGTACAAGGGGGCACTCGGAGAAATTGAAAAAGGATAGGTTTAGAACAAATGCTAGGAAGTTCTTTTTCACTCAGAGGGTGGTGGACATATGGAACGCGCTCCCGGAGGCTGTGATAGGCCAGAGCACGCTACAGGGTTTCAAAGAGGGTCTAGATAGGTTCCTAAAAGAAAAGGGGATTGAGGGGTACAGATAGAAGCAGAGGTAGGTTATAGGATTAGTCAGAAACCACTTCACAGGTCATGGACCTGATGGGCCGCCACGGGAGCGGACTGCTGGGCGCGATGGACCTCTGGTCTGACCCAGTGGAGGCAACTTCTTATGTTCTTAACAGCACCAGTGATGTCGGAGAAAATCTCTGAGGTTTTAATCCTTCCATTAAGCCATTACAAATAATTCAAAACAAATTTTAAAGTGCAAAACTTCATAGAAGAAAAACCACAGAGTTATAGTGAAGTCATCCAAAGTGACACCATTTCAAACTTAGTAATATTGAGCAGCGCAACACTTACCTGGACTGTTGGTTTGAGTGTAAAATGTTAAATATTCAAAACATAAAGTGGACCATATTATGAAAAACTGCTTCGGAGATATCATCTATACCAAAATGTCCACTTTAAACACTTTTCACAGAAAACTTGATTCTTGTCAAGGCTCACATGTCCAGTTTATAACTGAAAATATATAATATTAAAAAGATTAACACAACACTAATAACTCTGCTTCAAATTATCTAAAACAATCAAAGCCTGGTGCAATACCAGTAGCTCTCAAAAGGGTACAAACCTCATATGACATTAAGAGTACAAGTACTTATTTAAAAGAACCATCCACATCACATGCCCCATAAGGATGGATAAAGAATGATGTAAGACAATAATTAAAAATCTCCCCAGATGTATGATGTGCCTGATACATAATAAGGCTGTGCGCTAGTGAACAGTGTTGCAATCTGTGCCTGGCCAACAAATAAGATATTGACCATGGTCAGTCTCCAAAGGGAACCTCAACTGATGTATTAGAATAGCCCAATGCTGCTTATGACGCTGTCCATGTAATACACACCATCAATCCATAATGGCATTTAGTAAACTTCAAAGTGCCTAATTTGGCTGGTGGTTGGCTGGAACTGAAGACCATAGAGGTAGTCAGTAATTTATCAAAAAAATTAGGCACTTTGAAGTTTACTAAATGCCATTATGGATTGATGGTGTATATGACAAGGGAACCTCAGCATAAGTCTAATCTTTATCTACTTAAGAGGTAATTAAGTCATAAGGTACATAGATGGAGAAGATACAAATTTCTGAGACACGTGGAGGGGCATAATAAAAAAAAGGTCTAAGTCCACCTAGAGTTCTAGTTGTCCAAAATCAGCAGCATCTAAAGTCCATTCTCAAAAAACAAGTCCAAAATATTTGTTTTTGAAAATTATCTAATACGTTCAGCCATTTGCCACCAAGTCATCAATCTTTATACCACATTCTCATCCAAAAAATTGTCCACAAGGCTAAGAAATGACAACTTTCTCTTAGGGATGATCTTGGCAATCTCCATATTTTAAGTCTGAATAACATCATAATTTAAGAGGAAGAAGCAGTTTTTCCTGTGATTACAGGCGAGTATTCACAGACTATCCGAAATCTTACAGTGAAGATCTGGAATTATTTCCAGTTGGGTGGGGGTATAGGATTGTCAGCAACACTGCAAAAAAACACTGTTTAAAGTTGATTTGACTTTGCTTGCTTTTGGTATTTTCCTTTGAGTTTATTTATTTTGTTCTGTTCTTTTTTTATTTTTTACGTTTATTTTTAATGTTTTATTTTTATTTTATTTTATTATTTTTTTATTTTATTTAATTATTTATTTAATTATTATTTATTTATTTATTTATTTTTATTTTTATTTTATTATTTTTATTTTATTTTATTTTTAGTTGCTATTTCAACGAAACCTCCCCCTTACCATGTGGGCTTGCTCCACCCCTGAGGGTGATGTGAGTTAGTGACGTCTTCCATCCTGGCTACTTATTTAGCTCAGCACTGAAGGAGCGCAACAGAGGAGCAGGACTTTGAGTGAGAAGCCCTTTGAGCGACTCCAAGACGATTCGAATTAAGTTTTATATTTTTTTGTTTTAATATTTTTTAATGGATTTAGAAGCTCATCTGATCACTGTAATTTCAGGTAGGCATTTCTTAAGAGCTCAGCCTCTTCCTCGAGATCGCTGGTTAATAATATGACCTTTAACTTCTTCTTTTAACTAGTCCGTTAACATCCAATGTTACATTGTATCAGCTGTTGTTAACAGCTAATATCACCTATTCTCGTCATACTCGATCAGTTTCTTCAATTCCAATAACAGCTAATCCAATATTCACTGTAACAGCTAATATTTCTTCTTCCTGTCATATTCATTTAGTTTCTTTATTTCCCATAATACTTCTAAATTGCAGAGCAATTTAAACCCAACCAAAAACTTTATTGATCCATGATATCTTAGAATCCCATTCTAAATCCATGTTTTTTCTAACAGAAACATGACTTCGAGATGGCAAAGAGAGTATCTTGAATCAATGCTTATCACAGAATTATCTTGCATATTCTTCACCTAGAACTTATGGTTCTAAAGGTGATGATCTGGCTTTATTAGTTCCTTTAGAAAACTCTGTTTTACGTTTGTCTTCACCTTCTCCTCCTCAAACTGAGGTGATGCATTTTTGGCTTCCTACTTTGTCTTTATATGTTTTATTAGTCTACTTGCCACCTATTCCTTCACAGCAGGTTCAAGAATCTTTCCTGTCATATCTTGCAGATTTAGCTTTAAAATATTTAAATTTGATTGTCCTAGGTGATTTTAATATCCACTATGATAACCCCCAGCATTCGTTTGATGTTCAGGGTTTATTTGTTTTTTTTTGTTGGCTCATAATTTAAGATTAATCCAACAGGTTTCTCAAGTAACCCATTCAGCTGGACATACCTTTTATCTCATTTTTTTCCTATTTGTCTGATAATTGATCAGTCTCTTCTCCTATTGTTACATTTGTTCCTTGGTCTGATCATGCTATGATACATATATTTTAAATGCTTTAAAATCCTAAGTAGCAACATTCTAGAGCTCAGATTGTGATGTCATAATGCCTCATTCCACCAATGCCTAAGCTCCATCATTCTATCATATACTATTATCTCAGCAAACTCAAATTCCAGTTTGCCATCTCATGTAATCACTAAGTGTGATTTTCATGCTTGTGACATTTCTACATTATCACCTTTATTTTCTCATTTTCCAACTGACTTTATTTCTCTCCCATTCTCAGTGCAATCTCAGTTGTGGAATAGAGAATGATACGGGGAAAAATTTATCACCATTCTTGCCCGGTCCCCGTGAGCTCATCCCCGCATCTGCCCCTTCCCCGCGAGTTCAGTCCCCGTCCCGCAAGCTCGGTCCCCGTCCCTGCCCTACAAACTGTCAGAACCCATCTGTACAAGCCTCGAATAGTTATGATTTTATACTGAACTTATTTTATTAAAGTATAAAAAGAGATAATATTCTGTACAATTGTCATTTTATATAAACACAAATAATATAGAGCAGTGGTTCCCAAACCTGTCCTGAAGGACCCCCAGGCTAGTCGGGTTTTCAAGATAGCCTAATGAATATGCATGACAGAGATTTGCATATAATGGAGATGCCAGGAATGCAGATCTGCTCCATGCAGATTCATTAGGGCTATCTTGAAAACCCGACTAGCCTGGGGGTCCTCCAGGACAGGTTTGGGAACCACTGATATAGAGCAAGGATCAACAAAACCCCTGTCTCCCCTTCCTTTCACAAATATCCCCTCCACTATTGTGAAAAATGAACAAACTAAAGTACTACAGAATGCTACAAAAAAAATCAAGCTAACAGAATACTTCAGTCACACATGGCAGGAATAGTGTTAGGGGAGAGCAAATAGGGCAACTGCCCCCGGGTCAGAGAGAGAGCCCTAAGCCAGCTGGAAGCTAAAGAAGCACAGCCTGGGCTTTGCAGTCCCCAGTTATGCCTAATACCAGCTCTAGAAGGATACATATTTCAAACCTGAAATATTCTAATTACAAAATATAAAATACATTTATTTTTTGCTACCTTTTGTTGTCTGGTAATTTTATTCTTCAAATCACATTGGTCTCAGGCTTTGGTTTTGGGTTCCTTCTATCTTCATCGTGGCATGGCTGGCTCCTGAAGGTAAAATAGGTGCAAGAGGAGCTGGGGAGGAGATGCCAAGTCTGACACAGGCACAGTTTTTTTTACCCCAGGAGCAAGACTTTCACTTCTCCCACAGGGCAGTAAAAAGTCATGTCCCCATTCCCGCGGGGCGGTGAAAGGTCTTGTCTCTATGCCTATGTTAAACCAGTTTCAAATGTCTCCATTCCTGCGGATTTACTGCAGTGACCACGGTTTACCGTGTCATTCTCTATTGTAGAATTCATCACTTGAAAACATTTAAGGCTCAGATTTCGAAAGTAGTTCAATCTGCCTATTTTACCTTGCATAAATTGTTTCATTTGAAGAAAGTAATATTAAATTGTGATTTGAGGCAGGCATTCCAAGCCTTGGTACGTACCATCACAGGTAGACTACTGTAATGATATCTATTTGGGTCTACCGCTGGTACGTATCAACATGTTGTAAATGATACAAAACTCTGCTGTACGGTTGCTCACAAGAGTGACCAGATATGAGCATATCTCTCCTATTTTGAAGAGACTGCATTGGTTGCCCATAGCATTTCATATTAAATTTAAAGTTCTGAAATTCATACACCAGCGTGTTTATGATTTTCTGCCATATTATCTGGAAAAATGTTTGACATTGTACATACTACTGCAGAAGTTGAGATCTGAGAATCATAGGTTGCTGGACACAAAGAGAGAGAACAATACTCGCTATTTACGAACGAAGAGTTCTTGTTTCTCTATAGCTGGACCATTGATGTGGAATGCCTTGCCCAGAACGTTCCGTCTTTGTAGAAATCTGCAATTCTGGAAGTTGCTTAAAACCCATCTGTTTGTTCAAACCTTCTCCAAGTGAATATAAAACATTTTTTGAGTTATGTTTGTATTGAAAAATGGTGTACTAAATTGAAGAATGGTGTTACTTGGTAATTAGTTTGGATGCAGTCTTGTTGAGGACCTGATGATATAATACTGTGACTTTGTATTTTCCTCTAATTGACGTATATCTTCTTTTAAAATGTTTATTTTATTATGTATGGAAATTAAAAATGTTTTAAATAAAATGCAATTAGTACTAAGGTTACCACAAAAAAGATTCACTCTAGTGCTCAAACAAGACCATGGTTCTCGAAAGATTGTCATTCTTTCAAGAGGTGCTTAAGGGCTCTTGAAAGTAGATGCAGTGGCGTACCAAGGGGGGGAGATCCGCCCCGGGTGCAGCCTTAGGGGGGTGCACAGCCGGCCAGGTCCGGAAAATTTTACCGGGCCGATCAGCCTTCTTCTCCCTGACATCAATTCTGCCGTCGGAGAGGAAGTTCGGGCCAGCCAATCGCTGCCTAGCTGGGCGGAACTTCCTCTCCGACGGCAGAATTGACATCGGGGAGAGGAATGCTGGTCGGCCTGACGCAGGGAAGACGCACGGAAGGAGAGCTTGGGGCGGTGGCGGCTTTGGGACCTGTTCCCCGATGGCAGTGAGTTGGGCTATTCCCCGATGGCAGCGGCAATGGCTTGGGGGAGGGCAGGGAGAAAGAAAGAAAGGGGGAACGCAGGGAGACAGAAGGAAAGAAGGAAAACAGAGAAAAAGAAAGGGGGCATGAAGAGAGAAAAAAAGAAAGGGAGAAAGAAAGGGCAGGGAGAGAGGAAGAAAAAGTTGGGAGAGGGAATGAGGTGTGGAGGAGAAGAAGCATAGGAAAGAAGGGAAGAAAGATTGGATGCACAGTCAGAAGAAGAAAGTGCAACCAGAGACTCATGAAATTACCAGACAACAAGGTAGGAAAAATGATTTTATTTTCAATTTAGTGATCAAAATGTGTCTGAATTTATATCTGCTGTCTATATTTTTAACTATGGCCCCCTTTTACTAAACTACAATAGCGGTTTTTAGCGCAGGGAGCCTATGAGCGTCGAGAGCAGCGCTGGGCATTCAGTGCAGCTTCCTGTGCTAAAAACTATCTGTCGTGGTTTAGTAAAAAGGGAGGGGGTATTTGTCTATTTTTGTATGGTTGTTACTGAGGTGACAGTGCATAGAGTCATCTGCCTTGACCTCTTTGAAAAAAACCCCGGAATATGAATGATAATTAACATTTTCTCAGCGTACAGTGTGCTTTGTGTTTTGTTTTTTTTAATTTTATTGTTGGTAGATCATTTTGACTTGGTCATTTTAAAAGTAGCTCGCAAGCCCAAAAAGTGTGGGCACCCCTGAGCTAGAGCATTGAAGCTGCGTGTTTCTGCCGTAAAGGTCATCTCTGGCGCAACCGGAAGTTGCATCAGAGACGACCTTTACAGCAGCCATATGCAACAACAACGCTCCGGCTGCTGTAAGAAGGCAGTTTAGACATCGCCGGCCACAGGGCAGGGAGGTTTGTCGGACCAGGCTTGTTGTCCGAGGGGGGAGAAAGCACCATGAAGGGAATGGGCAGGGAGGGAGAAAGGGAGGAAAGGTGGGGTGGAGAGGAAAACAGGGTAAAACAGAAGGGGGAGAAGGACGCTGAAAGCACATGGGAAGAAGTGGGAAGAAGATGCTGAAGGGAAATGAGGAACAGAGAGTAGGGAGAAGATGCTGCACGAAAATGGGGAAGAGAGAGTGGGGAGAAGACGCTGAAGGGAAATGGGGAAGAGAGAGTTGGGAGAAGATGCTGGCAGGGAAGAAGACAGAGATGCCAGACTATGGGGGGAGCGGAGGGAAGAAGATGGGTGCCAGACCAATTTGGAAGGGGGAAGAAAGGGAGAGGCACAGTAACAGAGCAAATGGAAGATGCAGAGAGAAGAGAGACAGTGGATGAAAGGAAGAGAGTAACAAGAAGATGAGGAAAGCAGAAACCAGAGAAGACAAAGGTAGAACAAAAATTTTCTATTTATTTATTGCTTTAGGAGACATGTGTCACTGTTTCTGTGGTATTGCATTGTATGCAGAGTCCAGCTTCTTGCTGGTTCAATTTAACCTTTGTCTATGTATTTCTATTTTATCCCCCCCTTTTTCAAAACTGTGGAGCATTTTTTAGCGCCAGCCGTGGTGATAGCAGCTCTGATGCTCAGAATTCTATGAGCGTCAGAGCTGTTACCACCGTGGCTAAAATCCACACTACAGTTTTGTAAAAGGGGAAGGGGTTATTTTGTGTTTTCTGTGTTCTGTATGTTCGAAAGACATGGTTTTCTATTAGGATTGACAGTGTAGGATTGATCTGTACTAGTCTGGCTTGTTTAGTTTTACAATGAGTGTATTGCTGTTGTACTGCTCACTGCACTATGTAAGATGCTGTCTTTTCCTAGGTACTCATGTGTGACGTGTGGCTTGTTACTAAAAATCATGTTTATCGTACAGATGGGGGGGTGCCAAAAAATGATGGGCCCCCTGTGTCACATATGCTAGGTACGCCACTGGGTAGATGGCGCAAATCTTGTGATGCAGATCTCTCAAATTATCGTGCATTCTATAAAGAATATCGTATCTACATAAAATCTGCACATTGTTCTTATTATATAAATCGAATTAAACGAGCTCCAAATAGGTTTAAGCAGTTATTTGCCACATTGCATAAACTTTCTTCTATTAGATCAGTGGTTCCCAAATCTGTTCTGGAGGACCCCCTGGCCAGTTGGGTTTTCAAGATAGCCCTAATGAATATGCATGGAGCAGATCTGCATTCCTGGCATCTCCATTATATGCAAATCTCTGTCATGCATATTCATTAGGGCTATCTTGAAAACCCGACTGGCCTGGGGGTCCTCCAGGACAGGTTTGGGAACCACTGTATTAGATCATCACCATCTCAAACTGCAAATTTAAATGCTGACAATTTAGCTGAGTTTTCTGTGAATACAATTTTTTCACTGAGAGATACATTTCCGACTTCACCTACTCAGGTTTCTCCTTGTAAAACTTATTGAATCGCTTAAATCTTAGCGATGCACAAAACATTTACATCCACAATTTCAAGCACAAACAAACATTAAGCATTTCCCACACAGGAAAGCTAGGGACCTCCCTCCACTTCAAAATCACTGAGCTCTGGAACAACCTTACCTCCCCTCTTCGGAACTTGAGCTCTCTCCAAGTTTTCCGCAAACATCTGAAAACCTGGCTTTTCTCAAAAAATGTAAGTCTCCCTCCAACTTAGGAATCAAGGAAACTCTTATATCTTGGCATCCCAAGTCCTCTAAATTTTCTTCACACTTCTACCTCTAACCCTCTGTTGTAGTTCCTTCCTATTTCTCCTACTGTAAACTGTGTCGAGCTCTACGAACGTGGAGATGATGCGGTATACAAACCTAAGGATTAGATTAGATTAGATTAGATTATAAAATGCAATAAATAAGTCAATCCCAACAAATTTCCTTAATACAGATTTGTCTAAGGTTGCCTCAGCATGGTCAACTTTTAATTTGCCTTCTTGAGTTACATTAGAGAAAACTATAAATTCTATGAAAAAGACTACTTGTCTATTAGATCCAGTACCTTCAACTTGGATCCTTGATAATAGACATGGATTGTCACCTTTAATTCTTAACATGATCAACAATAGTTTATCCTCAGGTGAAGTTCTTTTGGACTGGAAGACTACTTTAGTCTACCCAATTCTCCAAAATCATTCTTTAGGCTCATCGCAAGTATCTAGTTTTCATCCTATTTCTAATATTCCATTTGTATCGAAAATTCTGGAACGTGTTGTTTTCCAGCATCTCTTTCTCAAATATGCTTCATCCTTTTCAGTCAGGTGTCAGGAAGTTTCACTCCACTGAGACAATTTTAGTTTCACTTCTTAATGATTGTTAAACTGCAATAGATCAAGGAAAAGCTTTATTATTAATTTCATTGGACTTTTCTGCTGCCTTTCATTTAGTTAGTCACTCTTTTTCTATCCCGTCTTGAATCGGTAGATATTTCAGGAACGGTACTTGGTTTAAATCATTCCTAAAAGACAAAACTTTTAAAGTCTCATTTTGGCACCTCTTGTTCATCAACATGTCACCTGTCTTGTGGTATTCCACAAAGGTCCTTGCTATTTAATATCTTCTTAAGTCCTCTCACTCTGAGAATTCAGAAGCATCAGATCAAATGCTATATCTATGCTGATAATATTTTGTTGGTATCCACCTAAAACCCGAAAAAACTAGATTTATGTAAGTTCTTTACAAGCTTGTTTAGACATGATGATGAATGGATTTTGCAAAATAAATTAGTATTAAATCCTCAAAAAAACTACTGGTTTATGGATTACTGGTTCCTCACAGTCTCCGGTGGAGTCTCCACTCCTTCAATCCCACCCTGATAACTTCAAAATTCTATAAAGTATTTAGGAATCAATTTAGATACAGCTTTGACTTTTCATCCTCAGTTGGTCTCAGTCGTTAGATTTTGTTTCTATTCTCTGCGTATGATACATTCTATATGACTGTATATAGATACTTCCTGCTGCAAATCTCTAATTTATGCGCTGGTTACGTCAAAATTGTAATACTATCTGTACGGGACTTCCACTGGCTTCTCTTAAGAAATTACCGACAGTTCAAAATACTGCCATTAGAGTTATTACAAACACTAAGAGGTATGATCATGCCACATCATTGTTTAGGGACTATCATTTGGTTTCCAATAAAATTTATGCTGATGTATAAAGCACTAACTTTGGCTTTTAAGGTGTTGACCAGTGGGCAGCCTGATTATCTAGCAAAATTACTTGTTCCATATAAACATCCTCATTCATTGTGGTCGTCGACATTAAATAGATTGGCACTACCATCTATTCATTTTGTTAGGTTAAAATCTACTCAAAACTCTGCCTTTTTTGCATCAGTGCCATATTTATGGAACTCTCTTCCTAATGAACTTTGTTGTGAGCATATCTATGGAAAAATTATGTTCTTACCTGTTAATTTTCTTTCCTTTAGATGCAGCAGATGAATCCAGAGACCAATGGGATAGCACACATCTACCAGCAGGCGGAGATAGAGAAACTATCTTGGTGGTCCTATTGGCTGGCACTCCTCCTGTATCTTCAGTATAGCTCATTGCCCAAGCATCCGTAACCATCAATAGGCATAGCATGTAAAAAACTTCTTTCCCATAACAAATCTCAAAAGGCAATAATACAGAATACAACCATCAATAATAACAAACTTCGAAAGTTGCAAAAGAAAAAAACGACAGACAATATCCAGAAAGGGTGGGGCTCTGGATTCATCTGCTGCATCTAAAGGAAAGAAAATTAACAGGTAAGAACATAATTTTTCCTTCCTTAGCAACAGCAGCAGATGAATCCAGAGACCAATGGGATGTAGCAAAGCAATCCTCAATCTGGGTGGGAAGTAAACGCCGCCTACGCAACAACCAAAGCACTAAATGCATCCACCGCATGCGCCCCCACATCCAACTGGTAATGCTGAGATAAAGCACTCTCGGAAGACCAAGTAGCCGCGAGACAAAACTCCAAGGAAAAAAACCTCTGAACCGAGTCCAAGAAGTAGCCATCGCTCTGGCGGAATGGTCATGAAGTTCTTTCGCCAACCGCTTCCCTGCCAACAAGCAAGCGTAAATAATGTCCTCCTGGACCCATCGAGGCTTTGGACGCTGCCATACGTTTGAGGCATCCCTTGAAGAATATAAAAAGGTGATCTAAACAACTAAAAGTCATTAGAAACCTAGCTCGCAGAGAACACTATGCACTTCCCAAAAATGCAGTGAATAAACACGTCTCCCCATTTCTCCTCCCAGGAAGAAGGAAGGAAAAGTGAGAGTGTCGTAAAAGAAAGGATGACACCTTCTTAGAAAGAAATTGTTGTACCATCTGAACTGACACCCCAGATTTTGTAAATCAGAAATAGGAATCCCCGCCGAACAAGGCCTGCAACTCAGAAAACCGCCGAGCTGAAGCCATGGTCACAAGAAACCCTGTGTTCAACAGCACAGCCCTTTAGAGTCTCAAAAGACAAGGATGAAATGAAGCCTTCGGTAAACTGCGAAGAAGTACCTTAAGACTGTACTCCGGACAGGGCTTTCTAAGAGGTGTACGAATATACCGTACTCCGTTTAGGAACTGAACTACATGAAGCTGAGAAGTAAGCAAAGAGCAATATACCTAGCCCTTGTAACAAGCTAAGAATGGCACTTAAAGCTGAAGGGAATTGAACGCTAAGCCCTTTGCAATACACTTGTGCCAAAAAAGAACTCTGGAAGGGTGAAAATGTTGAGAGGTACCCAAGAAAGGAAAAACCTCCAAAAGGAAGCAGAAGCCACAGGTGAAGACATCTGTATTGCCTGGATAAGAGAAGAAACAACCTGCTTCGCATAACCCTTACACATCAGCCATGACTTTTGAAAAGCTAGGTCGTAATACCAAAGTAGTATAAATATCCATGTTGATCGGACCCTAGGTGAGCAGATCCAGAGATACCAGGAAATTCAACAGTCTGGCTGTCGAAAGACTCATCAGATCCGCATAGCAAGGATGGCGCAGCCAATCCAGAGATTCTACAAATACTGTGCCCTGAAAGCGAGCTTGAGATGGCAAATCCAAGCCATCATCAGCCAGGGGAAAACACTGAAAAAAGAGAAACCAGAGGGGAGAAAGAAGCCACACTGCTACCCCCTCTGACTCCCACTCCCTGTGCCCGCCGAAGAAGTTAGGAAGCTTAGAATTTCGAGACGAGGCCATGAGGTCTAGTTCCAGGAGATCTCACTTCCATAAAAAGCTGGAACGCCTGAGCCAAAATTCTCAATATCCAGGATATAGAAGATTTCACTATTACTAATGTTTACACTTTCTAGAGCATACACAGCGCTGTACACTGTAACATACAATAAATGGGCCATGCTCATATTTCGCGGAGAGAAAGTCTATCCAAACTCTTTTTCTGACCCATAAAATGATCTGCCAACAGAAGAGGAAGATGAGGGTCCACCCATTGGAGTAGAACCACAACTTTACCCGCCAACTGAGTACATCACCTACTGCCCAGGCTGTAGAGAAATACCCCTATCATAATACTGACTGAAAAGACCTTCAGCGTCATTCCGGAAGAATGGACTGAAGCTCCAGAAAGGTAGCCTGACCATTCTCCAGAGTAGAAGAATGAACAAGTACTGAGTCGCCTCTTAAGACCAGACTCCTGGAGCTGAGGATGGAAGGCACCAAGCCCCCCAACCCGACAGCCCGGGATGTTTGGTGACTTTGAGCTAGTCCAGCAAAGACTGAGGCATGCCTTTGAAAAGAGAAATCTCGCTAAGCCACCAAATCATACAGTGCGATGCTTGAGGAGCCTACCAAATAATTGGAGCCCTGAGATACCGGGAACCACCAGAACAAAAGCAACTGCTGTAGCATTATAATGGGAAAGCAAACCGAAGTTCCCAGTGGAGTCAGCAACATGGATCCTAAAACCTATAAAGAATCCCATACTCTTGGTCATGGTGACTGAAGAAGAATGCAAACCTGAGACTTTGACCCCTCGCCCTAGTCTCTGGGAATAAACACATTTCTCTCCTATATGAATAAAAACATCTCCCCGATATACCTATAAATAGTAGTGGCATAGGATATATATGCCTAAAGGTAATACCCAAGCGCATGTCTGATTCTCGCCGACACGTGGCCGCTGCATCAACGCTCCTAGAAACATATTCGGATTCAAGCCCCGCAAAATTTACCCTGCCGCGGCCTGCATAGAAAGAAAATCAGACTCAGGGAATAACTAGAAGAACAGTGCGGTCCTTCTGGAAAAAACATGTCCCATCTCGTGCGCGCTGCTATAAACTGGCACCTGCACAATCAGCTGCATATGGCCATGACAAACATCGATGAAAGAGAGCCTTGGAATAAACAGGACTACTATTGCTGCACTGAAACCCAACGAGGAGAACAAGTGCGAGCATGAAATCGCACCGCTACTGCCGCGCTGTAACCAACAAGGAAATCAAGCACGTGCATGCAAAGGACAGGAAAGTCCCGGCTCCCTCAAAGGATTTCTAGTCATAAAACAGCCTCAATAAAATATCCATTTCTTAAACGTACGTTGACCAAACCCACAGTAGTAAGACTCCCAAACAGAACCTGAAGTTCAAACAGTAAAAAACACATACATACTCACAAGCTTGTTGTTAGGGCCGGTTGAAGCCATAAGAGCTGGTTGTGCAGCACTAACAGGGCAGAATGTAGCAACTGTGGTCTCCCTTTTTTTTTTTTTTTTTTTTAAACAGAGAAGGGAAAGAAGAAAAAATCAAGACCCAGTTAGACCCTCTAGCAATGGAGGGAGGGTGAGGCAGGGACCTGGGGGGGCCCAGATATAACCCCTAAAGCCGGCACCGTTCAGCCGGACACCCCTGTCTCACTGAAGAGAAACCTCAACAGGAGAAAATAATTTTCCAGTCACAGCCAGAATTCAGGAGCTAGTTGAATAGTGACCATCACCTGCTGGGAGATGGAGCCTACTGATGAAACAGGAGGAGTGCCAGCCACCTGCACTATAATTATTGGCGTTTTTTTCCTTTTAATTCAACTGATGTAACAAAGAGCGGTATATAAATACTAATAAACATAAATATAATTGAGTTGCCCTCAAAGAGCATGTGTGAACAATGCTACACCCATCACTTAAATCATGCAGTGCTGGTACTGATGTCAACTTCCTGTTAGAAATGGGAGTTCTGGGGAGAGGGAGGGGCTTAACATGCAAACAGCAGTCCAACAAGTCAGCGAGAGTATGTCAACTTCCTGTCTAGAATGGGAGTTCACATAGGTAAGACTTAATGTGCAGCAAAGGACTCCACCAAGTCTGGGACAGCATCCATCATTAGAACACACAAATCAAAAATATAACAGTAGTACAATATCACAGAGAAGAAAGGAGTAGGGGTGTGCATCTGCCTTTGATATGTTTGTGTATGTGTGTGCTCCAACTGCTTGGGTAATGTGTGTTTTGGGGTGAGGGAATGACATTTGTGTTCATGTTCTAATTGCTGTCAGGCTCTGATAGTGTTCACTCACGCCTGCCAGCATTTCCTTGAAATTTTACACACAAATTTTACACAAGTAGACTATCCATGTTTGCACATTGAAGATATCATCAGACACATAAGGTGTCATGATAGTCCTCTGTAAAGAAGGCTTAGAAAGAAAAACTCTACTAATTTGGTCATGTTATCAGATGGTATGGATGGGTAGACTGGTTAAGCCGTATTGTTTTTAACTATCGTAACTTTCTGTTTCTAAAATAATCAATTGGAAGGAGTCAGTTTTCCTAGAGAATGTTTAAAATGTGCCATTTTGGAAGCCCTAGTAAAATGTATTCCATAAGATGATAAATCCAAAATAAGACCAAACAACTGCCAATGTGGCAAAATATGCTATGACAGAGGTGATTACAGCTAGAAAGGCATTTTATGAAAAACAGAATTTAGAGTTTTTACTGAAGAAAGTGCATAGGCATTGGCAAACCTTAAATGTAACATATTAATAAGGTTAAGAGCGTGGAGGAGTGGATAGAGCAGCTGCCTCAGCACTTCGAGGTTGTGAGTAGAGAATGGCCCAGGGCCAAATTTGTCCCCATCCCCGCAGGAACTCAATTTCCCCATCCCGTCCCCGTGAGTATGTCACTATCTCTGCCCCATTCCTGTAAGCTCTGCCTTTACTACATAAGCCTCAAACACATGATTTTAAAGTATTTAAGGCTTGTGCAGATGAGGGATAGAGTTTGCAGGAATGGGGCAGGGACAGGATGGGAAAATGAGTTCTCGCAGGGAAGGGGAAAAATTTGTCACCATGTCATTCTCTAGTTGTTCAATTCCCGCTGCAGCTCCTTGTGACTTCAGGTAAGTCACTTTAAAACTTCATTGCCCCAGGTACAAAATAAGTACCTGTCTACAATATGTGAATAGCATTGATTGTAACCACACAGAAAAAGCAATATAGCAAGTCCCTTTATTTATTTTACACATATTGTCCCAGATTCTATACAGGTTGCCCAATTTGGTGACACCTCCTGATGGTGTAGATGACATAAGGAAGGACCTAGTGAGGAATGGTCTGAAATTTGTCGGCTAAGATTTAATGCTAAGAAATGCAAGGTCAATCATTTAATAATAATAATAATAATAATAACAACAGTTTATATACCGCAATACCGTTAAGTTCTATGTGGTTTACAAAAGATTAGTGGAGTACAAGTTGAGTTGACGTACAAGTTGAATTAACTTAAGGGATGTGGGAACAATGGGGAGAAAGGGCAAGAGAGGGGAAAGAGAGAAGTGGGTCAGCTGTCTAGGTATTTCAGGAATAGGTGGGTTTTGAGGCGTTTCCTGAATGCCTCATCCAAGGGGGTGAGGAACTTTTGTGCATGAAAGAGAAGCAGGTCTGGTGTGATAGCATATGATGATCTTAAGGTGGCAAAACAGGTTGAAACAGCAATGGCAAAAGCTAGAAGGATTCTAGGGTGCATAGGGAGAGGAATGGCCAGTAGGAAAAGGAGGTATTGATGCCCCTGTAAAAGACTGTTGAGACCTCATTCTGGAGACCGCACATTCAAGAAGATATAAACAGGATCGAGTCGGTCCAGAGGAAGGCTATTAAAATGGTTTGTGGTCTACATCATAAGGCATATGGGGACAGACTTAAAGATCTCAATATGTATTCTTTGGAAGAAAGGAGGGAGAGGGGAGATATAATGGAGACATTTAAATACCTATGTGGCATAAAAATTAATGAGGCGAGTCTCAGTTGAAAGGAAACTCTAGTGCATAGGATGAAGTTGAGGTGATAGGCTCAGGAGTAATCTAAGGAAATACTTTTTTACAGAAAGAGTAGTAGTTGTGTGGAATAGTCTAGTGGTGGTGGAGACAAAAATTGTGTCTGAATTCATAAGAACATAAGAAACGCCTTCACCGGATCAGACCAAGGTCCATCTAGTCCGGCGATCCGCACACGCGGAGGCCCATTTAGGTGCTCCTTTTTGGAGACCCGGTTTTCCCGTATCCCTCAATATGATCTGCAAGAAGGTGTGCATCCAACATGTGTTTGAAACCCAGCACAGTATTTTCTGCCACCACCTCCTCCGGGAGAGCATTCCAAGCGCCCACCACTCTTTGTGTGAAACAGAACTTCCTGACATTTGTCCTGAACCTGCTGCCATTCAGTTTTAGGCTATGACCTCTTGTCCGCGTCACATCTGAAAATGTCAGTAATGCTGCTTCCTGGTCAATTTGATCAAATCCCTTTAATATTTTAAAAGTCTCTATTAGTTCCCACGCAGTCTTCTCTTTTCGAGGGTGAACGGTCCCAGTTTTCCGAGGCGTTCCATGTAGCTTAAGTTTCAAGTTTCAAGTTTATTAGCATTTTATGAATCGCCTATCGTAATATCTAGGCGATGTACATTCTAAAAGCCACAGATGGTGGTTTCACATATAATTTTGACAAATTAGACTTATTACAGACAATACAAAACATAATCAAAATTTTAAAAAATTTTAAATTTTCCATGCCTTTGACTAGTTTCGTGGCTCGCCTCTGTACCCTTTCCAACATAATTTTATCCTTCTTAAGGTATGGAAACCAGTGTTGGACACAGTATTCTAAGTGTGGTCTGACCATTGTTCTGTAAAGTGGCATTATAACATCTTCCGACCTACTCGTGATCCCCTTCTTAATCATGCCTAACATCCTATTTGCTTTCTTCGCCGCCGCCACCACACATTGAGCCGATGGCTTTAGGGTTCTGTCTATCAGCACCCCCAAATCCCTTTCTTGTTCGCATTTGGCTAATGTCACCCCCGACATCTTGTAATCAAGAAGTCATGGGACAGGCATGTGGGATCTCTTAGGGAGAGAAGGAAATAATGGATGCTGTGGATGGGCAGACTGGATGGGCCATTTGGCTTTTATCTGCCATCCTGTTTCTATGAATTCAGGATGTGCATGCAAGCTAATTAGTCAATTAAGCGCTAGTAATCAATTATTGATGTTAATTGTCAGTAATGAGTTTCAAGTTTTATTTAAATTTGATAAATCGCTTATAATTTACTAAGCGAGTTACAATAAAATATAAAATAAACATATAATTTAACGTACAGCTTAAAATGGGTTAAACGGACAGACATATAGACAAACTTGAATACATAAGGAAAAAAGGGAGAAAGTTAAAAAGTTAATGTTTTTCATTTAAAAAAAAAGAAAAGAAGAAGCCATGAATGGAAGGTACATGAGGAAAGGTAAAAAAAATTTTTATATATATATATAAATGGTATTTAGTACGTTGGATATAAGTCATTTAAAGATTAAAAGCGTCTCTAAAAAGGAAAGTTTTCAGGTTGTTTTTAAATCTATTAAGATCTTTTTCTTCTCTTATATGTTGTGGTAGGAGGAGGGCGACTAAGCTGATAAAAGGTATGAAAAATTTTCCATACGCTGACAGGTTAAAAATGCTGGGGCTGTTCTCCCTGGAGAAGAGGAGACTTAGAGGGGACATGATAGAAACCTTCAAAATCCTAAAGGGCATAGAGAAAGTGAATAAGGACAGATTCTTCAAACTGAGGGGAGCCACAAGCACTAGGGATCACTCGGAGAAATTGAAAGGGGACAGGTTTAGAACAAATGCTAGAAAATTCTTTTTTACGCAGAGGGTGGTGGACACATGGAACGCGCTTCCGGAGGAAGTGATAGGCCAGAACTCTGTACAGGGGTTCAAGAAGGGTTTGGATAGGTTCCTGGAGGATAAAGGGATAGAGGGGTACAGATAGAACTTGAAGTAGGTTATAAAAGTGGTCAGAAACCACTTCACAGGTCGCAGACCTGATGGGCCGCCGCGGGAGCGGACCGCTGGGCGAGATGGACCTCGGTCTGACCCAGTGGAGGCAACTTCTTATGTTCTTATGGTAGGTTATTCCAGGTCTGAGGGGCCATCACTGAATATATGTCGTGGCGTCTAGTACCAATAACTTTTAAAGAAGGGACCGCTAACAGCCTTTGAGCTGTGGAACGGAGAGAGCGCGACGCATGATATGGAATGAGCATCCGGTTTATAAATTGAGGTTCGTTATGCACACTTCTGCTCTATGCCCTGTTCTAGAATATGTCATTTATCTAGCAGACCAATGTAAACTCATTTATCTAATCAAACACTTCTTTAGGGCTTCAGACATGCCAATAATTGTTCGCTGATATTCTAGCGATACAAACAAGTTTTTTGTATGTATAATTGGCTATGGCTGTGGCTTCTTCATTTGCCCATTTTTTCTGTTTTTTTTATCTGAAATATTACTTTTTTCAACTTTTTTTTCTTTTATATATATATAACGTGTTTCACAATAAATACTTATAAAAAAGTTAACTTATCTTTATAATTTTTCTTCTCCTTAATAGGATCGGGTCGGGGCTTGTCACATCGACATGTTTCGCCTTAACGGCTTTTTCAAGATATACACCCCCTTATTTTATTTCAACCGACCATCCCGATATCCGCTTTTTTTGATCTATCAAAAAAAAAAAAAAAAAAAAAGCGGATATCGGGATGGTCGGTTGACGTACTAAGGCGAACGTACTAAAAAAATGGGATCCTATTAAGGAGAAGAAAAATTATAAAGATAAGTTAACTTTTTTATAAGTATTTATTGTGAAACACGTTATATATATAAAAGAAAAAAAGTTGAAAAAAGTAATATTTCAGATAAAAAAAACAGAAAAAATGGGCAAATGAAGAAGCCAGAGCCATAGCCAATTATACATACAAAAAACTTGTTTGTATCGCTAGAATATCAGCGAACAATTATTGGCATGTCTGAAGCCCTAAAGAAGTGTTTGATTAGATAAATGAGTTTACATTGGTCTGCTAGATAAATGACTTTGAATCTGGACTAATGCGAAGGAGGTGACTGAACATTCACTGTTCTAGAATATGTGCAGATAAATTTTCTAGTATGAAACTCAGAAGGGATGAGCGGGTCAGAGGCATTCCCAGAAATTAGGCACGATGTTATATCACACTTAGATTACAGCAGGTTTCATCAAGCGTAAATCCTCATGCCCAAAGCTGAGCTTGGGAATCTGTACTAAGGGCTGTTCAGTGAAGGTTGCTTAGCATTTAAAGTGACCTTTATCGAGCTGCCAATTAATGCAAATTTTAACAGGGCCTAACTTTGGCAGCATTTGGCCCTTTAACTCTACGAATCCTTAAAGCTCTTTCTCCTAGAGACCTCTTGCCTTTGACTATGCTGACATCATAATCGGAGCATGCTCAGTGGGATTTCCTTGCATTTTTCCATTGGAGGATGATGACATCAGAGTGACTCTCGGCGTCTGAATAGAAACAATGAGGCAGTTAATGCTATTCCAGGGTAAAGAGAAGGGTGAGCCTGGCATGCCACTATTTGGTCTCCTTCCTAGCCCCGTTCAAGTTTTCAATTGCAAATCTTTTTATTTGCCAATCTGCCTGAATAGTTTTACACCTTTGGCTGCCTTCTGGTATATTGGCCTCAATATTTTTATTTGAACTACAATGTCTGTGAGTATTGGAAACAGATACAGTACCAGCAGTGCCTTGAGGGAAGGAGTAAATCTTCACTGGCATTGTGCAGGTATCATCTGGTTTTCCTGGTAATGAAAGCCCAGATGCAAACAAACATGAGCTAAATGGCAGCTGTTGTGTATGAAATCCATCTCAAACCTTAGGGTGGTGCAGACACAACTTCCCTATCTGCTGTTCAGCTGTACTTGAGTTTGGCTGTTTTAGGGAGGGGGGCTCGTAAAAGCTGCCTCTGTCCATGGTGAAAGTAATTCAGCTGTAATCCCCTTTCTCTTTCTCTCCTGCAACTCCATTCAAATTCTAATCACAGCTTCTCCATTCCCAAAGCAGTCACTTTCTCATTGCCCTCGGAGCCTCACTTTCTTGCACAAGCAGCTCCTTCCATAGCGTACGTTCCTTAAACCCAACGATATATAAAATAATAGCCAAGTGATGTGCAAACTCGCAGGTAAATTTTGAGTTGATTTTTTTTTTTTCTTTAAATGAAGCAGCTCCGTGATTTGCCTTATCTGTTGTAATATTTTACTTCTGTGTAACTGCCCTGGTCTCTCGTTAATACAGCCAGAATTACACAAGCAAATGTGCACAAATAGTAAGAAAGATTATTTTGTCTAACAACTGTTTACCCCCCTCCCCCCCAAAAAAAAAAAAAAAAAGCACTGGAGATTATTTGGTGTGATGGACAACCTAGAATACAATGAGGATTTATACAGTGAGAAAATTTTAAAAATGTTTTTCAAAGTAAGCTAGAAACTGAACATAAGGCGTTTGCAAATATACAATCTTATGAGCAACATTTTGAGAAATTTTAAGAAAATTTGGGTCCAGTCGAAGCCTGTAACAAGAAACCTGCAGGGCTGGAGGAAGGCCTCTGGAACTTTAAAGAAGAAAAAAACGGTTTGGCAACAGAAAGGGGGGGAGTGTTGGGATTGCGTAGATCTAAGCCCCCCTTTTGGGAGGATGCTTTTCTCATTCAAAACAGCAACACAATAGGCTTCACATTGAGCTGTGCCACATCCCCATCTGATTAGCAACCATTCATCAGGCCGGCTGGCCTATCAATGACATTTCTCCCATCAGGACTCCTATAAAACCAGCCCTTTTCCCAGGAAACATCCGCAAACATTTTGACGGGTCTGGCTTTGTCCTGTTGGATTTACTGAAGTCTCTCTCTATCTGTCTGCATCTTTGGGAGGGGGCTTTCCCTACCCCAGGACCTTTGGGCTTCTTTGCTGTCCATGGGAAGAGCATGCACTGTGGGCTTTTGGAGGAACCTGACATGGATTCCACAGGTTAGTCCTTTAATCCTGACACACTCAGAGTTAACCACCTGTTAGAGACCAGAAAAATATCAGTCTCTCACTAAGATAGACTGAGTGCAGCCATGTGCAAATAGTAACTTGGTGAGTTAGGAGGATAATAATTGCAATGAAAAGGTTTTTTGAGATCACTTCAAAGTTGTGGGAAACTGCAGCGGTCATCAAAGGGACCCTCCCTTGGCTTATGAAGATTGCTTAGTGTAGCTTCCACAAACTCGAGTTCTAGGGCCATAGGCACTGAAATGAATTGTAGTTAATAGGATAAGAATCAAGCACAACTTTGCAGGGGCAAAGCTGAGTACTGGCTCTTCCCATCTCGGTTCCAAGACCTTTTGGAATAACATTAAATGGTTAAGAGAATGAGGGAAGACATTCTTGAAATGACTGGTAAATCTGTGTGCTTCAGATGGGATGTGGAGAAAATGAAAGGAGTAAAATAAAATTGCTAAATTCAGTAGCCTAGAGAAAACTACAGACACTGAAAAGCTTCACCTGATCTCATTCTATCCCGCGTGATACCATACTATAGAATGTCATGTATGCTACAATGTCATATAACGCAACACACACCAGAGCATGCTTTGAACTGCCTTATTTGCAAAGTATACTGTATCATACCGTGTAGTGCCATATCATGAAAGGTCATGTAATGCTTTCCCAGGTGATGGCATGCCTGGCCCCGAGGTTTACCTGGAAGCACAGCTGTTTAGAGCAGCTGAAAGTGCTTTGGAATGTGCTTTGCATGACTCGGTTCTCCAATTCTGCACAGGGTTTAAAACAAGATGCTCTGATGAAGAAGGAGGATCTCACATTCTACTCAGTTGGGGGAGGTTCAGGGATAATAGTTTAGCACTTTGGATATTAGGGTTCAAAGAATGTATGTGTGGGTCTAATTCCACTTTTGTGTTTCCTACACTTTCCAGCACAGCAATCCCTCTGATGTCAAAATGTCTGCTTTTCCTTGTTTCTGTAGTATATTTACTTAATCCGTTTAATATTCTCTGCTGCTATTTTCACTTGTCTATTCCTAGGATAAGCAGCATAGAATCTGTTTTGGTACTTGGGATCTAGCTAGTTACTTGGGACCTGGGTTGGCCACGGCTGGAAACAGGATACTGGACTTGATGGACCTTCGGACTGTCCCACTATGGCGATTCTTATGTTCTTATTATGTATTAGGTATATACAGTGTAGTAGAAATTTGTCAGTGTGTTTAAAGGATTCATTGTAGCTGGATATTAGGAAATATTGCATAGTAGCAAAGAAAGTTTATGGCATTTTGTTAAAGATATATATTAAAATTTGTTTAAACAATATTTCTTGTAAAATGCTTAGAGATTTTTTTTTTTTTTGGTTAGGTGGTATATAGAACAAAATTAAACTAAACAAAACTTACTTTTTCTTTAAAGAATACACAATTGTAAAATAGACTGAGTTCAGCCATTTGTTACATTTTATTTAAAGAACATATTGTATCCAGTGATGATGAATGAAAAAAAAAAAGCATAAAAGTGCACTTTCAGAGACTGAATTTTATTCCATCACTTTTTAATCCCCCTTTTCCTCTATTTTCAGGAGAAAGTAAAAAAAAATGAAACTTCAGATAAAACTTTTTAAATGTAACAGCCTTTTAAGAATAAATATTCAACGAAAAGATTTTCTTTAAAATGTAGTTTATACTTCCCCTTATCGAATTAATCGAAGCAGTATGATCGATTTATTTAATTGCCTGTTTCACATACCCTAAGTGGTATACTTTTAATAAAAAGAGAGAAAAATCTATTTTTTTTATTTTTTTTTTGGTTAAACTCCACCCCCCCTCCCATCTCCAAGATTCATTCTGTCATCTTCAGGCGTAAAAATGCCTAATAGATTACAGAAAAGGCTTGATTGAATTAGCGGATGACTTGGTAACTTCTGTTGTTGGGGGAACAAGGACATGGCTGGCTGATTTTCGCAATGGATACCTGCGAGAAATTTATGAGTTCTCCTTGTAGAATAGCCCTAATTTGATGAGGTCAGATTGTGTTATTAAAAGAGTATAATATCTCTTAGATGATGATATTACAGATTTAAAGATGATTTATAAACTCTATTGAGCATGAATGTATTTTCTGTTTTACTCTTGACATTTTGGCTAGGAAGGGAGCTGAGCTCGGTGGACTTTTCGGAAAGGTTTTTCTTTTTGTTAGATTGGGTCTGTTTCTTTCTAAGCAAAGTTCTTGGAGAAGTAAGCATATGTTTATCTGAGATGATATTCATCAGAGGGCAGTGGAGTTTGGCTAAACAGAAAGAAGGGAAGGAGAAAACTTTGCTAGTCTGTTTGAATTTTCCTCTTTTAAAATGTTTAATCCAATTAGTTGATCATGCCAGCCAAGATCCTTTTTCAGTGTTCCCCAGGCCGATCCTGAAGACATAGTTAACTGGTCTGCTTTTCCGAATATCTATAAGGAGTATGAATGAGTTAGGAAAGTAACAATTCAATATTCAGAATTTATGCTACTAACTTTGGTGCACCAACAGAATGCAGAAATTTGTACTCAAATTTCACCAAAACTCAATTTAGAAACATAAAAAGTGGGTGGAAACAGAAGTCAATTTTAGGGCAGAGAAACAGGTTGGGAGCTAAGAATCTATTTTCAACCCTAGGATCATACGTTAGGCTCGTAAATCCAAGCAAATGAATGGCTGCCTAAATTTGGTGAGTCACGGGGGGGAGGGGGGGGGAGGGGGGGGGGGTTATGAAATGTGAAACGAGTCATCACCGAGGTCTAAGGGGAGGAGTAGATGTACTGTCACCAATTTGAATGATTATTTAGTGTTGAGTGGAAATTTTACAGATTTGAATATTAGAGCTCCCGCTGTTAAGTTTTTTGACCATTTGAACTGAGGCTTAAATTTATAAGCATCATTTTTAAGCTCCTAAATTTGGATGAATTTTCAGCTGAGAACTTAGGCTCCCAAGGAAACCTTTAACTAAGGCGTGCTAATGAATTTAGGGTGTGTTAAGTGCCAGGCAGCCCATAGATACACAGTACAATGAGCTGTGTGTGCTAATCATTAGCATGCACTAAATCCATTAGTACCCCATAGTAAAAGTGTCCCCAAGGTTAGTTGTGAAATAGGCACACATTTAGAACCTCAACTTTTTTTTAACATTGGGCCCTATTTTATGCATTTTCATTAGGGATATGCTGAAAACCAAACCAGTTACAGAAGGTGGATGGACAGGGTTGAAAACCAAGACTTTGAATCACAAGTGCACAACCCTGCTCCTCTAGGATCATGGAAAAGTCTGAATTTATAGATAACCAGTTATGCAAATTAACCAGACTCTCAGACCAAATGTATGCAGATATGTTTACAGAACTGTGTGCCTCTAGAGGCTTGATGTATTTGGGGAAAGGATCTTAGACTGATGTCAAACCACATAATTCCATATTTGACATTTTCAGAGACTCCATTAACTGTATTACTAGACATAAAATTATCACTTTGGGATCCATAATTTTACAGCACCAAAAGGTTCAGTAAATTAAAATTCTTGAGTGACCTCTGTGGGAAAAGACCAGCAGGAAAAGTTAAGGGCAAGTGGCAAGGTTTGCCAAATGAAAGTCAATAGTCTCTTCATAGGCACAATTCCCTCAAGCACTAAAAATCTATTAGTTGGAATAATAATGACATATCAACAAATGGCAGATAAAGTATAATGTGTGCAAGTACAACTTGATACATGTAGGGAAGAGCAACTCAAAATACGGTTACGTGATTCAGGAGTCACCATCCAGGAAACAGATCTAGGTATTATTGTTGATGATGTGTTGAAATCCTCTGTTCAACATGCGTTGGCAACCAAGAAAGCAAATAGGATATTTAGAATTATTAGGGAAAAATGGGGGGGGGGGGGGGAAACAGAGTTTGTTCCATGATGGTGCCACACCTTAAATAGTGTGCAATTTTAGTCCCTGCATCTCAAAACAGAGCAGAATTAGAAAAGCTACAAAAAAGGTGACTCCTAATGTGGAACCTTGTATCATGTAGCTATAGTTGGGTTCCTCTTCTCTTTATGCTCACATTAAACATCATCTGCCAGTCTCCCAATCTCATAAGGTCTTCTTATAATTTTCATACTTCTTTTGTGATTTAAGAACTGTGAATAATTTGAATAATTTTGTGTTATCAGCAAATTTGATTACTTCACTCGTTATTCTTGTTTGCTAAAAAGCAGCAGGCAGCATAAAACACCACTATTGACCCTTCACCAATGAGAATATTGACCATTTAACTCTACTCTGTTATCTATCTTTTATCTCAGCTCTCTCTTCTTCAGGCTGAGAAGCCCTAACCTCTTTAGACTTTCTTCATAGGGGGGTTGTTTCATCCCTTTTACCATTCCTCATAAGGGAACTGTTCCATCCCCTTCTCTGAGCCTTTTCTAGTACCTTAAGGTTAAGGATAAGGTTGGCTGAAAGTCTAAACTGGAATAAAGAACAACTTAAACTAAATTCCTAAACTAAATTTTTCTTATTATTTTACATTTGTCTATTGATTATGAATATTTTAATTCTAGTATTACAATGATCATATTTAACATTTTCATGTTCTATTCTGGTAATTTTTTAAGTAATTTACAAAAATCTTTTCATAAAGGTGGTTCAATCCAAATCAATAAATAAATGAGTATTTCACATTTTATATTTCCTCTTTTTGTTATACTGCATATTGTAAAAAAAAAAATAAATAAATTAAAAAAAACCATCTAGGTAGTGTACAGTGGAAAAATAACAAGGCAGGTAGAAAGGGAACAGAGAAAAAGGAAGACTTTGTTACAAATTAACATTATTATGGAGGAGGGACAAGGAGTTAACTCATCCTAAGATTCAAGAGGAGGGTAGATCATGCAAAGGATCACTAAGGCATAAGTGATGAAGATGTAGTGGGACCATCATGGGTGAGTCATATCTAATATCTAAAAATTAACCAGAAGGTCTCATGGAAGGGAAAGGTTGTTCAAAGTAATAGGTGGTAAGAAGTGTCTTAAATTTCTTGAATGAGATTTCTCTGAAAAGATCTAATGGCAAGAAATTATATAATGTAGAGGCCATTGCACTGACATGAGTCCTAGATCATATTTGAAAGTGATTTGAGATAACAAATAAAAATTGATGTGAAGAATGGATGCTTCTCGAAGGTGTATAAGGTATGAGGAAACTGAATAAAAATGATGTAGTCCTAGAATGGAGTATTTGATGAAAAATAGTATTAGGTAAAAAATAGGTAACCTCCTAGAATCATAACTAAATGTGACTACAGTGTTTTGAACTATAGTATTTGTCATCTCCACAGTTGGTTCTGAAGCAGACCTTGGACTAGGGAGTTACAATAATTAAGTTGGGTAGTCATTAAAGCAAAAACGAAAATTCAAAGAGATTGGAGATCAAGTAGGGAGCATGCAGCACAGATCTGTAATATGTTTAAATGGTATATCAAATGTTAATAAAACATAAAACATCTGATGGAGCACAGACAGTAGAATAACTTATGGCCAATTTTAGAAATGTGAGCTGAGAATGTAAGGTGATCGTCAGTGGTAACTCCTAAAATTTTTACAATATCTTTCAGAGAAATATGGACATCATGCATGGCTGGCATGCAGGGAAATGTAGAGGGAACACAGAAAGGGAAAAGAACAGCAGTTGTTTTGGAAGCATTCATTTTGAGAGCATTCTCAAAACAACTGGTTTCTGATGACGTTTAATTTTGCCCAAGTTGTGACTAAAGAGGAAAGAGAAGTTAGATATCATTTCATATATAAAAAAGAAAATTCCAAACATCTGAAGCAGCAGTTAGGCCTACCAAAAGAAGATATTGAAGGGGATGAGACCTAGTATAAAACCTTGAGGTACTTTTTAGACCAGTGATTCCCAACCCTGTCCTGGAGGAACACCAGGCCAATCGGGTTTTCAGGCTAGCCCTAATGAATATGCATGAGAGAGATTTGCATATGATGGAAGTGATAGGCATGCAAATTTGCTTCATGCATATTCATTAGGGCTAGCCTGAAAACCCAATTGGCCTGGTGTTCCTCCAGGACAGGGTTGGGAACCACTGTTTTAGACCATTGAACCTGAAATGATCTATTCTGCAAATACAGTCGAAACCAGAATTGCACAGATCCTGAGATACCCAGAGCAGCCAGATGACAAGAGAGTAGGATGGTGAATCAGGTCAAACGCCACTGTGAGATCCAATGACGAGAAGGACTTCATATCTTTTAGAGTTGTACGGATGTAATTAAAGAGTGATAAGGCAGAGTAAGGGTATTTTTCAATCGTGCCATGTTTTGCAGAAAGAGGACACCTTACTCTCCCATGATGACTTACTTACTCGGGGGATCCCGGCTTTGGGGGTGGCTTTTGCATACCAACAACTTCAACACTATCCCTCTTTTCTATGAAACCGCGCTAGCGGTTTTTTTTAAAGCAGAGAGCCACGCTGAATGGCCTGCGCTGCTCCCGACGCTCCAGGAATGGGCATCGACATGGCAGATGAGGCTCAACGTGGATAAATGCAAAGTGATGCATGTCAGTAACAAAAATCTCATACACGAATACAGGCTGTCCGGGACGGTACTTGGAGAGACCTCTCGGGAAAGGGACTTGGGAGTTCTGATCGACAAGTCGATGAAGACGTCCACGTAATGTGCAGCGGCGGTGAAAAGGGTGAACAGAATGCTAGGAATGATAAAGAAGGGCATCACGAACAAATCGGAGAAGGTTATCATGCCGCTGTACCGGGCCATGGTACGCCCTCACTTGGAGAACTGCGTACAGCACTGGTAGCCGTACATGTACTACATGTACTTTTATAGACTTTATTACTCTTAAGATTGTAAACTTCTCTTCAGTATTTTAAATTGATTGTATGTACTTTTGTTGTAAACCGCTTTGAATTTCTGGTATAGCGTTATATAAGAAATAAATTATTATTATTATTATTATTACTCGCCGTACGGTACTACTCGAAAGGGTCCAGACAAGTTTCAAGTTTATTAAAAATTTGATATACCACCTTATCAATTTATTTCAAGGTGGTTATACATTTTAAAATAGGGTAACATAGTAACATAGTAGATGACGGCAGATAAAGACCTGAATGGTCCATCCAGTCTACCCAACCTGATTCAATTTAAATTTTTTTTTTTTTTCCTTCTTCTTAGCTATTTCTGGACAAGAATCCAAAGCTTTACCCGGTACTGTGCTTGGGTTCCAACTGCCGAAATCTCTGTTAAGACTTACTCCAGCCCATCTACACCCTCCCAGCCATTGAAGCCCTCCCCAGCCCATCCTCCACCAAACAGCCATACACAGACACAGACCGTGCAAGTCTGCCCAGTACTGGCCTAGTTCAATATTTAATATTATTTTCTGATTCTAAATCTTCTGTGTTCATCCCACGCTTCTTTGAACTCAGTCACAGTTTTACTCTCCACCACCTCTCTCGGGAGCGCATTCCAGGCATCCACCACCCTCTCCGTAAAGTAGAATTTCCTAACATTGCCCCTGAATCTACCACCCTTCAACCTCAAATTATGTCCTCTGGTTTTACCATTTTCCTTTCTCTGGAAAAGATTTTGTTCTACGTTAATACCCTTCAAGTATTTGAACATCTGAATCATATCTCCCCTGTCTCTCCTTTCCTCTAGGCCTCTAGGGTATACATATTCAGGGCTTCCAGTCTCTTCTCATACGTCTTCTGGCGCAAGCCTCCTATCATTTTCGTCGCCCTCCTCTGGACCGCCTCAAGTCTTCTTATGTCTTTTGCCAGATACGGTCTCCAAAACTGAACACAATACTCCAAGTGGGGCCTCACCAATGATCTGTACTGGGGCATCAACACCTTCTTCCTTCTACTGACTACGCCTCTCTTTATACAGCCCAGCATCCTTCTGGCAGCAGCCACCGCCTTGTCACACTGTTTTTTCGTCTTTAGATCTTCGGACACTATCACCCCAAGGTCCCTCTCCCCGTCCGTGCATATCAGCTTCTCTCCTCCCAGCATATACGGTTCCTTCCTATTATTAATCCCCAAATGCATTACTCTGCATTTCTTTGCATTGAATTTTAATTGCCAGGCATTAGACCATTCCTCTAACTTTTGCAGATCCTTTTTCATATTTTCCATTCCCTCTTCGGTGTCTACTCTGTTACAAATCTTGGTATCATCTGCAAAAAGGCACACTTTTCCTTCTAACCCTTCAGCAATGTCACTCACAAACATATTGAACAGGATTGGCCCCAGCACCGAACCCTGAGGGACTCCATTAGTCACCTTTCCTTCCTTCGAGCAACTTCCATTAACCACCACCCTCTGGCGTCTGTCCGACAGCCAGTTTCTGACCCAGTTCACCACTTTGGGTCCTAACTTCAGCCCTTCAAGTTTGTTCAACAGCCTCCTATGAGGAACTGTATCAAAGGCTTTGCTGAAATCCAAGTAAATTACATCTAGCATATGTCCTCGATCCAGCTCTCTGGTCACCCAATCGAAAAATTCAATCAGGTTCGTTTGGCAGGATTTACCTTTTGTAAAGCCATGTTGCCTCGGATCCTGTAACCCATTAGATTCAAGGAAGTACACTATCTTTTCTTTCAGCAACACTTCCATTATTTTTCCAACAACTGAAGTGAGGCTCACCGGCCTGTAGTTTCCTGCTTCATCCCTGTGACCACTTTTATGAATAGGGACCACATCCGCTCTCCTCCAATCCCCAGATAATACAAATTAACATAAATTTAACAAAAAAAAACCCCATACACGACAAAACAATAATATACTTGACTAGAGAGGGGTATGAGTGGAAAAAAGGGGAGAACTATAATGGTTATAGAAAAGTAAGATATAAAGGTATAAACATAAGGCAGGGGTTAAAAACTAGTAAGTCCAATACAAGCGGACTCATAAAAGATAAGAAATTTTTTTAAAAAATCCTTAAAAGGACATTTATACTTGAAAGGCATCTTTAAAAAGGAATGTCTTAAGAAAAGATTTAAATTTCTCAATATTAGTTATCTCTCTTAGAGCATTTGGTGCCGAATTCCAGAGGGTTGGGGCAACTACTGAAAAACAGTGTTTCTTCTAGTGTTAATATGGTTCAGGGGTTGGAATTGCTAATAAATTTTACTCCGAAGAATGAAGAAAACACAATGTAGTGTACGGTATCAAAAATTTATTAATGAATTCTGGCTGTCCAGAGTTTCTTGTTTTATAAATGACACGATGATGGATGGGATGCCAATGGGCTTTTATTAGAAGAGGAGTTACATGGTCGAATTTTTTGACCTTGTAAATGAATTTTACTGCTGTATTCTGGATTTAACTCTTCTTTGGTAATACCATGGTATAAGGCATTGCCATAATCCAGACAAGAAATGACTAGTGAATGGATTAAAGTATTTATAGCCGATATGTCAAGAAATTTAGTTAGAGAGCGTATCATTTCTAAACGATAATAACATTTTCTTATAACTGTACTTATATGATCATGAAAAGTGAGAGATTCATCCAAAGTGATACCTAGAAGCTTGATACTACCAACTGTCTGTATTGGAATAGATTTGATTTTAATAGGACAGCGACTAAGATGGTTAAGGGCTTGGAGGAGCTGCCGTACAGCTAAAGATTGGAGAAACTGGGCCTCTTCTCCCTTGAACAGAGGAGATTGAGAGGGGACATGATCGAAACATTCAAGGTACTGAAGGGGATAGACTTAGTAGATAAGGACAGGTTGTTCACCCTCTCCAAGGTAGGGAGAACGAGAGGGCACTCTCTAAAGTTGAAAGGGGATAGATTCCGTACGAACGTAAGGAAGTTCTTCTTCACCCAGAGAGTGGTAGAAAACTGGAACGCTCTTCTGGAGGCTGTTATAGGGGAAAACACCCTCCAGGGATTCAAGACAAAGTTAGACAAGTTCCTGGTGAACAAGAGCGTACGCTGGTAGGGCTGGTCTCAGTTAGGGCGCTGGTCTTTAACCAGAGGGCCGCCGCGTGAACGGACTGCTGGGCATGATAGACCACTTGTCTGACCCAGAAGCAGAAATTCTTATGTTCTCAATGAGTTCCTATAAGCATCAAGAGCAGCCATTGAGCGGCCATTGAGCGTGGCTCTCTGCACTAAAAACTGCTAGCATGGTTTCGTAGAAGAGGGGGGTATGTGGGGTCCCTTCCAGTGAGTTCTCTTTCTTGGGACTTTGGGGACCGATTTGAAGCATTTTTGGAGGCCTCAGCAAAGACCCGAATAACAGTATCCTATTTTCATAAAGTCTTGCTTCCCCTACACCCTCCGGGAGACTTTTCTGGGGTCATTTGACATAGGCAGCGGGACCTTGGGTGGCAGCTTACCTTACCGATGCTGATGGCAACACTAAGGAGTATACCAGGGGTGGTGGGTGGTGCTGAACTTTGGGAGTGTCACCATTGTACTATGTTACGCGCTTATGACCCCCCAGAGTCAGGCTTATCATATGGGATGTGTGGATACTCAGATTTGTATAAAATGTCAGGCAGCAGAGAATTCCTATGCGCATGGTCTGTGGGCGTGTTCAACAATTCAGGGTTTCTGGCAGGCCATAGCTCTTTTCTTAAGGAAGACATTGAATGTGTTTATTTCTCTCTCAGAGCCTGCTATGTTATTCTGTCATTTTCCTTGCCCCACTCTGTTTCCTGCTCGTGTCCAAATGTTCTTGAGCAAGTGTTATGTTCTTGGCAAAAAAGTGCATTCTGAATCATTGGCTAGCTGATCAGCCTCCCTTAGTCTGGTACTGGTGGAATAAACTACACATGCTGGCGAAGTGGGAGGCCCGAGTGGTGGCTGTCTCCCAGAAGTGGCAAAAAATTTTTCTCTAAGTGTGGACTGAGTGTGGACGTCTCACCGCTTTTATCCAAGCTCCACTGGCTTCCGATTATCTCCAGAGTCCACTTCAAATGTGCCTGCCTCACTTTCAAGATCCTACACGGGTATCCTCCCTCCCTTCATTCCTCTTTCTTGGAACTCCTCTAACCCCAATTCTGCCAGATCCACCCAAAAACTGAAACTTTCCTTTCCCTCTCTAAAAGGCGTTTCACTTATAGGAAAACTAGATTCTTCCCTCCCTTTCAGAATCACTCAGCTCTGGAACAACCTTACCTCCCCTCTTAGGAATCTGAGCTCCCTCCAACTCTTCCGTAAACATCTGAAAACCTGGTTATTCTCAAAAATGTAACTTCTCCTCCCTCTCTGGTTATTCTAGTCCTCTAAATTTTCTCTTCATTTTGCCTCTTCCCTCCACTGGAGTTCCTTTCTACCCTAACTCTTGTTAACCGTGTCGAGCTTTACGAATGTAGAGATGATGCGGTACACAAACCTAAGGTTTAGATTAGATTAGATTATTTGACTGCATTGTACCCAAGAGGCCGCAGACAGATTTTGAATACTCTCTGAGATGTGACTTTGTATTATCCCCCTTTTTGGACCCCCCCCCCCCCTTAGCTGTTTATTATATCTTTGTGGCTGGGGAGGTGAGAATAGGGTGGGAGCTGGGTTTGGATTTCTGTTTTTACATTTCTGCTCTAGGTAATTGTTGTCATATGTTCTTGTGTTTACTTTCTTTTGTGGACCAACCTGGGGTTGAAATGGGGTGGGTGTATTTGAGGGGATTCTCATTGTAAAACTTGGTGATCGTCTGGGACTTTGTTTACTATGGTTCTGCTCTGGTTTTTTTTTTTGCTGTTTATCCTCTGTCTACCAATAAAAATGTTTGAAAGTAAAGCATGATTAAAGAGCATGCTCTGTAAAGAGGACCTGTATAAATACAGTCTGATTGGGATGAAGGGCATTTGCTCTATGCATTCAAAATTACCAGAGAAGTTGAGAGACTGGATGGTTTCATATAAAGTTAACCTATTTTTTAATGGAATTCTTTTCATTGTTATGTAAAACCACTGAGAACTGTAGTAAGATTTGGCAGGATATCAAATTTTAATAAGCATAAACAGATGAGGAAAGCTCATAGCTGTTTTCCAATTGGAAGGGAATGCCGCAATAATGATAGGTCAGCCGTGGGTCAGATAGAGCATTGGAAGAGTTTATGCTCCTGATTAAGAAAGACAGGTCTGACTGGGTAAGTAATTTAAAGTTAGCGAGGGTAGTTTTCAATTATTGCCCCTACCTTATGGAACTCTATACCTCAGTACATTAGAGACATAAAGGACCTCATTTCTTTTAAAAGAGCTTTAAAAACATATGACTCTCAGATTTACAAATTTTTTTTTAACCCTAGGTTTAATATCCCATAATTTTGTTTTTTTCCCTTCCCTGAGTTATTTTTCCCTTTAATGTACAGTGGTGCCTCACACAACGAACTTAATTCGTTCCAGGAGCAAGTTTGTTATGCGAAAAATTTGTTATGTGAAACGCGTTTTCCCATAACAATACATGTTAAAAAAAATAATTCGTTCTGCAGCATAAAATATGCTAAGATGACATAAAAAAAGATAAATTTGTCAAAATGGTGAAAATGGTGGTCTTGCTGAGGCCAAACTCTTTGACGAGGTCACACTGTTTGACCCCACATTCACTCCTTCTAATTATTTCCCGTTTCATTTCAACAGAAATCACCTTCCTGCTTCATGATATATAAAAAATATTGAGTTTATCTTAAAAGGACGACTGTATACAGTGAGAGAGGGCAGTTAAGTGCAGTGCCTGCGCGGAAGGATGCAATACATAGGCAGCTCGGGCGACTTCGTTGTGTGAAACGAAGTTCGTTGTGTGAAACGAAGTTCGTTGTGTGAATCAAGACATGAAGTTCATTGTGTGCAGCGTTCGCTGTGCGAGGCGTTCGTTGTGTGAGGCACCACTGTATATTTTCTTCTACAAATATATTGTAACTTTCCCCCTCTACCCTCATGTTTCATGTGTGTTAACCCAGTATGTTTTTTATTTAAAAGTCAGTGTATTTCTATTTCTATTTTAATTGAAGTACATCGCTTAGGTATTTAATAAGCGATTTATCAAGCACTAATAAAACTTGGAAACTTGGTAGTACCCCCTGCATTTTACAAGAAGGTAAGCAGAGAAGATCCCTCCACCTCTTCTTTAATTGTTATGCTCTAAGAACATAAGAAATGCCTTCACCAGATCAGACCGAGGTCCATCAAGTCCGGCGATCCGCTCACGCGGCGGCCCACTTAGGTTCTCCATTTTGGAGACCTGAAATTACCGTAGGGCATCTTTGCTAAGAGTCCTGGCTATGCAGCTGGCAAGTACAAGGAAAGGAGTCTTTTTAATGTGATACCAGTCCTGTGAAATTCATTGCCACAGTGACACTATAAGCATTTTCTTATATAAGTCTCTAATGCTTCTCTCCCTGAGGTCTAGCAGTTTGTGCATTTTACCTTGTTTGAATGGTTATGAGATTTGCTATGCCACCTTTCTGAGGTACAATTCAAAGCAGTTTACATTTTTACTATATGCCGGTACTTTTTCTGTCTCTAGTGGGCTCACAATCTAGGTGTTTTTGAACCTGTGATAATGGAGGGTTGAGTGATTTGCCCAGAATCACAAGGAGCTGTAGTGGGAGTTGAACCCGGTTTGCCTGGTTCTCAGGAAACTGCCCTAACCATTAGGCTGTGCCCCCACGTTTGCTTTCTCTTTGAGTGAGTATGCTTTTCCATAGATTGACATTCTTTTCATACTATGTTAAAATGGTTTTTATACCACTTTGCACTGGTTAAGTTAAGTGGTAAAGCAAATTTAATAATAAACGATATGAGCAAAGAAGAATGGGAAGACTGAATGTCCAGAATCTTTTTATGAAAGGCAGAGGCAGTGGTTGTACAATGTTTGGGGGAACAGGTGAGCAGACAAGAAGACAGGAAGAGTTGGGGGTCCTTTTTATTTAAAAGAAGAAATATACAGCTGTTATAGGAAAGAAGATCATACTTAGCGTTTGGATGCAAGCGACCGTACCTGCTTACTGGCCTTGGAGGAATCGCTTTCATAATTTGATGCTTTTGGAGCAGCGCCATGCTTGCTTATCCTTCAAGCGAAAGAAAGTTTTTCTGCAGACCTGAGACTCCTATATTCAATCGCTGTCCCCTAGGGCCAGAGGACTGGTCTTAAATTCATTTTAGCTGACGATACGGTATGTCCTTGGCGGTTCCCCCCGGGTTGGCTGGTATCCTGTTTGGCTAAGTGTGGATGGTGGGTGTGGATGATCTGGTGTGAGTGGTATGTTCGTTGGGTAGGGAGGGGTTTGCTTCTGGGAGGGGGAGTGGTTGGAGTGAGGGTGACCGGTTTGGTGCTGGCTGGGCGACATAAGAACACAACCTGTTCAGCAGTCTCTCTGTTTTTTCTCTGCTAGTTTGGGGGGTATGGGTAGAGATTCGGGGCTCCTTTGGGGGGGAGGGTGTGGTTGCATTTGTGAGTGGGCGGGGGTTTGTCCTTGGGTGTATTTGAAAATTTGATCTTGTACTTTTGGTGTTCTCGCCCTTTTATTTTTATACTCCTGTTTGATGTTGTGTATTTGCTGATGGTACATCAATAAAATATGATTTACTTTAGAAGAAAAAATATAATACATAAATATTTAGACAATAAATACATTTGTTAAATTGTTTTTAAAGAAAGATAGTTTTCACGCAAGAAAAATTTGCTTCTGAATTACTTGAATTTAACAACTGGTCTTTTTGTCCAGCAAAATTTCCCTGAAAAGTCCTTCCACATGTTCATTTATTTAAAAATTTCTTATATGCTGCCTATTTACAAATCTGGGTGGCTTCTAAATGTACACACATAAAGTAATAATAAGCATTAACATGACCATAACATATAGATAGATAGATAGATACCTACCTGATAAAACTATGTCAGAAAATGAACCAAAAGCCTGTTGGAACAAGTGCGTTTTCAATTGCTCTCGGAAAGAAAGCAACAACTCAATGGTTCTCAGTTCTAATGGAGGTAGCTAGTTTAAATATTCCCATTGGTCGGTGGGTCATGTGACCTGAGGACTGGCTGTCTATTGGTTAACAGAAGTTTTTAATCAGTTGGTATAATATCTGCAATGAGACGTTAAGAGAAACTGTGATCAAAAACCCTAATCATCACAGACACCAAACATACCGTTATATTTGCCCATCTGCTAAGAAAGTCTTTTAAGTGGGACTGTAACATGCAATCGTTGCACATAGTCAAGAAAGAGAAATCGTGATGTATCGGATCCTGCAAATGACAGATCTATCTTGAATCTAATACTGTACTTGAGCATATAGTCAACTAATGCTATTCTTAGGTAGGACTTTTGTTCTCTGTCTACTACTTATTTTTTTCTATAGCTCTACTAGACATATGCAGAGCTGTACACATTATATTCAGGAACTTTCTCTGTCCCTAGTGGGCTCACAAACTAAGTTTTTGTACCTCAGGCAATGATGGGTTACGTGACTTGCCCAGAGTCATAAGGAGCTGCGGTGGGACTCGAACCCAGTTCCCCAGGATCTCAGTTGACTGCATTAACCATTAGGCTTCTGTGCCAAGTAGGATTTAGGACCAGTCATAAGAGCCAGTTCAAGGGACTATGGTGTCCTGAGCCAACTTTTGTATTGGCATCCCCCTCCAAACAAGCACAATCGGATATCTTTCTCCTCACCCCTCCCCCCCCCACACCTGTGATCCAATATCTCCCTCTCTCTCACACATGTTTCCTCTTCTACTGGATCAGGTGAGGCACTGACTCAGGGCACTGATAATGAAGAGTGCTAAAATCCCATTCTGGCATCCATCCCTCTAATCTGAAGGTAGACTGGACTGGACTTTTGGTGCCCTTAATCACTGGTGTCCTGGGCCAGGGCTTTACTTGGTCCATAGGTTGAACCAGCCCTGCCGCTCACAGTATTGAGAATTTATTGACTGTACTAGATAATGAAATCGATTTGCCCTTCATAAAACTCACTCGGTAGCCCTTGTCTCTTCTGCTTTTAATTTAGTAGACCATTCCTTCCTCCTTTTTTTTTATATTATTTTTTATTTTCAAGTTTTACATAAAGTGTACAAAATATTAAAATACAATTGATGAATACACAATATCACTTTTATATCTAATACATCATATTCTAAATATATTTTTATCCCCTCTCCCTCCCCCCACCCTTCTATTACTTTTCAATCATACATTACATATTGTATATCATATTATAGCATATTATGTAAAAATTATTTTCACTACCCCCCCTCTATGTGTGTCACAAAGAAGATATTGAAAAGAAGAAGAAAAATCCTACTATTTATTCATTGCAATATTTTATCAATGGCCCCCATATTTTTATAAATTTAGTATATGTCCCTCTTTGTATTGCTATTGCTCTTTCCATTTTGAATATATGACATATTGTATTCCACCAAAATGTATAATTTAGGTTTCTATAATTCTTCCAATTGTTGGTTATATGCTGAATGGCAACCCCTGTCATGACTAATAAAAGCTTGTTATTTTCTGGTGAAATTTGACTTTTTTTTTCTCATCATCATTCCAAATAACACTGTATCATATGATATTGCTATATGATTTTCCATTAATTTATTAATTTGTGGCCAATTTGTGTCTCGACTTGAATCTGAGTTTTTCCAGGCCCAGATTTGGTTAGGTTTCACTCCTATCCTTCAGATTGGACATTTCAAGTTCAGTCTTCTCCCCACCAGCAGTCTCTTAAGTCTATCAGTCTCCTTTCAGGTTCTCTCAAGGAGCTACATTAGCACCTGGCCTTTCCAACATTTTCCTTGTCCCTCTTATTGTCATGTGAATGTCTGTTTATAATCTCTCCAAATGCAGATGTCTCTCCTTTCAGATTCTGTCTTGCATCTGTGGCTTTTTAGTTGCAGTCCCATCATCTGTTTTTGAACATCAGAAAATGTGATGCCATATACACTTCTCCCTCCATATCCACGGGGGTTAGGGGCAGAGTCAGCAAATAATATTCAGGCTGGTTCTGCCCCTAAGCCCCGCTTCCCCCCGGCTATTTTAAGCCCCCCCCCCTTTTAAGCCTTACCTGGTGGTCTAGTGGGTTTTCGGTGCAGGAGCGATCTTCCCACACTCCTGCCCCTTGCAGATCGCTCCTAGGAAATGGCTGCCTTGAGCTCCCATCGTAGTCTCCCAGGGGAGCTCAGAATAGTTGACATGAATTTATTCAGGTATTCAAGCATTTTTCCCTGTATGTCTCAGTGGGCTCACAATCTATCTAATGGACCTGGGACAATGGGGGGATTAAGTGACTTGCTCAGGGTCACAAGGATCAGTGTGGGTTTGAACCCACAACTTTAGAGTGCTGAGGCAACCACTGCACCACTAGAAATCATAATGTAGTAAAAGTGAGCCAAGTAAAGGGCAATCAAGCCATTGTGACATCACTGATGAGGTTGGCTCTTATTGGTGGAATGAGGCATTATGATGTCACAACACCAGCTCTGGTTATCAGAGGCTGAAACTTTTCACACTATTTGTTTAGTCAATTTTCTATACTGTTCTCCCAGGGGAGCTCAGAGTGGTTTACATGAATTTATTCAGGTACTCAAGCATTTTTCCCTGTCTGTCCCGGTGGGCTCACAATCTATCTAATGTACCTGGGGCAATGGTGGGATTAAGCGACTTGCCCAGGGTCACAAGGAGCAGTGTGGATTTGAACCCAGAACCTCAGGGTGCTGAGGCTGTAGCTTTAACCACTGCACCACTAGAAATCATAATGTAGTAAAAGTGAGCCAAGTAAAGGGCAATCAAGCCATTGTGACATCACTGATGAGGTTGGCTCTTATTGATGGAATGAGGCATTATGATGTCACAACACCAGCTCTGGTTATCGGAGGATGAAACTTTTCACACTATGTATTTATTCAGTTTTCTATACTGTTCTCCCTGGGAGAACAGTTTACATGAATCTATTCAGATACTCAAGCATTTTTCCCTGTCTGTCCTGGAGGGCTCACAATCCATCTAATGTATCTGGGGCAATGGGGGGATTAAGTGACTTGCTCAAGAGTCACAAGGAGCAGCGTGGGTTTGAACCCATAACCTCAGGGTGCTGAGGCTGTAGCTTTAACCACTGCACTACTCTAAGAAACATAGAAACATGACGGCAGATAAAGGCCAAATGGTCCATCTAGTCTGCTCATCCATAGTAACCATTATCTTTCTCTCTCCGAGAGATCCCACGTGCCTATCCTAGGCCCTCTTGAATTCAGACGCAGTCTCTATCTCCACCACCTCTTCCGGGAGACTGTTCCACACATCTACCACCCTTTTGTAAAAAAGTATTTCCTTAGATTACTCCTCTTAACTTCAACCTATGTCCTCTCATTGCAGAGTTTCCTTTCAAATGAAAGAGACTCGACTCATGCACATTTATGCCTTGTAGGCATTTAAACGTCTCTTATCATATTTCCCCTCTCCCTATTGGCTAAGGTTCTTACCATTTGCATCTTCTCTTCCTATAGGCTAAGGCTCTGTGCACCTGCATTGTGAGGTCATAGAGCTGCCCATCTGCAGTAACCATTATCTCTTTCTCTCTCCAAGAGATCCCACATGCCTATCCCAGGCTTTCTTGAATTCAGACACAGTCTCTGTCTCCACCACCTCTTCCGGGAGACTGTTCCACACATCTACCACCCTTTTGTAAAAAAGTATTTCCTCAGATTACTCCGGAGCCTCTCACCTCTTAACTTCATCCTATGCCCTCTCATTGCAGAGTTTCCTTTCAAATGAAAGAGACTCAACTCATGCACATTTATGCCTTGTAGGCATTTAAACGTCTCTTATCATATCTCCCCTCTCTCTATTGGCTAAGGTTCTTACCATTTGCATCTTCTCTTCCTATAGGCTAAGGCTCTGTGCACCTGCATTGTGAGGTCATAGAGCTGTCCATCTGCAGTAACCATTATCTCTTTCTCTCTCCAAGAGATCCCACATGCCTATCCCAGGCTTTCTTGAATTCAGACACAGTCTCTGTCTCCACCACCTCTTCCGGGAGACTGTTCCACACATCTACCACCCTTTTGTAAAAAAGTATTTCCTCAGATTACTCCAGAGCCTCTCACCTCTTAACTTCATCCTATGCCCTCTCATTGCAGAGTTTCCTTTCAAATGAAAGAGACTCGACTCATGCACATTTATATTACGTAGGTATTTAAACATCTCTATCATATCTCCCCTCTCCCGCCTTTCCTCCAAAGTATACAGATTGAGATCTTTAAGTCTGTCCCCATACGCCTTATGACGAAGACCACACACCATTTTATTAGCTTTCCTCTGGACCGACTCCATCCTTTTTACATCTTTTTGAAGGTGCGTCAGAGGGAACGTGCTACCGAGGTGGAGAGCGGCCTATGAGGTTCGCTACAGCCGGCCGGCAATTCTCAGCAGGCTGCTTTGAAGAGGGGACCAGGTAAAGGCAGACGCGAATGAAAAGAAGCAGCAGCGGCAGGGGTTTGTGCCGGTGGGCCAGATTTACTATAAAGTTTAAAATGTCTGGCGGGCCAATTTTGAACACCCCGTCGGCCAGATTTGGCCCATGGGCCAGAGTTTGACATGTCTGCCCTAAACTGTACCATTCCCTTGGGTTTTTGCAGCCCAAATGCATGACCTTGCATTTCTTAGCATTAAATTTTAGCTGCCAAATTTCGGACCATTCTTCAAGCTTCGCCAGATCTTTCTTCCTGTTATTCACACCATCCTGGGTGTCTGCTGTATTTCAGATTTTGGTATCATCCGCAAAGAGGCAAATCTTACCCGACAACCCTTCAGCAATATCATTTATAAAGATGTTAAAAAGAACAGGCCCAAGAACAGAACCTTGAGGCACACCACTGGTAACCTCACTTTCCTCAGAGCGATCTCCATTGATCACCACCCTCTGTCGCCTTCCACTCAACTAGTTCCTGACCCAGCCCATCCCGAGAATACTCAATTTATTTATTAGATGTCTGTGCGGAACACTGTCAAAGGCTTTGCTAAAATCGACATACACCACACCTAGCACATATCCTCTATCAAAATGTAGTAAAAGTGAGACAAGTATAGGACAATCAAGCCATTGTGACATCACTGTTGACGTTGGCTCTTATTGGTTGAATGAGGTGGCATGATGTCACAATACCAGCTTTGCTTATCAGAGGCTGAAATGTATCACACTCATTTAGTCAATTTTCTATACTGTTCTCCCAGGGGAGCTCAGAATAGTTGACATGAATTTATTCAGGTACTCAAAGCATTTTTCACTGTCTGTCCTGGTGGGTTCACAATCTATCTAATGTACCTGGGGCAATGGGAGAATTAGGTGACTTGCCAGGGTCACAGGGAGCAGTGTGGGTTGAACCCATAACCTCAGAGTCCTGAGGCTTTAGCCACAGATAATCTGCCCCTCATTCATTTATCCTTTTTTGCCATGTGCCATATCTGAGTTGTTAAACCATTTCTTCCTCAAAACCTGATCTGAACTCTGATCTTATCTCTGGTATTGTCATTCACTTTATAATGTATTGCCACTGAAATTGCTGAAAAGAATCCAATTCATTCAATCCAGCCCTGTCATACTAATTCATGGTGCCCACTGCCCATCACTTCAGCCATGTGGCTCCATTGCTTCTCACTGAGCACTGGTTACCAGTTTCTGCAAATTTTAAATTCAAAGTGAATGAAGGCCAAGAACATGTTAAAAATGCTTCTGACTATTTCTGCCTTCCGGTGTTACACTTGTTATCTGTTTCTATTGTTTGTAAATGGAGTTTAAGATGATTTGTATGTAATTTGTAAACCGCATAATCAATATGTAATTATATAAATTTTTAAATAAATAAAGTGCTATGTTATGTTGTATGAAGCCTTGTATTCCATTTTAGCAGTTCAAGGACAGATAACATAAAACAAGAGCCAGACCATCGTGTTGAAGAATTACAGTCTATAATTCCTTTGCTCATGTAAATTAATCTTCAAGGGTCTTCAAAGGTCTCAACTTGAAGGATCACGTATCTTCCATACCAGACTCCTGCTACTCCCTTCTCATTCCATATATCATGGCTTGAGTTCTCTCTTATAAGCACCCTTGGTAGACTTATCACCTCCTTCACAGCTCAGGCTTGACACATTTGCAACCTCATTTATGGAGCTCCCTAGCAATGAACCGTCATAGAAAAAATTAAAATGCTGTTCCATTCCACTTTTGGGTTGCATTTTAATTGACATTCTGCTCTCCTTGCTCTTTCTTCTTTCCCCACCCTCTTTTGTTTGCTTCTTTTGAACTTGTAACCATGCCTTCTTTATCTTTCATTAGCCTATGCAAATTTTTTTGAAATTATAACTTTGTTCTTTTATCTCTCATTTATTTGGATTGTACACTGCCTTGTGGCACCATGTACTTCGGCCATATATCAAGTACCATAAATAAAATTCATTCATGCCAGCACAATCATGAAATATTCTCTTAATAATATGCATTAATAGTATGTACTCTACACCAGGGAGGTGGAGAATTTGTGCATCCTCACATTAAAATGAAATAAATTCCTTTTTTTCTACATTCGTGTTGCATTTCTTGTCCATCTTGTGCAGTATAAACATGGAGGGGCATAATCAAAACATACGTCTAAGTCCAATTGGGACGTATAGCACTAGATGCCCAAAGTCGGCAGTGGGAAAATGCCCATCTCGAACAATACGTCTAAATAAAAGTTTTTTTGCGATAACCATCTAGCTGGACATCCATGCTATTATTCGTCTGGACTGCCAGTACATCTATCTTTATACCACATTCTCGACCAAAATTTTGTCCAAGTCCCAAACACCCAGAACAAGACCATTTGAACGTGGGAGGACTGGCCACTCAGACATGGCAACAGAGCAGTGGAGCACCTTCCACGGCACTGATGTGAACTTCACAAAAAGGGTGAAACATTAACATCTCACCAGAACTCCCTTATAAGAACATATGAACATAAGCAGTGCCTCTGCTGGGTCAGACCAGAGGTCCATCATGCCCGACCAGAGATCCATCGTGCCCAGCAGTCCGCTCACGCGGCGGCCCATCAGGTCCAGGAGCTGTATAGTAATCCTCTATCTATACCTTTCTATCCCCTTTTCCTTCAGGAAGTCATCTAATCCCTTCTTGAACCCCAATACCCGTACTCTGTCCTATCACACCCTCTGGAAGCACATTCCAGGTGTCCACCACCCTTTGGGTGAAGAAGAACTTCCTAGCATTGGTTCTGAATCTGTCCCCTCTTAATTTTTCCGAATGCCCTCTCGTTCTTTTTAGTTTTCGAAACTTTGATGAATCTGTCCCTCTCCACTTTTTCTGTGCCCTTCATGATCTTGTAAGTCTCTATCATGTCCCCTCTAAGCCTCCTCTTTTCCAGGGAAAAGAGCCCCAGTTTCTCTAATCTTTCAGCACCTGATTGACATTGTGTATCTGGATTTTCAGAAGGCGTTTGACAAGGTTCCTCATAATTGCGAGCCATGGAATCAAGGGTGAAATACTCACGTGGATTAAAAACTGGCTGGAGCATAGGAAACAGAGAGTGGGAGTAAATGGGCAATACTCGGAGTGGAAGAGTATCACCAGTGGGTGCCGCAGAGCTCAGTGCTTGGACCCGTGCTCTTCAACATCTTTATAAACGATCAGAACATTGGTATGACGAGTGAGGTGATTAAATTTGTGGACGATACAAAGTTATTCAGAGTAGACGCAGGGGGGTTGCGAAGATCTGCAACGTGACATAATCATACTCGAGGAATGGGCATCAACATGGCAGATGAGGTTCAACGTGGATAAGTGTAAAGTGATGCATGTAGGTAACAAAAATCTCATGCACGAATATAGGATGTCCGGGCCGGTACTTGAAGAGACCTTCCAGGAAAGAGACTTGGGAGTTCTGATCGACAAGTCGATGAAGCCGTCCGCGCAATGTGCGGCGGTGAAAAGGGCGAACAGAATTCTAAGAATGATAAAAATCACGAACAGATCAGAGAGGGTTATCATGGGGCCTAGTGCGCCCTCACCTGGAGTACTGCATCCCGCACTGGTTGCTGTACATGAAGGACATGGTACTACTCGAAAGGGTCCAGAGAATAGTGGCTAAGATGGTTAAGGGGCTGGAGTAGTTGCCATACAGCGAAAGATTAGAGAAACTGGGCCTCTTCTCCCTCGAACAGAGGAGATTGAGAGGGGACATGATCAAAACATTCACAGTACTGAAGTACAGACTTAGTAGATAAGGACAGGTTGTTCACCCTCTCCAAGGTAGGGAGAACAACAGGGCACTCTCTAAAATTGAAAGGGGATAGATTCCATACAAATGTACGGAAGTTCTTCACCCAGAGAGTGGTAGAAAACTGGAACGCTCTGACGGAGTCTGTCATAGGGGAAAACACCCTCCAGGGATTCAAGACAAAGTTAGACAAGTTCCTGCTGAATCAGAACGTAATCAGGTAGGGCTAGTCTCAGTTAGGGCGCTGGTCTTTGACCAGAGGGCCGCCGTGTGAGCGGACTGCTGGGCACAATGGACCCCGGGTCTGACCCAGCAGTGGCAGTTCTTATGATCTTATGTTATCGTCAATGTAATTTTCTATTAAAACACCTTTCAATGCACTGTAATAGAGCCTGCCTACAGATGTATATATTCCAAATTCCTGCCCAATAAAACCAGCTGCAAAACTTAATCTACTACTTATCCAAGCTTTGATAATGTAAAATAAACCTTACAGAGCTTATCTAGAACCCAAGTTAGGAAAGTTTAGAAACAAATTAGCAGTAAAGAAAGACTCTTGTACCAGGGTTAGCCAGAAAAGGAAGGAAAAGCCTGAACAGTATACCACAATTGGATATATATAAGATCTATATAAGATCTACCACAAACTACGTTAACACAAATCCAAAAAAGCAGATCTGACCCCTGACGCAGCCTGTGGGCAAAACATGACCATGTTGGGTTTATTGACATAAATAAATCAGACTTCTTTCATTCGGACTATTCAATACCCAGTTATATCCAAACTATACTAGCATTCATTTAGGGCATTCACTTTGTTTGGCTGAGTTGGAATCACTGTGTGACTTGAATTTTGGTAACCTAATTTCAGTAACTGGGCTGTGCTTCAAGCACTGCAGGCTGGAACATAGATGGTAGCATGGAGGCTTTTGTTTGGAGAAATTGGGAGAATTCTCGGTGTAATTTTAGATGATAAACTGACGTATCATGATCATATCAGTCAAGTCGTGAAATCTACTTTCTACAGTCTCCGCCAAATACGTTCAATGAAAAAATTTCTTTGTCCAAAATCTCTGAATATTTTGATACATTCTTTAGTAATTTCAAAGATAGACTATTGTAATGCCCTATTTAACGGAATAGCACAAAAAGAAATCAAGCGCCTGCAGATCGTCCAAAATACCTCGATTAAACTGATTGAAAATGCTAAGAAATATGATCATGTTACACCATTACTCCGGAAAGCTCATTGGTTGCCAGTTGCATATCGAATTATATATAAATTAAACCTGCTCACCTTTAAATCAATAACATCAAAGACTCCAGCTTTTATTTATAAATTCTTAATTCCCTATAAAACTTCAAGAGTATTACGATCAACTGATCAACATTTATTAGTTGTCCCATCATTAAAAGTTATAGGCACACGACGACAGACCATTTTTTCTGTTACAGACCCTCTAGCCTGGAACTCTTTGCCGATTTATTTGAGAGAAGAAAGAATTTTAGATAAATTTAAGAGTAATCTTAAAGGATTTCTTTTTAAAGATGCTTTCAGCGATTAATTAATTTTTATATTTTAACTTTTTTAATCATTTTAAATTCACCTACCTTCCCCATTGTTTTTATCCTTAAATGTCTCTATTATACTAAAATGTATTTCTATACCTCATCTTACCCATTGTTTTCAAGTTTGTATCGTAATGTCATGTATACGTCGGATACTTTAACGTATGTTAAATTACTATAAATTTATATAATTTTGTAATTACTGATGTACATCGCCTAGAACTTTGAATAGGCGATTAATCAAATTTTATAATAAACTTGAAACTTGAAGTACTAGAAAACTCTACTATAACAATAGAAGGCTCGGTCCTTCCTCTTATGGACCTCTGCTTTCCTTGTAGTAAATAGACTGCTCTCAATTTCATAACAGGTCTAGAGAATGATAGGGGGACAAATTTGTCCCTGTATCTGTAGGAATTCAATTTCCTCGTTCTGTCCCTGCATGTTTTGTCACTATCGCTGTCCCTGCCCCATTCCTATAAGCTCTGCCTTAACCTCACAAGCCTTGAACACTTATGATTTTAAAGTATTTTAGGCTTGTGCAGATGAGAATGGAGCTTGCAGCAATGAGGCAGGGACAGGACGGGAAAATGAGTTCTGTGGGGATAGGGAAAAATTTGTCCCTGTGTCCTTCTCTAAACAGGTCACCTAATCTGGGCAGCCTGTTAAGAAATTATACAGAAAAATTATACCTCTTTTCAAAATGTAAAAAATATATGTAGGGGATAAAGCCCTATGCCTTAAGTGTAATTAGTGTATGACAGACTTTAACATGACCAAACCTGTGCGGCTGACTTATGAAGTCACATGGATGCTCTGTGTGAAAACACTTGTGCCCTGCCTCTCATCTAAGAAGGGGGAAGGCCATGACTCTGAAGAATTGACTATCCAGTGATATCTTACTCACTTTGGAGGCATGCAGATAACCTTGGCCAACGACTATTGTTTATGCAGTTCCAATCTAATTGATGCTCCAAGTACTGGGGGATACCAAAGATGATGTAAAAATAAATTCTTACAGTGACGCTTTGCCATAGCAAAAGGACACACACCAGTCACCTATTGTGATGATATAAGAAATTATAAATATGTACCTGGCAAGATAGAGGTTTCCACACCAGACGACAACAACCAGGACAAAAGCAACAGAAGATCAACCAATGTCATGGTGAGTGGACAATTATGCCAACACTCTAAGGTTGTATAAGTTCTGTGATCACTATTACAGTAGCTTTCAGGTGGCTTTTAACATCATTTGACTGTTCACATTAAGGATTTTTAAAGCTGTCCTAAAACTTTCTGTTCTGTTTGTTTTTAATCATTGCACTTAATGTTTTTGAATAAATATTTCTCTATTTACTCCATGTGGTCCATATTGATCATCAGTAATGTAATGTAATGTAATTTATTTCTTATATACCGCTACATCCGTTAGGTTCTAAGCGGTTTGAAGAAAATATACATTAAGATTATAATTGAGAAGTAAGAAGGTACTTAAAAAATTCCCTTACTGTCCCGAAGGCTCACAATCTAACTAAAGTACCTGGAAATTAATAAAGAAGAGAAAATAAAGATGGTTGAAAAAAGAAAAATTCTATGTGAACTTTTAGGATGGAAATTAAACTGACAGTGAAGAACTGTATGAAAAATACATATGGAATGCAGTTAGAGAGGGTAGGTTACAATCTATTGATGGTATTTGTTTAATTGGAAGGTGTTAAGGTGGGTAATTTGGGGGAAGGTTATCTGAAGGTAGGTGAATCTTCTGGAGGTAAAAGAGGAGGGGTTAAGATATTTGGATGAATTTTTTGAAAAGCAGGGTTTTGATTTCTTTTCTGAATGTTTTGAAGTTGTCTGATATTGTCATAAGATTGGAGATGGAATGGTTGATTTTTGCTGCTTGTGGATAAAAAGTGGGAATTTTAGATCTTGTGATCTGTGTTTACGGTCCTAGATGAAACTAAATCTATGGAAAGACACTCCTATGGTACATCATGTCTTTATCATAGTTTCCATCTGAAAATTACCCCATGGAAAATTCAGACTCACACGTTTGCCATTTTATTTTGCATGCACATTTCATAAAGTGCATACATAAGTTCAAACCCTGATCCCAGACTGAGGCTGATTGAATTTTGTTCATGTTTTTGGTGCTGAAAATGGCCCCAAATCCTTCTTCTGCCTGGTTTCAGTTTCAGCCAAAAGACTATAGCCATGGTTTCAGTTTTGTATGAAACTGACTGTTGTAAGGTTGTTAGCGACCCCGCAATGTTAGGTTGTAGTGATTATGTGAGGCGCCCTTACAAACACCAGGTTCCGAGTTCAATACCTTCACAGAAGACCCACCAGGAATAGAATCAAATAAGCACAGCCAGAAGTGATTGCATAAAGAATATAGTATAGAAATAGGCTTACAGAAAAGTAAGATTCATAAAAGTTACAAATAAGCATTAAAATTAATGAGAGATATAAGTTTTACAATTACAGAGACTGCTTCTGTGTTCTTGTGAATGAGAAAGAACACACAAAGAAAGAGAGAGAGAGCGAAAAAGGGGGGTGGGGAGGGTGATGTCCCAAGCTTCAGGTTCCAGCGATAGAGAGCAAGAGGAAGAAGGGCAAAAGGAGCCAGAGGAGCAAGAGAGGGGGGGGGGGTGTTGTAGAGAGGAGCCTTTTATAGCTTGGAATCTTATTCTAAATATAGAAACTATTGTATTTCCTAGTATCTTTCTGTTTAGAATTTGTAAACTGTTTGAAACAATAGTTAGTTTCACTGACCACCTGGATCCATTGTATATCTTCAGACATTCTTAACACCTCTTAGAGCACCTTTTTACTGCCAGGTTCTCTAAGCACTGATTGAATTAGGGTTATTTGAAACAGTCTGCCTGGATGCTTACTGTATGTGATCTATCTGCATCAACATCCCAGAGTCAGATTGATATAATTTCCCATAGGCCTTTGCTGACATTAGTTATGCCAACTGAAAATGCTGATTGCTAGGCTGACAACTGTGTTTTTGATGGAAGCCAAAAATGTATGCTTTGTTCTGTTTATCTCCCTCTTTCCCTCTCCCATCCAAATAGGAGTTGCCTTTCCCCCAGCACTCCTATAGAGTCCCTATGGGGCCTATCTTATAATTCACATTATTGAAGGCTGCTGAGAAATCCAGCAATACTAGTATTGAGGCAGATTCTCAAGAAGGGACACAAGAACTGTCTGTTCCATACCTAGGTCTGAAGCCAGATTGATATGGCTCTAGGCAGTTACTTTCAGTTAGCCAGTCGCTCAGTTGAATGTGGACGATCCGTTCTATAAGTTTTGCCAGAAAAGGAGTGTTAGAGACTGACACAGCCTCTACATATCCATCTCCCTCAAACCTAAACCTCCTTGCAGATAAATATCCCCCATGCACACATTCACACACTCCCAACATACTTATCCCCACTCAAGCACCTACTCACATGCTTATTCCTCCTCCTCACATCTGATTCTTTTTGCGAACCTCTGCACTTGGCGTCTTTTTTGGCTACTAGGGGATCTCTGGTGTTGCCTCTCTGGATTGGTGGGTTAAAGTAATCTCCCTACATAACTGGATCTTTAATATTTTTCCTTTATATTCTCCTCTGTTATGAGAACTGAAACTCTGAATTGTAGTGGTCTTGAACTGAATAATTTTGGTTATGTTCATTGCTTAATTCTAGGTTTCCTTTGATAGCATTGTGCTTATTTGAATAAGTTCCAAGCAGCACATTCTTCACAATTCTCCACATACTTGTTACTCCACGTATCTAATCTAATGCTTAATTTTGTATACCGAGTCCTCAATCCAAGAATGTTCGACTCGGTTTATCTTATCTAACTACTGTAATGAAAATATAAAACAGTAATTACCCGTTAGTCTAGTCTAGTATGTTATAGTTTTGTCGAGTATGTTTTTGTATTAATTGTTTTTACCCTATTTTAAAATGTATAACCACCTTGAAATAAATCGATAAGGTGGTATATCAAATTTTTAATAAGCTTGAAACTTAAACTTAAATTAAGCACATAGTAACATAGCAGAAGTGGGAGAGGAATTAATTACCAAAGTGTTTGGTGAACAGGGTGGTTTTCAAAGATTTGCGAAAGGATGAAAGAGAACTAAAACTTTGCAAAAAAAGTGGAAGATTATTCCAAAATTGGTTGAACTTGAAAGACAGATTGACCAAAAGCTTTGGTTCTTTTGATACCTTTACTAGATGGACAAGATAGCTTAAATTGTTGATTGCCCCTTGCAAAAGAGAATCTATAAAGATTCCAAGATAGAGGGACTAACGGAGAGAAGATGCCAAAGAGAATTTTGAAAATGACACAGGCACATTTGAACTGGACTCTAAAATACACGGGAAGCCAATGCAGATTATAAAGTAATGGTGTCACATGATCAAAACGTACATTTCCTAAAAATCAATCTGGCAGCAGTATTCTGGATCAATTGTAATCTAGAAAGACAATTTTTTTGTAATACCGAGATAGAGGACGTTACAGTAGTCAAGATGAGATAAAATAATCGACTGAACCAGAATGGAAAAATATTGTTGATGGAAAAGATGTCTGACTTTCCTCAGCATACGCAGATTGAAAAAACATTTCTTGATCACAGAGCTAATCTAATCCTTAAAAGAGAGCGAAGAATCGAAAAGGACTCCCAAAATCTTGGCAGAAAATTAGATTTGTAGGGGAGTTCCAGAGGCCAATGCTACAGAACTAGGGAGATAGTCCAATTTCAGGCCAAGCCACAATAATTTCATCTTGGATGCATTCAATTTCATCCAAACAGACTGGGCCCATGTTTGGAGTTTGGAAATGCAAAGATTAATTTTAGGCACTAAATCAATAGTGTCCGGCTCTATCTCTATCAGAATAAAAATGTAATCTGCATAAGTGAACAGAGTTTCATATGTGGACTACTTGAAAGATTAAGGGTAGTCATGTAAAGATTAAATAAAATTGGTGAGAGCGGGGAGCCCTGAAGGACTCCACAAGAAGATTGCCAGAAAGCAGATGTATTATCTTCGAAATGAACTGAGTAAGTGCAGTATTTAAGAAATTTAGAGAACCAGTCCAGGACAGTTTTATGGAGACCTATATCTATAAGTATTTGAAGAAGAATGTCATGATGAACTACGTCGAATGCCGCAGATAAATCAAACTGGAGTAAGATTGAATATTTATTTTGTGATTGAATTCATTGGATTTTAGAGAGGAGAGAGATCAGCAGAGTTTCGATACTAAAATTAGAATGGAAGCCATGTTGAAACGGTTGGAGAAGAGACCCTTGAAGAAGACTATCTTGTCAAAACACAGACTGTGTTGGGTCCTACGCTTTCAGCGGACTAGGTCCTTAAGGATTTTATGTGGATTATTTTATTTTTTTATGTGGATTGCTTAATTATATTTTTTGAACTTTGAAATTTTCAATAAATTCTATTTAAGGAACATCGTCACTCCACAGTGTTTTTTTGGTTTCTCTTTGTTTTTCTTCTCTGTGGATCTCCTAGGGTCAATTTTTTTTGTTTTACCTGAAAGTATTGGGACACAAATTTGCAGCCCGAGTAGCCCTCTATCTATACCCCTCTATCCCTTTTTCCAGCAGGAAATTGTCCAATCCTTTCTTGAACTCCAGCACCGTACTCTGTCCTATTACGTCCTCTGGAAGCGCATTCCAGCCCTGAGAGTAGGTAATTTGGAAGTTGTAGACATGTACAGTATATATTTCTCTGTTTGGAATTTTTCCTGAAGATGGCAATACAGGATTCTCCTGTTAGGATTCTAGAAATACATGCAAAGTTCAGCAATTGAGCCATCATTAGACTAGTGACTTTCTTTTGGTATAATATGTTGAATAGCTGTTTTGGAGTGTTGAGCTTGCAAGGTGGATATCGGAGCTTGATTTATACCTGCTGTCAGGGAGGAAGGGCTCAAATTTCTGAGTGCGGTATTTTTCCTATTGTGGAGGTTTTTTCTTTGACCAATGATTGAATTAAGATCCCTTACTCTTCTAACAGAACTCTAAGATCAGATGAACAGCATTTATTAACAATCCCTTCATTAAAAATAATAAATACGCGCCGGCAGTATATTTTTTCAGTCACAGCTCCTCAAAACTGGAATTCTCTCCCAGGTTATTTACGAGAAGAACTCGCATTAGAAAAATTTAAAACTAAACTGAAAACTTTTCTTTTTAACGACGCCTTCACAATTTAACCCCAGCGGAAATTTTTACCTTTTAAGAATTTTAATGAGCCTTAAAATCAACCTTTTCTCCTTCCCACAATCTCATATCGAATCATTTTTATATTTTACCCTTTCCTTATGTGTTTTCCATTATTGTATCCCACTCTTTAATTAAATATTGTAATTTCTTCCCCGACCTATCCTTTTGTTTACAGTTCTTGTCAATTGTCCGTGAACGGTCAGTCATTATTTATTTTATATATATAACTTTTTAC